>NC_071992.2:38581458-38892604 GCF_028885655.2 Pongo abelii
GCATGAAAAACCAAGGTAATCAACTAAGCTATTAGAAATATTCAGAATCTAGAAAAATCATGAATCCAGTAAATATACAAAAAATCCTCTTTACCTCTAAAAACTAATTAGAAAATATAGGGAAATGACTGTAGTCATAAATGTTTACATACATGGACAAATAAAATGACAATACATCAGCCAGGTGGGATGGCTCATGCCTATAATCCCAGTATTTTGGGAGGCCGAGGTGGGTGGATCATGTGAGGACAGGAGTTTAAGACCAGCCTGGCCAACATGGGGAAACACCATCTCTACTAAAAACAGAAAAATTAGCCAGGTAGGGTGGCAGATGCCTGTAATCCCAGCTACTCAGGAGGCTAAGGCAGGGGAATTGATTGAACCCAGGAGCAGAGGTTGCAGTAAGCTGAGATCACGCCACTACACTCTAGCCAGGGTGACAGAGCGAGACTCCCTCTCAAAAAAATATATTTAAAAAATAAATAAATAAATAGATAATAAATCTAGCAATAATTGTAACAATTGCACTCATTTATTGAACAGTTATGACATCAGGCATTATGCTAAATGCTTTTACATATATTATCCCATTTAACACATAATAGATTCCTATATAGTTATTATTATTAATCCCAATAAGAAGAGAAAACTCAGACTTCAGAAGATTAAGTGACTTGCCTAAGTTTACTAGTGAGTAAATATACAAAAGTATGAAAATAATGTTCAAATTTTATTAAGTGGCCCAAAAGAAAGCCTGAATAAATTGAGGAATATAGTATATCCTTGAATAAGAAGATTCAATACCATAAGATATCCGTTTCCCAATATACACGTGTATGTTAAATTCTAAAGTATATTAAGAAGCATTAGGAAGTGATCATAACTAAACATTTGCAGAGGAAGAAAATGAAGCAGGCTGGGAAGTCTCAATTGTAAATTTTCAGATGTATGAAATAAGCCACCAAAGGCCGTGAAAGTGTACTGGATGACCTGGGAAAATATTTATCACACAAATGTATGTGAAAAAGCAGGATGCAATATTTTGTATGTGGTACTATTTCTAACAGCAGTGCTATTTGCAGCCCTGTGTCCTTCTCAGACTTTTCTCTCCTTGTGGCTTCCGTAGCTTCTTCAAAGAGACCATGTCTTCTGGCTCACAGAGAATGGCATTTCTCATCCTATTTTTCTGTTTCCTGAAATAAGTAATTTTCATAGATGGGATGTTCCACGGGGTCTTAAGTATGGTTGTGAATTTGTCTGACTCCATATGTATTCTCCAGAGGTTTAAAGAGTATGTGACATGCGTGTGCTAGATGCAAACTCAGGATTGAGGCAAGTTCTCTCTAGACTATGTTAGCCAGAAGGCACTGTCTGGGGCCTTTGAAACTATTTCCCCTCTCTCATGGGTGCAGATATTATATGATATTTCCCAGACTTCCTTGTTTGGTGTGATTGTGTGATGAAGTTCTAGCAAATAATATGTGAGCAGAAGTAATGTCTGGTGTCCAAAGCCTGACCCATCAAAGCTCTTTCCCTCTCCACTAGCTTGACACAGACACACTTGCTGGCTTTAGAAGTCCCTTGTTCAAGATGAAAGAAGGCTGGCTTCTAAAATCACTGCTTAAAAAAGAACTGTACAATGTTGAGGGATACCGGATTTATACTTGAAGGAAGTGACAAATAACCTTCTATTGTGTTAAATCACTAGGATTTGAACAAGTAATGTTGTCCGGATAGATCTCTGCTCAAAACCATTTGGGCAGAATTGCAAGATAATTTCAATAGCAATTGGCCAGGTGCAGTGGCTCACACCTGTAATGCCAGCACTCTGGGAGGCCAAGGTAGGAGGATCGCTTGAGCCCAGGAGTTTGAGACCAGCCTGGGCAACATGGTAAGACCCTGTTTCTACAAAAAATAAAATTAAGTAGAAAATTAGCCAGCATGGTGGCACATGCCTGTGGTTCCAGCTATGTGGGAGGCTGAGGTGGAAGGATCGCTTGAGCCTGGGAGGTCAAGGCTGCAGTGAGACATGATTGCACCACTGCACTCCAGCCTGGGCAAAAGAGCAAGACCCTGTCTCAAAAAAGAAAACAACAACAACAACAACAAAAACCAGTAATAGACTAAGATAGAGATTATACATCCTCACATCAAAGCAGCAATTTGCCACAGTAGCAGATGGAGAAATTCTCCAGGTAGTTGGTCAGATGAAGAGATGAGGGCCCAAAGAGATCCTGCTCAGCATGTCCACAGCAGATTGCTAGAGAATTAATTCCTAGTTCTTAGTGACCATGATATTAATGCTCTGTGGACCATGTGGGTTAGTTTCTACTTTGATTTCTGAAGGAAAGAGAAGCAAGCCTGACTTTCTTTAATGAGTGAAAGGGGACTTGTGATATTTGAACAAAAAGAATATGGTGAAGAGGGATAGAAACTGTACAAGCTGTGGTCAAGGGGACACCCAGGCTTCTTGGATGCACTTCCTCTGCTCCTGCCACTAAATTGCCCTTAGGTCTGGATTTTCTGTTTCTAACTGAATGTAGGCCAGGCCTTTTATAGCTAAGCAATGTCTGTGACCTGGTCCAGAATTATAGTTGTGTCATAAGGTTTTCTAGGTTTTTCTGATATGAGGTGTTTGTATGTGCTGGGCCCTGTGCTAAGTGTCCTGTGTGCATTGCAGTGTATCAGTACTCAAAACTACACTGCACTGTAATCCTACTATTACACCCATCTTACAACTAAGGATAGAATGGGTGAAGTGCATTATCGGTGCCCAGCTTCTGAAGTAGAGAAAATTACAGAAAAAGGGAGGAAAATAAGGAAAGAAAACCTAGTGTTCTCTTGGTTGGGCTGGAAAATATCCTAATGAACAAGATATGGGGAGATATGGAAGGGGAGAAAACTGTTAGCATTGATAAAGAAGGCCTGGTCATGTCAGACTAAAGTTTGCTTTATATTGTCACTATTATTGATTTTTAATCTTTAATGTAATTTGCTGACCCATTTTCCTGGTTATGAGGAATTTGCTTATATACTGAGAGACAGGTTCTTTGTGCCATTTAAGTGGACCAAGGGGAAAAATAAATTTTTCTCAACCAATCCAAAAGATTACAGTTGAAGCATAAAGTTCATTTCATAGTATGCTAATAATAGACAGGCATATTAAGCAGAAGAGCTCACAGGTGTATCCTCAGATGTGAGTGGTATTCCCTTTTCAGGTAGAGACTGGAGAACAAATTAAAGTGTCTGGCTACTAGCTTATTTCTCACGGTTCCAAGATGTTCTTTTTCATGGGCAAACCAGGATAGAGCTGAGCCTCCTTCTCCTACCTTCGCTCCTCTTTGACCAGTAGAAGAGATGAAATACAGGAGCAGCTACATTCCCCAGCCTGCACCGCATCTTCCTGTTTCCTCTCTGGCCTACAGTTAACTGGTTGGAAGTGTAGCTCCCAAACCTCAGCACTCTACCACCAGCCTCTTCTGCTTTCTGCGTTTTTTTTCCTACAAAATACACTGTGATGGCCTTAGAGTTTCTGCTGACACAGACCTTGGCTATCTTGTTCAAAAAGTAGAGAAGGGACAAAGTGCTGTCCTAAAGTTCACTAGGAAAGGTTTTCTCTCTTTCATGTGTGTGGAAGCATCTGCCACCCATCAGAAGTCTCTTTTTATCACCATAGGCCTTCTAAACACTGGGAAACGACCTACTGCTGCTGTAATACACTTGGGGTGTCTGTATATGTGTTATAATAATATGTTTTTTCACTCTCCAAATATTTATAAGAGTTTCAGGAGAGTTCAGAATGGCAAAATCACCATCTTAAACTAGAAACATTTTATGTTGAAAGAGGGCTTAAAATATGTGATACTTTTCAACATAAATTATATTAGTGAATTTAAGATCCTTGTGATATTTCCTATTTGATGTCCTTGCCCCTTGATCAGAAGCTCTTAAATCCTCTTTTAATAGGGAAATTGCTCACCATTGTTCAAGGACATGCTTCTCATGGCCCAAAGAATCTGGCCTCCTATTGAAAGCACTGTAAAAAGCTCCAGACACCTGGGTCTTAATGGATAACGTCACATTCAATGACAGGAAGCATTCTTCTGAAAGACTCCAGGAGCTCCCTTTCAGGGAAGGAGTGAATCAAGGGTAATTTACATTTCTGAACCTATCCTCTGCATTATTGTATGCTGACATAATTGAGTTTCGAAGAGACAACCAAAATAATATAGTAAAGCACAACATTAATGCTATTAAAAGCCAGAAATAGCCATGATTAATTACCACCAAAGCTGAAGGGAAGAAGGGAGAACTCAAGCAGTCAGTTTAATTAATCATTTGGTTTAGAATGAATACAATCCATCTAAACTTGGTAAGAAAGAATGATCGGCAAAGAATAAATGGTGTTTGTTCTTCAGGTAATCAATGCATGCTCTTAACCTAAAGAATATCTGAAGTGTCCTTGAGTCATTTGCTTTTATTATTCTTTATTTTTAAAAAGTAAAGACAATTGACTCTGTTCCTCCATTTTGGATAAAATAGATGGCAGCGCAGTCTGAGGGTTTCCAGGAGCCTTTGCAAAGAGGTGGCCATCTCATTTCTGCCATGTACACCTACATGATGTACATGTGCTTATATATGATTTTATCTTGATGTTGATAAAAATCCTACTGAGGTGGGCCACATCTACAGAACATGGGATGAAAGAGAAAATGTGGTGCTTATGCAGTGCATTTGATCAATGGGCATAACCAAACCAAACAGCTCTAATGCCAAACTTCATGTTTCAGTTTGAATAACTTGATCAGTCAGCCAGCACCTGAGATTAAACAAGTGATTCAAAACTCTCTCCTTGATCATGAGATGGTAGAAAGAACCCAAGAGGTCAACTTCAAGTTTATTGGGAAAATTATGACATATATTTGGGGAAGATTTTATTTCTCTAAAGCGAACTGAGCAGAACAATCATAGTTGTGCATAGCTCCAGCTACCCATAGCACAGGCTGCCCCATGAACCACCTTACTGAAGCCTCTTGAACTTGGGATCAGAGACCTTCCATCTAAAACTGACCTTGTGGCCAGGTTGAGAGGCTTCAGCGGGGCAGCAGCAACTAATGCTTGTGGAAAACTTTGCATTTATCAGCAAGGTATTTTCATGTATTATGTCATTAAATTTTTTGAGTTGTCACAGTAACCCTCTAAGGTTCTACAGTTAGGAATAAATAGGGCCAGAATTTGAATCCAGGCTTACCTGACTCTAGGGAAGATCACTGAGAGGAAAGAAATATTCATTTTAATGTGGATATTTGGGACGTAGTGATCACCAAAACCTCGTTCATCCAAAGTATAAGTATAAAAAGAAATATAATTGATATTATTTACAATGAATGATTGGTCATTGTATCTCTCATCTGAGGTCCCAAATATGAAAGCCCAGACAAGTAGCTTCATTAATGCAAACACTTTTATTAATGCAACCTCCCTCACTCCCAAATCTTCCAACTAAAACAAATTCTCAAGCTACTTTTGCTAAGGAAGTATCTTTGGGGTTTTACATTCCAGAATGAAAATATGCCTGATCACTTTGCTGCAGATTTCATTCATGTCGTCAAATATGAATTGAACATGAGTACTTTTAGCATGACAGCAATGTATTAAGCATTACGTTGTGGGAGAAGTTTTTAAGCAGAACACTCAGGATAAGATATATTCTAAGGCAAAATAAAAGTGAATACAGAGTAGAATAACATTTTACTTAGGGGTTGGTTTTTAATGTCAGCTCATAAAACAAAAATAATATGCATTGAAAATCACCTATAAAATTTCTTAGGAAAATGGCATGTTGGAAACTACACCATTTCACAGGTCCAATACACCAGCATTGGATGACACAGCCCTGTTTTTATTTGGGCACAGATAAAGGGGTCAGTTTATGCTTGGGAATATGTTATCTAAGATGTGTGTACCTCTAGACACTGAATGCCATGTCGACAAACTCCATGTGGACACTCATTTCTTGTCCCTAGCCACAAGGCAAATGTTTATTGGATGAGTTATTTTAGCTCTACTATTTAAATTTTCCTTTTTTCCCCTCTCTCCCATTTTCTCCTTTTTTTTTTTTTCTCTTGGCTTTCTATCTTCCTCTGCCATGAGTGTTCAGTTTAATTCATTAAAGTTAAAAGTACGTATAAAGTAAGTTTAGTCTACCTTTTTGATTCCTACCTATACAAGCATGAAACTAGACAGTGGCTGCACTTCGGCTTAGACTTGGTTGATGGTCACATTATGTTGGAAACGTTCGATGATGATTCTCTCTGGTGCTGCCTACTGCATTTGTTTATTTAGTGAATAACTTCACCATTCTACCATCGAGCCAGAACCATTTAGAAATGATGATGTTGATGACGATGATGATGATTTTGATAATGATAATAATGATGATGTTCTTAAAGATGATGATTGAAAATTATTAATAGGAAGAATGAAGGAGAAGGAGGAAGAGAAGGAGGAACTAATATTGTACTATTTATGGAATCTATACCATGTGCCAAGCACTGTACTAAGTGTTTTTCTTGGATTATGTCCTACAAAAACCATATAAAGTTGGTCCTGTTTTTATCACTCCCAATTTAAAAATAGAAAAGCTGATGCTTAGTAATTTGACTGAACTAGTAAGTGATACAGCCAGTATTCAAACCCAGACAGTGTGATGCAAAAGCCTGTGATAATAATGATCATAGTGTGTGTCTGAGTCATCTCCAATCCTGTGCTCTCCACCCTCACCTGCCACTACCTTCATTTCTATCAATCACCAAGTTAGGAAAATTCTACTTGCTGAAAACTCAGTTCCTTCTGCCACCTCCCTATTAGCACTGCTAGGTTCAGCCTCTCCTCTCCTCTCCTCTCCTCTCCCCTGGGCTGTGACAAATGAAACCTGCCAAGCTAGCTTCTTTTCACATAGCCTTTACCTCTTCGAACCACTTTTCCCAGTGCCATCAGAGCAATGTTACTGAAAAACAAATCTTCCCTATTGCTCCCCATCCTAAGCCTGCTCTGTGGCTCCCTGTCACTGCAGAGAAATGCTCACATTCTTGAATGGGGCACACAGCAGCTTTGTGATCTTGCTCCAGTCCACCTTATAGTCTCCCCCTCTGCCCCACACCCACACCCACTCCTGGCTCAACTATTTCAAATGACTTTCCCTCCTCTGCTTAGATTAGGAGTTTCTTTTTCTTCTGCTTAGATTATCTTCTCAGCATAACCATCTAGCTTCCTTCTTTTTCCTTGAAAAGTCTGTACCCATCTTTGAGGTCTCACCTTAAACAGTCACCTCAATTGTGATGCTGTCCCTGGCTCTGGTAGGTGAGGCAGACCCTTCCTTCTCCATCCTCTCACAGTACACTATGCCTGCCTTTAGGAGGGCACTTAATCTCTTGCATGGTGACTTTCTGAGTGGAGGTCGTGAGATCTATAAGAGCAGTGACTGTGTAACATCCATGACTCCCTACAACCCAGTCCCCACCTATATTTGCAGCCTTATCTCACAACACATAAGTGGTGCACCTGCTATCTTAAACTCAATCATATCCTCCCTATGCCTCATAATTTATTCCCTCTCTGTAATCAATTGCTCAGATCATCCCTTCTGTCTGGACAGACTTCTCCAAATCCTCACTTACCAAAGTTATTTTTATTAGGTTGATGCAAAAGTCATTGCGGTTCTTGCCTTTGAAAGTAATGGCAAAAAAAAACACAATGATTTTTGCACCAACCTAATAGATGCAGCCCAAATGTTACTACCTTCTCAAAATTTTCCTTGCCCAGAGAAGGTGTCTTCCCTTGGAACTCCTATACTGCTCTCTGGATCCTGGCCTCATCTCCCTGGCACTTTACCATCTTCTGCTGTGTCTCAGGCTTCTCTGTCCATGGCTTGGTTCCCCCACTCTAAAGCAACCCCTTGAGTCTTTTTATCAGAAATCGTGTCTTAGGCATCTTTGTTTCACCTTTGCACTCAATGCACTTATCCTTACTTTCCCTCTGCTTCACAGCAGCAAGGTGTGATAAAAGAAGGTGTGAATGTTAGTGATGTGCCAAATTGGTCACAGCACTCTCATCCCTCATATTCCCCTTTGGCATCAGAAAGGGATCATGGAGCAATGGTGAGCTAAGAAATAGTTAATTTTGTAAAATTGACTGAGGGATTTTCTTTGGTTTATGGATCTGGGTCTTGTTTGTATCAAGAGTTATTTCTGTCTGGTTTGAGTGTACTGAACTGAAAGTTGGTAAAGCTCTTGCTAGAGAGTAACAATCATCATAGCCAAAATAGGCTTCCATTTGCCAGGGTGTGTGTCAAGCATTTTGTATGCATTTGATGATTCTTCACAGAAACTCAATAAAGTAATACTATTGTTAATCTTACAAATAAGAGAACTGGTTTGTAGAGAGGTGATGTAATTTTTTTTTTTTTTTTTTGAGACGGAGTGTCACTCTGTCACCCAGGCTGGATTGCAATGGTGCAATCTCAGCTCACTGCAACCTCTGCCATCCGGGTTCAAGAGATTCTCCTGCCTCAGCCTCCTGAGTAGCTGGGATTACAGGTACCTGCCACTGTGCCTGGCTAATTTTTGTATTTTTAGTAGAGATGGAATTTCATCATCTTAGTCAGGCTGGTCTCAAACTCCCGACCTCGTGATCTACCCTCCTCAGCCTCCCAAAGTGCTGGGATTACAGGCATGAGCCACCGCACCCAGCTGAGGTGATGTAATTTATCTAAGATCACAGAGCTTACAAGTGGCAGCTCTGAGAGTAAAATCCATGCTTGTCTCATATCCACGACTCAGTGCTCAAACTCTTAACCACAAAGCTCCTTTCTTTAGAAGCTTTCCTAACTCATCATGGCAGAAGAGGAGCAGTGATGATGTTCCATCCTCTTACTTAAAGCAAAATTTTCCAACCTTGCCACTATTGACATTTTGGACTACATAATTCTTTGTTGTGGGGGTCTGTCTTGTGCATTTTAGTATAATTAGTAGTATTCTGGCCTCTGCAAACTACATGCCAGTAGTTCCTGCCTCCCTATTACACCTCCAGTTTTGACAACAAAAACTAACTCCAAACATTGCCAAACCACTGGTTAGGAATCATTTGATTTAAAGGAAAGAAAGCCTCTTTGATTGGATAGCATTTCCAATCTCAGTTCAAGTAACAAGCTAAATAGAATGATACTGCAAGCGTGATATTGCAACCCAGACTCTAACAGTGGATCTCAGGTGAGGGGACGTAAGAGCAGTTTCCCCCGGGGTGTTTTCTTCAGCATCCATTATGCCCAAGCAAAGTATATCAGAACCCTGGACAGTGGTTAGGGCAGCTGAGGCAGTCACATAAATCCTCCCTCGTGAGGTAACAGGGAAATAGGAGCTTTCCTAGGTAGGACATTTAGTTCATGTGAAGCCAATTTCCAACACTTTTATTCTCATAAAATCCAGTTAAGATGGTAATTAAAAGTGCTTTTTCAGAGGAATAGCCAAAAAGGAACACGATGAAAGGAAATATGTGAAAAAGTAGGAGGGGCCATGCCAAATATGCCATGGTAATAGAGCCAGGTCTTTTAATTAATTACTCACATGTGAATTTTAGTTCTTTGAAAATTAATTGTAAGGGAGTTCCCTTCCAGTACCCTACCCCCTCGACACCCCATCTAACATCACTACAAGATATCAAGGTTTAGCCTTAGCCTTGGGTAATACCACCACAATACATAACAAAAGATTGCAGCTATATGCTGGTGAATTGGAATCATTAATATTGGTATAATGACCATACAATCCAACGAAATCTACAGATTAAATGTAATTCGTATCAAAATACCAATGACACTGTTCACAGAAATAGAAAAGACAATCCTAAAATTTGTATGGAACCACTAAAGACCCTGAGTAGCCAAAGCAATCCCAGACAAAAAGAATAAAGCTGGAGACATAACATTACTAGACTTCAAAATATTCTACAAGGCCGTAGTAACCAAAACAGCATGATACTCATGTAAAAACAAAGACCTAGACCAATGTAACAACAGAGAATGAAATACAGAAATAAACCCATATGCTTACAATCAATTCGTTTTTGAACAAAGGCACCAAGAAAAGGACATTGGGAAAAGGCATTGGGAAAAGGAAAGCCTCTTTAATAAATGGTGTAGGGAAAACTGAATATTCATATGCAGAAGAATGAAACTAGACCCCTATCTCTCACCATATATAAATATCAAATCAAAATGGATTAAAGACTTAAATGTAAGTCCTATGAAGCTACTAGAAGAAAACATTGGGGTAATGCTTCAGTACATCAGTCTGGGCAAATATTTTTTGGGCAAGACATCAAAAGCACAGATGACAAAAGCAAAAATAGACAAATGGAATTACATCAATCTAAAAAGCTTCTGCCCAGCAAAGGAGACAATCAACAAAGTGAAGAGACAACCTACAGGTAGAAGAAAATATTTGCAAACTATCCATCTGACAAGGAATTAATAATATAAAGTAACATATTATTAATATATATAAGAAATACAAACTACTCAAAAGCAAAAACAAAACAAATAATTGGATTTAAAAATGGGCAGCAGCTACTTGAGAAGGTAAAGCAGAAGGATCATTTGAGCCCAGGAGTTTGAGACCAGCCTGGGCAGCACAGTGAGACCCCCATCTAAAAAAACTGGCAAAGGATTTAAATAGACATTTCACAAAAAAGATATTTTTTATATATATTAGTAGTTTTAGTAGTATTCTGGCCTCTGCCACTGCATGCCAGTAGTTCCTGCCTTCCTATTACACCTCCAGTTTTGACAACCAAACTATCTCCAAACATTGCCAAACCACTGATTAGGAATCGTTTGATTTAAAGGAAAGAAAAGCCTCTTTGATTGGATAGCGTTTCCAATCTCAGTTCAAGTAACATGCTAAATAGAATGATATTGCAAGCATGATATTGAAACCCAGACTATAACAGTGGATCTCAGGTGAGCGGACATAAAAGCAGGTATATGAATATGGCCAATAGGTGTATGAAAATATGTTCAACATCACTAATAATCAGGGAAATCCAAAACAAAACCACTGTGAAATATCATCTCACTCCATTTAAAATGGCCATTATCAATTAGACAAAAAAAAGCACATACTGCAGACGTGGGGAAAGGGGAACACTAGAGCACTATTGGTGGAAAATATAAATTAGCACAGCCACTATGGAAAACAGTATGGAAGGTCCTCATAAAACTAAAAATAGAACCACCATATGATCCAGCAATTCCACTACTGGACATAATTCCAAAGGAAAGGACATCAGTATGCCAAGGAGATATCTGCACCCCCATGTTTTTGGTACCACTATATGCAATAGCCAAGATATGGAAGCAACCTAAATGTCCATCAATGAATGAATATATAAAGAGGATGTGGCATATATACTGGATGAAAAAGAATGAAATCATGTCATTTACAACAACATGGGTGAAACTTACATTATGTTAAGTATAATATGCCAGACATAGAAAGACAAATATCACATATTCTCATTCATATACGGAAGCTAAATAAGTTGATCCTATGGAAGTGAAGAGCAGAATGATAGTTACCAGAGGCTGGGAAGGGTGGGGGCAAGGAAAGGTGAAGAGAGGTTGGTTAATGGGTACAAACATACAGTTAGATAGAAGAAATCATTTCTAGTGTTTGAAATCACAGTGGGATGACATTAGTTAACAATAATTTATGGTATATTTCAAAATAGCTAGAAGAAAATATTTGTAATATTCCCAACACAAAGAAATGATAAATATTTGAGGTGATGGCTATGCTAATTATCCTAATTTGATTATTACACATTGTATGCAATGTGTAATTAATTGTTACAAAAATCACATGTACCTCATAACAACTATACAGCTATTATGTGTCAATAAACACACACATGCACAAACAAACAAAGGAAATACTGTTGCTGCTTAGGGGACTATCAAGTAATATTTGTGACTAACAAGGACAAATAATTTTGAACTTTATTTTTTCTAGTCCTTCAATTGCATCTATCTTGTCGAATCTTGATTTGCTCATTGGGTTTTCTCTTGGATTATTTTTGGTGAATTTATATCATTGACATGTTACATACTTGGAAGATTCTTCCCAGATTCCAATTCTATGAAGATCTCTGTCATCTATTTTTACTTAGACATTTTTGGTTAGGTACATGTATTCTGGTAACTATGTCTTTTGAGAAACTGAGTTGCGAATAATCAGAGAAAACGAGCATGGTCCTTAAACTTGGAAAACTTTTTCTTTTAACTTTTATTTTAGTTTTGGGAGTACATGTGAAGGTTTGTTGCATAGGTAAACACATGTCATGGGAATTTGTTGTACATATTATTTCATCATCCAGGTATTAAGCCCAGTACCCAGTAAGTATCTTTTCTGTTCCTCTCCCTCTTCCCACCCTCCACCCTCAAGTAGAGCCCAGTGTCTGTTGTTTCCTTCTTTGTTAAACTTGGATAACTTTTTTAAGAGCTCAAAATAATTTTATTGTGTTAGGGTTTCTTGGATTTTTGGATTAACTTTTAGATTAATTTATATATATATATATCTATGACTGCACATTGTATAATACATGTATATATAATTTGATAATACAAATAATTGCTTCTTCAAATAAACTTGTTTTATTAATTAAAAAAAGATAAAAAAAAGATTGTGAATAACTAAAGTTTAAAGAAAAGATTAGTGAGCTGAATTTACCAAGGACCTTTGCATTTTTAACAAAGACAAAAGCTGAAAAGTCAAGAACTTTTTAAAAGCTCTAATGGTGGCAAAACAGGCAGCAGGACTGGAATTCTGAGCTTGGAATGAGATGTTCTGACACCCTCTTGTTAGCACCTCAGATTTTACTTCGTGATCATCGCTCTGGTCTTTAGGCTCACTAGCAGAGATGTTATAAAAATGCCGCCCGTAAGCTGTATTAGTCTGCTCTCATACTGCTAATAAAGACACACCCGAGACTAGGTAATTTATAAAGGAAAGGGGTCTAATGAACTTATAGTTCCACATGGCTGGGGAAGCCTCACAATCGGTGGAAGATGAAAGAAGAGCAAAGACATCTTACATGGTGGCAGGAAAGAGAGCATGTGCAGGGGAACTACCCTTCACACAATCGTCAGTCCTCCTGAGACTTACTCACTGTCACAAGAACAGCACAGGAAAAACCCACTCCCATGACTCAGTTACCTCCCACCAGGTCCCTTCCACAACATGTGGGGACTATTATAATTCTAGGTGAAATCTGAGTGGGGACACAGACCCAAACCATATCATAAGCTGACCCATTTCAATCAACAAACATGAGGAGACCATGAATAGTATTATTTCTACGGCTTAAGGAAGGGAAGCCCTGTGTTCTCTTAGTGACACTCTTGATGAATGCTTTTTTCTAAACTTACTGTTGTAATTAGAACATTTTAAAAATGATATGAGAAAAATCCTAGTTTCTCCTCTTACCAGCTCTTTGACCTGGGACACGTCACTCAATTTCTTAGAACCTCGGTTTTCTCATTTACGAGATGAGGAGAACAATACCCATATTGAAAAGCTACTGAGAAGTAATATGATTTATTTTCTCCTCATTTTTCTTCTGGGCTTTTCTGTGCTTGCCAGGAAGAGTATGAACTATTTAAGGACATTGCATATGCTATTATTCCAGTACAAGGTGGTTTCTCTCCCTCTCTGTTTCTTCACACCTGCATTCATTCACCCAGCAGAATGATTTTCTCCGCTGCCAGGCAGTAGTTACTAACAGAAAGAAGTCCTGAATGCCCGGCTCCATTCACTTGGGCAGCTCTTTCATGCACTCTGGGCTGCACAAATAAATATATGTTATTTTCTATTATTTATGCTGCTGTCATTTCTATAAGATCCCACACAACTTATACTTTGTCAAAAAAGGGACACTATTCAGACTTCATCTGCTGGCATGCTCCGGCGTCCTTGGGGAAGCAGGGAGGCAGTGCACTGTGCAGTCTACAAGTACTGCAGTTCTCTCACATGCATTCTGCTCCCATTTCCTGCCCTGGCATTCCAAGCTTCCATAGAGTGATGGCCAAAATAGAACACAGCAGAGAAATCTAGTATGAATGGCATTCCAAGCTTCCATAGAGTGATGGCCAAAATAGAACACAGCAGAGAAATCTAGTATGAAATGGCATTCCAAGCTTCCATAGAGTGATGGCCAAAATAGAACACAGCAGAGAAATCTAGTACGAAATGGCATTCCAAGCTTCCATAGAGTGATGGCCAAAATAGAACAGAGCACAGAAATCTAGTATGAAATGGCATTCCAAGCTTCCATAGAGTGATGGCCAAAATAGAACAGAGCACAGAAATCTAGTATGAAATGGAATTTCTTGCCACGATGATATTTTGGAGAACAGGGTGACATTTAAATGGTGCTTGGCTGAATTTGACCTTCATAAGGATCTCTGTTATCTTAAAAATCTGTTATTTTGGTTCTAGCCCAGGATATTTGTTGACAAGTGGCATTTCTCAGTAACGTCCAAGAGAAGCCCTTGGAGAGAAAAATAAAACCCTCAGAATCAGGAGTTGACAGTCATTATCTTTCTGTCCAAATAACCTGTGAATGAGACGGTGACTTTAAACCTGAGTTCCCTGGATCCATGGGGGTTTTTAGAAATGCCTGTTAAGGGATACTTCAGAAAGTCAAGTAGAGGGCCTGAGTTTGGGGCTTCAGGCCCTCCATACTTATTTAAATCAGAGCAGCTCAAAATTCATCTATTTTTAATACGGTAGAATTATTTATGAGATATTTAAAAAACAGTTGTATTACTAAAAAGACATTTGAGTGCATCTGAAACGATGCCTTTGGGGCCTTGTGTGGAAACTTCCAATTCCTCCCTAGGCTGGATGCATTTGTGGTTTTTGAAAACCAGTGACTTCTAAATAGCTATAAAAATGCAAAGGATGGTTAGGGGAAAGAAAAAGGGTGGTCAGAACTGGGAAGGGTCCAGAGCCAGAAAACTTGTAAAAACCAACAACTGCCTTCTATCTATTTCTTTACAACTTCTCAAAAATATTACTATTTTCACTTCCTCACCGCCAATTAACAATTTGACTCACTCTTATCTGACTTCCATCCTTATCACCCACTAAAACCAAAGTCTTCCTGTGACTGAAGGAAATGAACAATTCTCAGTCCTTCTATCACTTGATAGCTCAACAGTATTTCACACTGATGGTCATGTTTTTTAAATCAAAATTTTAATTTTTATAGTGGTATTTGTTAACATAAAATTTTAAATTATTCAGAGCTCACAGGAAAATGAAGTATCTGTGAGTCATGAAAGACTATTCATTGTAGTACTGCTCCAAATACTATAATGTCTTGGAGGTTTTTTTTTGTAAATAATTCAGGGATTATATTGTTGTTGTTACTTGTTTTATTGTACACAGTAAAAGGCATAAACTGAGCACTGCTGCAGATATTTGCTTTAAAATTTCTCTAGGAAGAAGCCACCCAGAGATGATTATCTTTTGATATTATCGTCTTATATTTCTTAAAGCAATTCATAAGTATTTTCTCAATAATAACATAAACATTACAGAACTCTTTGTTTGGCAGGTCAACTTACAACCAAGAGAGAATCAGTGGCCCAAATATTTCCGGAAACAACAAGGACATTTATGTATTTCTCTTTTTTTATTATTATACTTTGAGTTCTAGGGTACATGTGCACAACGCACAGGTTTGTTACATAGGTATGTATGTGCCATGCTGGTTTGCTTCACCCATTAACTCGTCGTTTACATTAGGTATTTCTCCTAAAGCTATCCCTTCCCCAGCCTCCCACTCTATGACAGGCCCCAGTGTGTGATGTTCCCTGCCCTGTGTCCAAGTGTTCATGCTGATCAACTCCCACCTATGAGTGAGAACATGCAGTGTTTGGTTTTCTGTCCTTGTGATAGTTTACTGAGAATGATGGTTTCCAGCTTCACCCATGTCCCAGCAAAGGACATGAACTCATCCTTTGTTATGGCTGCATAGTATTCCATGGTGTATGTGTGCCACATTTTCTAAATCCAGTCTTTGATTGATGGACATTTGGGTTGGTTCTAAGTCTTTGCTATTGTGAATAGTACTGCAATAAAAATACATGTGCATGTGACTTTATAGTAACATGATTTATAATCCTTTGGGTATATAGCCAGGAATGGGATGGCTGGGTCAAATGGTGTTTCTAGTTCTAGATCCTTGAGGAATCGCCACACTGTCTTCCACAATGGTTGAACTAATTTACACTCCCACCAACAGTGTAAAAGCGTTCCTATTTCTCCACATCCTCTCCAGCATCTGTTGTTTCCTGACTTTTCAATGATCGTCATTCTAACTGGCGTGAGATGGTATCTCATTGTGGTTTTGATTTGCATTTCTCTGATGACCAGTGATGATGAGAATTTTTTCATGTGTCTGTTGGCTGCATAAATGTTTTCTTTTGAGAAGTGTCTTTTCATATCCTTTGCCCACTTTTTGATGGCATTGTTTGTTTTATTCGTGGAAATTTGTTTAAGTTCTTTGTAGATTCTGGATATTAGCCCTTTGTCAGAATGGTAGATTGCAAAATTTTTCTCCCATTTTGTAGGTTGCCTGTTCACTCTGATGGTGTTTCTTCTGCAGTGCAGAGTGCTTTAGTTTAATTAGATCCCATTTGTCTGTTTTTGCTTTTGTTGCCATTGCTTTTGGTGTTTTAGTCATGAAGTCTTTGCCTATGCCTATGTCCTGAATGGAAATGCCTGGGTTTTCTTCTAGGGATTTTAGGGTTTTACATCTAATATTTAAGTCTTAATCCATCTTGAATTAATTTTTGTATAAGGTGTAAGGAAGGGATCCAGTTTCAGCTTTCTACCTATGGCTAGCCAGTTTTCCCAGCACCATTTAATAAATAGGGAATCCTTTCCCCAATTCTTGTTTTTGTCAGGTTTGTCAAAGATCAGATGGTTGTAGATGTGTGGTGTTATTTCTGAGGCCTTTGTTCTGTTCCATTGGTCTATATATCTGTTTTGGTACCAGAACCATGCTGTTTTGGTTACTGTAGCCTTGTAGTATAGTTTGAAGTCAGGTAGTGTGATGCCTCCAGCTTTGTTCTATTTGCTTAGGATTGTCTTGGCTATGCAGACTCTTTTTTGGTTCCATAGGAACTTTGAAGTAATTGTTTCCAATTCTGTGAAGAAAGTCAGCGGTAGCTTGATAGGGATGGTATTGAATCTATAAATTACCTTGGGTAGTATGGCCATTTTCACAATATTGATTCTTCCTATCCATGAGCATGGAATGTTCTTCCATTTGTTTAAGTCCACTTTTATTTCATTGAAAGCAGTGGGTTGTAGTTCTCCTTGAAGAGGTCCTTCACATCCCTTGTAAGTTGCATTCCTAGGTATTTTATTCTCTCTGTAGCAATTGTGAATGGGAGTTCACTCATGGTTTGGCTCTCTGTTTGTCTGTTATTGGTGTATAGGAGTGCTTGTGATTTTTGCACATTTGTTTTGTACCCTGAGACTTTGCTGAAGTTGCTTATCAGCTTAAGGAGATTTTGGGCTGAGACAATGGGGTTTTCTAAATGTACAATCATGTCATCCGTAAACAGGGACAATTTGACTTCCTCTTTTCCTAATTAAATACCTTTTATTTCTTTCTCTTGCCTGATTGCCTTGGCAAGAACTTCCAACACTATGTTGAATAGGAGTGGTAAGAGAGGGCATCCTTGTCTCGTGCTGGTTTTCAAAGGGAATGCTTTCAGTTTTTGCCCATTCAGTATGATATTGGCTGTGAGTTTGTCATAAATACCTCTTACTATTTTGAGATACGTCCCATCAATACCTAGTTTATTGAGAGCTTTTAGCATGAAGTGGTGTTGAATTTTATTGAAGGCCTTTTCTGCATCTATTGAGATAATCATGTGGATTTTGTTTATGTGACGGATTATGTTTATCGATGTGGGTATGTTGAACCAGCCTTGCATCCCAGGGATGAAGCTGACTTGATCATGGTAGGTAAGCTTTTTGATGTGTGGATTTGGTTTGTCAGTATTTCATTGAGGATTTTTGCATCAATGTTCATCAGGGAGATTAGTCTAAAATTTTCTTTTTCTATTGTGTCTCTGCCAGGCTTTGGTATCAGGATGATGCTGGCCTCATAAGATGAGCTATGGAGGATTCTGTCTTTTCTTATTGATTGGAATAATTTCAGAAGGAATGGCACCAGCTCCTCTTTGTACGTCTGGTAGAATTTGGCTGTGAATCTGTCTGGTCCTGGACTTTTTTTGGTTGGTAGGCTATTAATTATTGCCTCAATTTCAGAGCCTGTTATTGGTCTATTCAGAGATTTAACTTCTTCCTTGTTTAGTCTTGGGAGGGTGTATGTGTCCAGGAATTTATCCATTTCTTCTTGATTTTCTAGCTTATTTGCACAGAGGTGTTTATAGTATTATCTGATGGTGGTTTGTATTTCTGTGGGATCGGTGGTGATATCCCCTTTATCATTTTTTATTGCATCTATTTGATTCTTCTCTCTTTTCTTCTTCAGTAGTCTTGCTAGCGATCTATCAATTTTGTTTATCTTTTCAAGAAACCAGCTCCTGGATTCACTGATTTTTTTGAAGGGTTTTTGGTGTCTCTATCTCCTTCAGTTCTGCTCTCATCTTAGTTATTTCTTGCCTTCTGCTAGCTTTTGAATGTGTTTGCTCTTGCTTCTCTAGTTCTTTTAATTGTGATGTTAGGGTGTCAATTTTAGATCTTTCCTTCTTTCTCTTGTGGGCATTTAGTGCTATAATTTTCCCTCTACACACTGCCTTAAATATGTCCCAGAGATTCTGGTACATTGTGTCTTTGTTCTCATTGACATTCATGAAAAATATTTCAAAGAATATTTTTATTTCTGCCTCATTTCGTTATTTAGCCAGTAGTCATTCAGGAGCAGGTTGTTCAGTTTCCATGTAGTTATGCAGTTTTGAGTGAGCTTATTAATCCCAAGTTCTAATTTGATAGCACTGTGGTCTGGGAGAAAGTTTGATGTGATTTCTATTCTTTTACATTTGCTAAGGAGTGCTTTACTTCCAATTATGTGGTCAATTTTAGAATAAGTGTGATGTGGTGCTGAGAAGTATGTATATTCTGTTGATTTGGGGTGAAGAGTTCTGTAGATGTGTATTAGGTCCGCTTGGTGTAGAGCTGAGTTCAAGTCCTGGATATCCTTGTTAATCTTCTATCTTGTCGATCTGTCTAATATTGACAGTGGGGTGTTAAAGTCTCCCATTATTTGTGTGGGAGTCTAAGTCTCTTTGTAGGTCTCTAAGGACTTGCTTTATGAATCTGGGTGCTCCTGTATTGGGTGCATATATATTTAGGATAGTTAGCTCTTCCTGTTGAATTGATCCCTTTACCATTATGTAATGGCCTTCTTTGTCTCTTTTGATCTTTGTTGGTTTAAAGTCTGTTTTATCAGAGACTAGCATTGCAACCCCTGCTTCTTTTTGCTCTCCATTTGCTTGGTAGATCTTCCTCCATCCCTTTATTTTGAGCCTATGTGTGTCTCTGCACATGAGATGGGTCTCCTGAATACAGCACACTGATGAGTCTTGACTCTTCATCCAATTTGCCTGTCTGTGTCTTTTAATTGGGGCATTTAGCCCACTTACATTTAAGGTTAATATTGTTATGTTTGAATTTGATCCTGTCATTATGATGTTAGCTGTTTATCTTGCCTGTTAATTGATGCAGTTTCTTCCTAGCATCGATGGTCTTTACAACTTGGCGTGTTTTTGCAGTGACTGGTACTGGTTGTTCCTTTCCATGTTTAGTGCTTCCTTCAGGAGCTCTTGTAAGGTAGGCCTGGTGGGGACAAAATCTCTCAGCATTTGCTTGTCTGTAGTGTATTTTATTTCTCCTTCACTTATGAAGCTTAGTTTGGCTGGATATGAAATTCTGGTTTGAAAATTCTTTTATTTAAAAATGCTGAATATTGGCTCTCACTCTCTTCTGGCTTGTAGGTTTCTGCCAAGAGATCTGCTGTTAGTCTGATGGGCTTCCCTTTGTGGGTAACCCGGCCTTTCTCTCTGGCTGCCCTTAACATTTTTTCCTTCATTTCCACATTGGCGAATATGACAATTATGTGTCTTGGGGTTGCTCTTCTTGAGGAGTATCTTTGTGGTGTACTCTGTATTTCCTGAATTTGAATGTTGACCTGCCTTCTAGGTTGAGGAAGTTCTCCTGGATAATATCCTGAAGAGTGTTTTCCAACTTGGTTCCATTCTCCCCGTCACTTTCAGATACACCAATCAAATGTAGATTTCGTCTTTTCACATAGTCCCATATTTCTTGGAGGCTTTGTTCCTTTTTTTACTCTTTATTCTCTAACCCTGTCTTCTTGCTCTATTTCATTAATTTGATCTTCAGTCACTGACATCCTTTCTTCCATTTGATCGAATTGGCTATTGAAGCTTGTGCACGCGTCATGAAGTTCTCATGCCATGGTTTTCAGCTCCATCAGGTCATTTAAGGTCTTCTCTACACTCTTTATTCCAGTTAGCTGTTCGTCTAACCTTTCTTCAAGGTTTTTAGCTTCCTTGCCATGGGTCAGAACATGCTCCTTTAGCTCAGAGAAGTTTGTTATTACCAACCTTCTGAAGCCTACTTCTGTCAGCTCATCAAAGTCATTCTCCGTCCAGCTTTGTTTCATTGCTGGTGAGGAACTGCGATCCTTTTGAGGAGAAGAGGCTCTCTAGTTTTCAGAATTTTCAGCTTTTCTGCTCTGGTTTTTCCCCATCTTTGTGGTTTTATCTACCTTTGGTCTTTGATGTTGGTGACCTACAGATGGGGTTTTGGTGTGGATGTCCTTTTTGTTGATGTTGATGCTATTCCTTTCTGTTTGTTAGTTTTCCTTCTAACAATCAGGTCCCTCAGCTGCAGGTCTGTTGGAGTTTGCTGGAGGCCCACTCTAGACCCTGTTCGCCTGAGTATCACCAGTAGAGCTGAAGAACAGCAAATATTGCAGAACAGCAAATATTGCTGCCTGATCCTTCCCCTCGAAGCTTCATCCCTGAGGGGCACCCACCTGTATGAGGTGTCTGTGGGCCCCTACTGGGAGGTGTCTCCCAGTTAGGCTACATGGGTGTCAGGGACCCACCTGAGGAGGCAGTCTGTCCATTCTCAGGCCCAAATGCCATGTTGGGAGAACCACTGCTCTCTTCAGAGCTGTCAGACAGGGACATTTAAGTCTGCAGAAGTTTCTGCTGCCTTTTGTTCAGCTATTCCCTGCCCACAGAAGTGGAATCTATAGAGGCAGTAGGGCTTGCTGAGCTGCAGTGGGCTCCGCCCATTTCAAGCTTCCCAGCCACTTTGGTTACCTACTCAAGCCTCAGCAATGGCAGACGCCCCTCCCTCTGTCAGGCTGCAGCCTTGCAGGTCAATCGCAGACTGCTGTGTTAGCAGTGGGCAAGGCTCCACAGGCGTGGGACCCACTGAGTCAGGCAAGGAAGAGAATCTCCTGGTCTGCCAGTTGCTAAGACCATGGGAAAGGCATAGTATTTGGGTGGGAGTGTCCTGTTTTTCCAGGTACAGTCAGTCATGGCTTCCCTTGGCTAGGAAAGGGAAATCCCATGATCCCTTGCATTTCCCAGGTGAAACGACACCCTGCCTTCCTTCGGCTCACCCTCCGTGGGCTGCACCCACTGTCCAACCAATCCCAATGAGATAAATCAGGTACCTCAGTTGGAAATGCACCTGTCTTCTCCATCAATCACGCTGGATGCTGCAGACCAGAGCTGTTCCTATTTGGCCATCCTGGAACGGACCCCCACTGATGGCCATTATTTTTAAACCATGCCAATCCATTAGATTCCATGAACTCAAAGGCTTCTGGTTGTGACTTTGTTTCTCATGGGTCTTCTTTAAGTATTCATCTTTCTTTTCCTATCTCATCAGTTTTGTCCTAGGTTCTCTTGTCTTTTCACAGTTCTGTCATTTTTGGTGAACTCATTCACTCTCATGATTTCAATTATATCCAAGTGCTAATGACTACTAAATGTTTCTTCAAACCTTGAGCTATAGACCCACAAATCCTCATTTGCATTTTCTCTTAGACACCTCATTTCAAAATGTCCACAGCCAATTTCATCATCTTTCCTATAACCTGGTCCTACACTTTCAGTTAGTACAGTCATCACTATCACCATCTGCAACACTGCCCAAGCTAGAAACCTGGGCATGTTCCTTGACTCCAGAATCCTCAACCACTTCCCCAGTCCTCTTTTCCATCCTCATGTCTAATCAATCATAGGAGAGCCATTTTGACTTCTAAATATTTCTCATATCTTTCTGCCTCCCCTATACCCTACTTCCACTTCTTAGTTTAGCCCATCCTCATCTATCATCTGAATAGCAGCCATTACTCCTGACTGGTCCCCCAGTACCCAATTGTACCTTCTCCAGCTTATTCTCCATGCTTTAGGCAAACTGATCTTTCTAAAATACAAGGTTAGTTAGGTCTACACTTTAATAGCCTTTAGTTGTTTCTTTGGTAAATTCAAACTACTTTAACATGACTTGACAAGACAGTGCATAGTGTTACTCCAGCTGCACTCTAAAGCGTCGCCTTTTGGTCTTCTGTCAAAATTGGAGCCCGTGCATTCTCCTTGTTCTATAGCTTTTTCATATGTTGTTCTTGCTGTAAGCTGGAATGGTCTTCAGTCTCCTCCCAGTTATTTACCTGAATAACCATGACTTTGTCTTCAAATTGCAATGTATACATTACTTCCTGTGGAAAGCATTTGCTAATCCCTCTGGCCTTGGTAAGTTTACTACCCATATAGTCCCATTACTGCTCTTGTTTTCCTTTTATATGAACACTGATCCCATTGCCAATGTCTGGTTACTTTTTCTATCTCCTATTTAGACTCCAAGCTTAAAAAAACATAGACCTGTTATATCTCTAGCATTTAGCAGTGTGCTTAGCATTCAGTAAAGGATCCCCAGTGAATGAACAAATGAATTGTCCTCTAAAGAACAAAGGAGAAAGTGCCTTAGACTAAGGACTCAAGAGAGTTGGCATTTTAGATGTATATTAAAAAAAAGAAATAAAAACAGACAAACAATGGGGAATTTGCTTCCAGCATTGAAGAGATTATTTAACATCACTTAAAGCATGAGTCATGTTATTTAAGACCAAATATGCAGGATTTAAGTATTTCTGGAATTGATCACATAGACGTAAAACCAGGCTACATTTTTTAATGGGATATTTCAGATTGATATGGGATACTATGTTGTAGAAAATGAAAACCTTAAAAGTAACAGAGAATCTCAAATATAAACCCTAAATCTTTGGTGGGACAGAATTCAATTAATAAATACCCAACAAATACCTCTTCTAAGTAAGGACTGTGCTGGGTGATTCAGAAATGAGTAAACCCTGTTTCTTGATTTAATGAGTTTACAACACTGAGGAAAAAACCAACAACAATAGCAAAAGATCACTGTACTGAATTGGTAAATACAACAGCTAGAATGAAGGAAATACTGTAGTTGCACAAGAAGGGAACTACTAACTCTACTTTTCAGGGAGATATTCTAGAAGAGGTGACAACTGAACCAAGTCACAAACAGCAAATGAGTAGGACGTGATCTGATAGAGAATAAAGGTAGGGCAACTTTAGAGAATTTTGGACAGAGAGAGAAGTCCTCACAAGACGAGAATCACTAACGAAAAACATGGCATGTCCAGGAAGAGCAAGCAGACCCCAGAAGAAAGATCACAGCAGTCACAGAGGATAGTGGAGGATAATGAGGCTGAAAATGCCAGTAAAACTCAGGCCTTGACCACCATGCTAAGGTGGCTAACGGCAATGAGTAACCACCAAGTATTTTAAGGATATTAGTAATGTCATCAGATTTAACTTGTAAAAAATCTACCTAACTTATTGGAAAGTGGAGAGAATGAAAGAGGCAGTGATGAGTGCTCAGACAATAACACAGTGATCCCCAGATAACTTTAAAAATAAATGACTCGGCTGGGCATGGTGGCTCATGCCTGTAATCCCAACACTTTGGGAGGCCAAGACAGGCAGATCCCAAGGTCAGGAGATCGAGACCATCCTGGCTAACACAGCGAAACCCGGTCTCTACTAAAAATACAAAAAATTAGCCAGGCGTGGTGGCATGTGCCTGTAGTCCCAGCTACTTGGGAGGCTGAAGCAGGAGAATTGCTTGAACCCAGGAGGCAGAGGTTGCACTGAGCAAAGATCATGCCACTGCACTCCAGCCTGGGCAACAGAGTGAGATTCCGTCTCAAAAAGTAAAATAAAATAAAGTAAAATAAATGACTCATAGAGATGATGGACTATGTGTGTGTTTGGTGTGTGGGGGGGTATGCATGTGTGTGTGTGTGTGAATGCACATGTGTGTTTGTGAATTTGGGGAGGAAAAATGTGGGGAAAATATGAGGGAGAAGATATGGCTGTGCGTTTGAGGGGTGGGAGCTGGGTTACTACTTCTACTTCTCTAAATGCTGGATTTTCTCACAAGTGGTGCCTTAGCAATCTTATTCTTCCACAGAGCTTGAAAAGGTCAAATTCCCAAACTCATTTCATAAGGTGAAGGGCAAGTCACAGAAAAGATAATGAAGCATATCATGAGAAATAAAACAAGGTGTTTCCTAATCTGCAGAATGACTTTGTGCTAGCTAAGTAGATCCATCTGCCAGGCTTCACCTTGTCTCTACAGCGCCTTTTCCTAGATGCCAGGGCAGTGTTTTTCCCCAACATATTTTACATGAAATATTAAAATCCGAGGTAAGTTGAGAATGCTAAGATCAATGCATTTGTTAAAATATCAATACAACAAGAACAGCTGGCTTGTACCCTTCCTTGAAAAAAAAAGAGCTTTCTGAATGTTCCTGGCAGATCTGTCATCTCTTCCTCAAATCAAGTGACAAGTGAGTTATACAATGGGGCTTCAAAAGGTTCAAACCATATTGCACAGCAGATGCTCTAAAACTATTTTTTGGAGAGTCTGTTCAGGCCCCCTACTGCCCTCTGATTCCCTTTAAGCGATTTATGACCTAGTCTCTTTTTGCATCAGTTACACCATGACTACATTAATTCACATGATGAATTAACCTCACCTCTACTTCAATATTTCTGAACACCCCGACCACTACAGCCCCCAACATCTCACCACCATATATACACATTATTCTCTTTCACATATTCTCTAACGCAGGATTATTCCAGAAATGTATTAGCGCCAAAATGACCAACGTGATACACACTGAACTTTTACCTAATGCACTGGTTCTGGTCCTTTTTGCTTTTGTTCCACCATAAATCCCTCCAGCAGCTTTCATTTTTGAGGATAACGGTCTTTTTTCTCATTTCTATTTCATCTTATTTCTCTATCAATCTCACCTTAAAATTAACCCAGGTTAGCACTTCATATGAAGCTCATGATATACGAAATTCTATAGATCGTCCTTGGATCCACATTTTAGAGGTACTCTTCATTATAATGCTACTTTCAATGAATTCTTACCTTTGACATATTGAGACTACAAAATACTTTGCATTTATAGATCTTGTTGAATTCATGACTATTACCTACACAGCAGCAAATCATGAAAATTAGAGTTAGAAAAGTCTTATTAGGACTGCGAGTCCATCCCCAGAGGCTATCTAAGAATGTTACTTATAATTCAGTATTTATTAAGTCCTCAAAATGGACTAGGTTCCTTACAGAACAAAGAGCGGCACAGAGTTTCAGCCCAAGTTATTTACGATAATGCACCATCACCCTGTCCATTTTTCTCTTTAAAGGGCTCCGCAAATGGGGCTTCTAATGTGAGCTCCACAAACAAAGATTGTATGGCTTGATAAATTTTTCTTACGAGAATCAGGAACAAAATAAACATATAGAATATGAACTCTGGGAATAACTCCTTTCAGAGTTTCATCCAATTTTCTTTTCTATATTTAAGTAGGACAGAAGAAAACCAATTCGCAGTCTACATCATTTCCTACTTTGTAATAATTGAATAGCTGAATAATGTCTCCACACTCCTTTCCTTCTGCTTTCTTCGTCTCCCTCTTTCAATAAGAATATATTTGTATACATACCTATCATTTAATAAAATACATTACACAGTGCTTGACATATAGTGGACACACAATACATTTTTGTTAAATAGATGTATAATAAGTACACATTTTTTGGATAATGTGATTGTGGTATGCCGGACTCATCTTTGCAGAACAGTATGCCAGTACTTTGAATGTTCACTCTCCTTTAAAAAATCCGCTGGATCAAATGCACAGTTCTTCAACACACCTCAAAAATACATAGATTCACAAGTCATAGAGAATTTAAGTTAACTAACATTCACACCAAGATTTTGATTGTCATTTAAAAATTATTTTAACTAAAATATACCACTGTCCACCAGGGGAGTTTTAAAATATACCATTGTCACTGGGAGGATGAGTGGTAGAAACTACCAAGATAACTAATAATGTCCTCCCCCCACCTCTTTTTTTTTTTTACCTTTTACTGAATTAATTGAACTGGACAGTTATTGGTCTCAGATATAGATATGTAATTTAAATCAATATGCAGGTGCTATGGAAATTATATAGCCAGTCGATGAACTGAATATATTACTACATTTCACTGCTTATTTCAGTGCCAGGATCTATGTATTCAATGCAAATACCTCAGGGTGCAATTTGTAACTCATTCTTTCATCTTGGCTCTGGAAATAGAGTAATAATTATTCTTTTAAAAAAGCCCTGTGATATTTGCCATACAATAAATAAAACACTGATCTTCTGTTTTCCTGCCAAAGGGAAATGGACATTGAGCAGTAGTATTTCTTTTCCAAATGCTCTCTTGACCTATCATACCCTTTCTCGTATCCTCCTTATGAAACTCCCACCCCAACCAAACAGTAGACACATGGAGATGTATCATTAATGCATTTTCCTGAAAATGAAAATATTTGTCATAAAGTGAGTCTAATATTCTGAAATTGATGTTCACTAGAAGTGAATAAACAACTCGTGAAAAGATTTGCAATGGAAAATACAAAGATCATCACTATTTAGATTAAGTGATACGCAATTGCAGTAAAACTTCGCTGCATTAGAAGCCTCATTTAGGAATATGTTAGCTAAATATTACAATAGCTATGAAAGAAATCTCTACAGCTCTGGTTTGCTAGTCAGAAATCTGTGGCCTCATATCTGCCACTAATTAACCATGTGAACTCCTGAAATGCACATGCTTTTTTATGGTTTTAGCTTATTTGCTTATGAAATAAAAAAGATTGAAGTAGGTGATTTCCAGGTTCTTTGCTGCTAATAAATCCCAGGCTTCCAAAATGTCACACTTTCAAGAAATATGCTTTCCAGATTTTGATATATTATAGCAGATATGATTTGGCTCTTGGTATCATAACTATATACAATAAAAATCTTTTTATGACATTAAACACCCATAAGGCAGATAAAAAGAATTTCTTTCCTTACTGATCATTAGCATTTAATCTTTTCTGCTTTCCTATGACCCTGTAAGAAAGGCATGGATATCCTTCACTTTCCAGATGAGGAAACTGAAGTTCAAAGAAGATGAAGAACATATTCTGTCAAAGGTTCCAGTAACAGGTGGAGCTGGGATTAGAATTCATGTCTAACTGCAAAACCTGTGCTTTACATCATAACAGACTGGATTTTAAGCAACAAATTAGAGTTTGGTGCTGTATTTACAATTTTCTATTTTTTTTTATTCCAGGAGCCACTAAAACATAATGATATGTAATATATTTTTGCGTTTACATTGTGCCAGACATTTATTGTTCTAAGCACTTGACATGTGTTGTGCCATTTACATTTACAATGATCTTAAGTGAAAAGAGAAGGGGACAAAGAGAAAGAGAGGTCAAAGTCATATAACAACTAAGTAGGAGATGAAGATTCAGATTCGAATCCCTATTTCTGATGCAAGAACTTGCTACCTCATACTGTCTCTACACGAAACACCTCTGGATTTACACTGAAATGCTTTCTTAAATAAATGGAGAAAATGCTTACAAAGCGAAGTCCCTGCATAGTCATCTGAAGGAAAAGTATTTTGGGGGTTAGGTCTTATTGTGGGTCTTACTTCCTAGCATTTCAAAACATAGAGTATGTAGTCAAATTTCTGCTCTCTCATACTCCAGACGGCTCCAAGACATTTCTGGGGCAATCAGTTATTGCCTCTTACGTTCTTGCTCTACCGCCTCTTTGAACTTTGGCAGTAAAATCGCTAACCTGCTTCCATTCCATATGAGGCACCTGACAGCCTTAAATGTATGTGGGTCATCACAATAGTGAAGGTGTGCTTTATTATTGAACACACTGAGTATTAAGCAACTGAGTATTTAGTAAGTATTAATAGTATGTACATTGGATATGCACCAAATGAATCATACTTTGTGTATTTTAATATACAAGCACCAAATAGCATGTGAGTATGTACATAAAACAGAGACTTTTTGTTTCATTTCAAATGCACTTGCACTGGATTTTCAGTTTTTATATATCAAGTTTTCACAAAGGATGGCATAGCAGAAAAATGGAATGTCTGGAAAAATCAATTTTGAGGCTCTCTTTTTAAGGAAAAGTGCCATTACACACCCTGCTGACATTCCCCTTTTGGTAGGATCTGTATTTATATTAAACATGCCTAAAAGTATCATCTTCAGTGGGTAGAATGCATAGTCTCCCATGACCCAGAAATGCTCAATTGTTTGTTTCCTTGCAAGGGTTATTCTTCTGGTTGTGACACACTGAATAAATCTATCATATTTTTGTCATAAAGTAGTATCCCAATTTATATTCTTTAGCCCTAGCAATCACTCTGTCCACAGATAAAGATGACATGAAAGAAAACAACTAGCTACTGACTGAATTCAACAAAAGTTCCCCTTTACCATCTTCCAACAACCAGTGCACTCCACGTATCCACATTCCCAAGCTAGTTTGTACATATAAGCATAGTAAGACATATTTAGCCTCTTAGAATATTTCGCCTTACCCAGTAAAAAGGACAAGGGTTATTGACTGATTACCTCATTAATTTGATAAATACTGACTATTAATCTTGATCTTTTTAGGCTCTGACACGTTGAGAATCTGGAAAGACTTTAACAGCTCTGTAGAACTCGCTTTTTCTTTTACCTGGAATGCTCCCCCTACAATTATCTGTATAGCTCACTACTTTTTCTATTTCACTGCATAAATGTCTATTTCACTGCATATTTCGCTGCATAAATGTCATTTTATGCTTAAGGCTTACTTTGATCAGCTCATTTTAACTTACCACTGTACTTTCTATTTCTTTCTCAATTAATTTCCTCAGTGGCACTATTCCGTCTAACTTTCCATAATTTTTTTCTTGTTTTTGTGGTACCTTTCACCACTAGAATGTAAATTCCATGAAGGCAGAGAGTTTACACTGTTTTGCTCACTACTGCATTCCCAGTGCCTAGGGCCCATAGTGGGTGCTCAATAAGTATTTATTGAGTGACTGAAAGAATGATATCCCCCAAATATATGTTTGAATATCCTGTAATGTCCAAGGTTTATATTCAAATGTAGCTTCTAACAGGGATACACTCTATCCAAAGGTATATTTTCTTTTCCTAATTATAACAAAAGTGTTTGTTGTAAAATCCAGAGACTTTCTTTCAAAGACTTCAAATATCCAGGAAACTGACAGCTACAAGACCTGTGTTCTAGTCTTGGTCTACCATTATCTACAGCAGGGTGACCTTGTTCAAGTCACTTAGATTCTTGGAGCCTCTATTTTATGGTAATATAAAATAAAGAACATAAACTAAATGTTCTTTTTACTTTATTTTATACTCTGAAATTCTATGATTCTTTAAGGTAGTTTCTTCTATCCCTCAAATATTTGTTTTACTTTTTAAATCTTAATTTTAAAAAGTGTATATATTTATGAGGTACAATGTGACATTTCAGTACATATGTAATTATCATTTCTTTGTGGTGGGAACATGTAAAATCCACTCTTTTTAGCAATTTTAAAATATACAATACATTACTATTAACTACAGTCACCTTGCCACGCAGTAGATCACCAGAACTTATTCCTCCTGTCTAACTGAAACTCAATACCCTTATCAATCAAGTGTTTTAATCATTCCATGTGTATAGACATGCAGTGGTTAATCCAAAAGATGTAGAGAAGATGTAAGACCTAGTGCTAAGACTGTAGTTATAAGAAATAAAGAATCAGGAAGATCTATTATCCAGGATTTTATATGTAAATTTATGTGAAAGTTACTTTAAAAAACCAAATGCTTCTGCTTCCTTGCCATTTCTCCTACCATTGACAGTTCTGAACTTGTGAATTACACCCTACATGAGCACAGCTCCTTAACTCATTTTTTATCCCGATTACAAAGCCACTGAACTGTCTTTTCATCTTGGATGCTCCATTGAACATACTATACAATTTTTCAACACCATAATTTGATCTGAGAACATCTGCAAAAAATCAGGAGCACATTTTTTCCCCTTCTCGGCACTTGACTGCAAACCTCACATTTCAGACATTGTTCCACAGTTCTGTGACATATTATTGAGCAAACCATCAGCTACGCTTCTGTTTTGGAAGGTGTCAACATGAATAGAAAATGAGCCAGACTCACATCATCATTAACAGAATTAATTACCTGATCAACTTTGTTTCTTCTAGAAATAAGAATCTCTTCGCATTTTCTCCGCTGTTATTCTTTATTTAAAATGGCTTCTTATAACAATTGAGATTATTTATTTACATATTTATTTTTTCCAAATAATCTGAGTTTCCTGGAAAGAACTGCAAAGTTTTCTCTGGGGTTGGTGCTCAATAGGTGAAAGTTCCAACATAAGGAAGTTCAACAGACAGTTCAAATTTTATCTCAGTCACACACACAAAAAACCTAACAGTTATCTCCTCTTACTTTCATTCCATGCCTACGAGTCTTCTAGGCCTCATTTCCTCCTTCCCACAGAAATTCAATGAGAAAGGCCACCACATTCTTTGATTCAAAACTCCCTACTTTTCTCCTTTCTTTCCTACTTGCACCCTACTATGCATTTGTTTTCATCTTATTTTCATGTGGAGTCCCTCCATCTGCTACTTTTCTCCATTATTTCTTTTTATCCTTATTGTATTTTATTTATTTTCTAATTCTATATTGGTTCACTCGGGCTCCCATTACAAAATACCATGGTCTGGTTGGCTTAAACAAAGGCATTTATTTTCTCAGAGTTCTAGAGGCTGGGTGTGCAAGAGTAAGGTGTCAGCAGGATTGGTTTCTTCTGAAGCTTTTTCCTTGGCTTGTCTATGGTTACCTCTCACTGGATCTTCAAATGGTCTTCTCTTTCTGTGTGTTTCCATGTTCTAATCTCCTCTTCTTAGAGACGCCAGTCGTACTGGATTAGGACCACCTACATAACCTCATTTCATCTTTGTCACCTCTTTAAAGGCCATATTTTCAACAACAGGCACATTTTGAGGTACTGGGGGTTAGGACTTCAACACATGAATTTTGGGGGAACACAATTTAACACCTAATTGTGTTTCTCATTTTTCTTTCTCTTTGCTTACTCAGCTACTTTTCTTCTATCCTTTCCCATTTTGTTTTTATAACTTATATTCTTATGTTGGTCTCTATCTTGCAGATCCACCCCCTTTGCAGCCCTCAGGAGCACTACTTTCCTGGGTCACTCCCCCTTCCAAGCATCCCAGCAAACAACCAAACCCTGTGGCTTTTGGTCTTGAGACTGAAGAGGGAAGTTGGGAGATAAGATGAGACAGCAGTCATGTATGTCCATTCCATCATGAACCAGATCCCAGGAAGTCTTCTGTGGCCAACCTACTGTCACAGCCAATAACGGGAAAGGAGGCAGAAAGACCAGCCTGCCAGATTTTGATCTTCGTGTTTATTTCCATAAAGAATTAGATGTGTACTATCGACTTTGTTCATTTTAAATTTGCTGCTGACTCTTCACATTTAATAACTGAGCAGAAATACATCTATTCTTCTTTCAAGTCTACTATCTTTACAAGAGAAATTGTTATTGATCTTATCAATTACCTGCCGAAACGCTGCACGGTGATGCTGAACCATAGGCTTCACACTAGGTAGCCAGAGAGCCCCAGAGAAGTTCTCCATGTTTTGCTTACTTAGAGGTTCAGGGAGACTGACAGTCAGTTCCCAAATATCCCTTTCTGCTCTAGGAAGTTTGACCCCCATTCTCTTGCTTCAAGTGTTTACTGAATCTGAGCCTTCATTCTCTTTTTAAATCTAGAGTACAAGAGAAATACTACTGCTCTGGAGACATACTGTGATGTGTCGAGTTAGTTCTGAGTTTCCCAGGAGGCAGAGAAAGCCTGTGTTTAGGGCACCCTGCAAACCAGGAACACCAAAAAGATGTTCAAAAGGTTTTTATGGTTATTAATTATATACATTTTTAATTCATTGTTTTTCCTTTCTGTCCTGTGAGCAATGATACATTTTGTAAAAGCATCAAATGAGTCATCTTTGGGGAGAAAATAAGATCTTTATTAGACTTCTTTGTTTTACTTTACATCTTAGTATTATTATTTTGTAATTTTGAATTAAATATGTGAAAAGAATGGGCACAGCCTAAGATTTTTAGTGCCACTCTTTCTGTCTTAATTCGACTTGCTTGATATTTAAAGTGCAATTCGAAATGATAAATTCCTTATTTTAAAAAAACTTGAATGGAACCAGTATTTTAACTAGTCTTGAATATATTTAGTTTTTAGAAGGCACTGAATTTAAGAAATCAATAAAAAATGTGATTCAGAATATTCACTGGTTCTGGGCTTGCAGCGTTTTTGTTCCTTTGTAAGTTCTACATATATTTTTAAACTCTCTTAAATTCTTACCTATTGGTGTCTCTAAGTATTTCTTTCATGTAAACTAATCCAACAGGAATTTCTAAGAGGGACAGCTCAATCCTTGGCCTAACCCCAACTGCAGACTTCAGCTCCATCAAGAAACAAAGACAAACCTTCTTCCCATTGGGGGGGAATTTAAAGAACTCTAGGTTAAGAGAAACAACAACAACAAAAATATCCAGTTAGCCTCTTTGCCCCTCTTGGTCTCAAGACCCAGTAACTGAATCCTGGTATTGGTGAACTTCCCAGTCCCTAGGGCATTGTAGCCTTTCTCCCACTCTTCCTAAAGAACTTCCTTTCAGTTCCTGCAGTATGATGGCTTTTCACCACAGATGTTCATTCCACCTAAAGACAACACTGGGAGGGGATTTGTAGCAGATATTAACCCATTTTTCTAAGTATTTTCTACCAGTTCTACCAATGAGAAAATTAAAGCGCAGTGACTTGTCCAAGGTCCCATGTCTTAAAGCCAGATCTTCTGATTTGGCCTATAGATACTGTGCTCACCTCTGCTTCACACCGTCGCCTTCTAGATAGTGTGCTTCCATGTTCCACAACAAATTTGACACCCAAATCAGAAAATTTTAAATGGGATTTAGTCACCTTGGGTTATTCAAGAGCAAAAATTAGAAACATAGGTCAAAGAATCTGATCCAGACCAATCTATTCTGAGTCAACTTTTGACTCTCTGGGTGACTGTGGGCCCATCCCTTAACCTGCAGGACTCAGTTTCCTCATTTCTAAAATCAGGGAAGTGTTCACACAGTGCTGCTCAAAGTGTGGTTGGCTGTCCTGTGAATACACTTTACCTGGGTACTTGTTCCAATGTCAGATCTCAGGCCTCACCTCAGACCTCCTGAATCAGATACTCTGGAGAATAGGACCAACATCTATGCTTTATACAGCCTTCCAAGTAATTTTGATACACACTAGAGTCTGCATGTGTAAAACACTGATACAGACCAGGGTTCAGAAAACTGCAGCTCTCAGGCTACCTATTTTTGAAAATAAAGTTTCATTGGAACACAGTCATACTCATTGTTTATGTGCCGTCTATGTATGCTTTGGCACTCCATTGGTGATGCTGAGTAGTTGGGGCCAGGTGCAGTGGCTCAGGCCTGTAATCCCAGCAGTGTGGAGTCTGAGGTGGGAGGATCACTTAAGCCCAAGAGTTGGAAGCTGCAGTGAGCTATGAACACACCACTGCACTCCAGCCAGGGTGACAGAACAAAACCCTATTTCAATTAAAAAAAGAGATATATATGGCCCCTAGAGCCTAAATGTCTACTATCTGGCCCTTTGCAAAAAATGTTTGGCAACCTCTGGCCTAAGCTACCCTTTAGTTAACCCACTAAACTAAAATTATCATATTTAAGGAGTTCGGCATCAATAATTGACCACTGGTCAGATTCTTCTGAAAATTTATCCTTAAACAACAAATGAGATTAAAGATATAAAAGAATCTGATTGAAAACTGAGGAATGAGGCCTTGGAGCAGTTCATGCCCCTGTAGTCCAACACAGCCTCTGTGCTTGCCCTTTCTACTTCCGGGAAAGAGGAAGCCAGTATCAGCACCATTCCTGACATCTTGCACTTCCCTTACCCTTCTTACATTGCTTTCAAAAGCCCAAGGTTGGAAAGTCTAATGCTGATCCCTGACCATGCCAATCAAAGCCATCTTTTGTTCATCTTCTCTTGCTCAGCAATTTGCAGTATAATTTTTGTCTGTTGAAAGCTGCAAAGCTCAAAAAGTAAAGTAAATACTAGAATAATGTAAGAATCAATGTTGTATTTACTAGAATCCTTCTTTTGGTTTATCTAAATATTTTTCACCCAAATGAACTTTAAATGACTTGTACACAGTGTATGGCCTCATCACTAGAAGAACTACTCGAATAATGCTGTTATTAATATGTGTAGTCACACAAATTTGCCTCATGAATATAAATACACTCCCCACATAGTGTACCCACATTTATGCTTATTCTCTAAAATAAACATCTCTCCACTTAACTGGAATGATATGTACAATATTTAGCAGAATACTGAGCATGCAAAATGTACTAAAAATGATGCATATGTGATGATGCCAATATTAAGCATGTAGCAACATTACTAAAGGAAGCTCTCTGCAGTAAAGTCCACTAAATGGAGCAACATCTTGCTGTGTGAAATAATGTGTGAAAGCTAGTGTATCACAGATATAGAAGCAAGTGATTCAAAGGAGTCTCTATTCAAACCTCCAGAGGGATATAACTGCTTTTTAGTTTTAGCTTTTGTTTTAAATCAAAGCAAAGCAGTAACCATTTAAATAACCTTTTCAGGCAGAGTGTGTGTTTACTCCTAAATCTGTCACTTACTGGGAAAAAGGACTGAATGGATGGAGCTCCAGTGTGCCACCTTTCCTAGCAGGCACTCTGTCCTAAAGGAAGGAGGAGGATTTATGAGTGGCCCTGGAGTCTAGTCCTCTGTAGGGTGATACCTTGGGCAGATGAGGAGAGGAAGTCATGCTGTCCTCACTATGTGGTAAGAAGTAAGAATAAGAAATTCGAGGCATTGGGCCGGGCACAGTGGCTCGTGCCTGTAATCCCAGCACTTTGGAAGGCCGAGGCAGGTGGATCAACTGAGGTCAGGAGTTTGAGACCAGCCTGACCAACATGGTGAAACCCCATCTCTACTAAACATACAAAATTAGCCGGGCGTGGTGGCGCTTGCCTGTAGTCCCAACTCCTCGGGAGGCTGAGGCAGGAGAATTGCTTGAACCCGGAAGGTGGAGGTTGCAGCGAGCCAAGATTGCACAATTGTATTCCAGCCTGGGCAACAGAGCAAGACACCGTCTCAAAAAAAAAAAGAAATTTGAGGCATTATTCTCAAATATCTTCATTTTACAGATGTACAATGAGATTCAGAAGAACAGTGCAACTTACTTAGGGTCACGAAAGTAGTTAACAACAAGCCGAGACCATGTCCAAACCTCTGAATTCTCTACCTGTGTGGTATTTGGAGATGGGATAGAAGCTTAAGATAGTCAAATTGTAGTCAGCATAGGAGCCTATAAAATAATCTATATCTGTAAAATCCTTCTTTCTTACACTGACTCATTAACCTCTAAAAAATGAGGTAGAAAATGAACACTGATATCGAAGAGATTAATTATTATTAGGAAGTCTGTCCTTTCCTTCTGCTCCTAGAGCTGCCCGTGCCAGATTTCACATCACCATAGGCCGTTAGTCAAGTGGTAACAGGAACTTATGTACCACAGATAAGGCAAGTGATAAAGCCAAGGTAAACTTTCTGAGCCAGAAAGGATCTGAGAGGCCATCTATTCAAATGCCCCACCCATCACAGAAATCTTCTCTGCAATGTTATTGTTGGTTGATGGACAATTTGACCTTTGCTTTACTATTTCAAGTGTCAGAAGTTTGCTTTATGCTGAGCCAATGTGATCCATCACACAGTGCTGTTTATCTGGAAACTGGTGATCACACCTATATGGTATGGTTTATAAGCATTTCAAGATCTGCATGCAGATGTTTTGCTAAGCAGAGAGAGAGGTAACGCGAATCCAGTAGTCCCATATGCTACAAGTGATTGTCTAACATGGACAAAGGGGCATTTTTTGTACCTAACACTTGTAAGCAGTTGGACTGGGGGAAGATGGAGGGGAAAGGACACACAGGTTTTTTTTTTTAATATACAGACGTGGTATAGACTAGTGGTGGCCCTACTGGTAATATGCATGCATAATGCTTCCAGACATCAAGTGAAGTCTGGAAGAAAGGGATGTAAGAATCCTGACCTGGGTACTCAAGCCCAGCAGTGCATTCTCCAATGTGCTAAGTAGATAAACCAATCTTTTGGTTTTATACCACACCAGTGAGCTTCTGCATTCAACAAACACTAAAGTTGCTGTATTCTTTGAAAGGTAAAAGGAAGCAGGAGTTGGAGACTTGGACAAGCTTAAAGACGTAAGTAAAGAATGTACTGCTAGTGGTCTGCTGCTTTCCTGGTTTCTGAATGAGGCAGCATACCAGATTATTTTAGTATCTAGGCTCCAATCCAACTTTCCAGCCTCATTTCCCACCATTGGACCCCTCCTTTACCTTATTTGCCACTCCCCTTCACCAAACTGATACCACCTTCCTTTGTTCCAGCTGTACTATGCTTTCTACCAATGCACAAACTCCAGGCTCTTTGGCTCAAAAACCTTCTATGCCAGACTTTTCCCTCTGCTTTATCCAGCCTGTCCTCTGGGGTTGACCTGGCATGCTCCCACACATACTCCTGACTCAGCTCAGAGGGTGTCACCTTTGTGAAGCATGCCCTCCTCCAAGGTGAGGGCAAAGGCAGCTTTTTCCATACCCCTCAGGTTTCCAAGATGGAGACTGTTTCTTACTTACTTTATGTGCTTGATATTTAGAATGAATACACAAATATTCAGTTGCATGTAAGTGCAAATCAGGACTAAGACAGTCTTTCCCTGGAATTAGTTTTTATGTGGTTGTAATGTTCCTACAATATCTTCCCATGTTTCATTCCCAAATTTCTGAAATTCTAAATCTATAGGATCTTCAGAATTTTAGTTTTTTTAATCTAAACTTGAGGCAATGGCATAAATACCTTATAAGCTTAGAGCATTAAATGACAAAATGTATTACAATGCTTAGCAAAGTGCCTGGTACATGAACAGGGGCTCAGTTATTGTTAGTTTATATTTCATTCTTATGGTGCTTATGCTTTTATTGATTGTTCTATTGATTTTTGATCAATTTTGACTGTTTACATAATTATTCTAATCAGACTGAAGAGGGGATTTATGAGATAGTAAGAAAGGCTAAACTTCTACAGCTAAAACAGGAAATCACTGGCCTTACACTAAAAGGGAAATAAATGTAATATCAAAGGAGAAAATTTTTGCTTTAAGTTGTGACCCACATATTTCTCAGCAGGTACTTGTTGCTTTGACGTTTTTGAAAACTAACTTCCAGTTCTAAAGTTTCCAGAATCCCATGACTGGCTTTCAAAGACTCCATACTCCTACCTCCAGGGAGAATTGAGACACACCATGTAGGGTCAAATGGCAGATCTGCCCTTGATCCATTTCCCTTTGTGGCTTCTTGCAAAAGCTCAATATTGGCACTGTGGAGGAAACTTGTCCTAGGTATAACCCAGATATTTCACACAGTGTTTAAATCCATTTTCATTGCTCTGAATTTAGCTGGCATTGAGATCACCCATCACCTTCTTCTGGATAAAATTTATTTTATAATAAATTCAAATCATAGTTGATGATTTAAGCATTTCCTTCATGAGCCAAAATTATCCCATTCCTTACAGACCCCATTTGCATCATATTTTTAAACTCTACCTAGTCTGATTTAAAAATCACTCAAAAACTTATCAAAATGGTGCCTTAAATATGAAAACCAGTGTCATTGCTGCATTTGTATGTCTCAAAGAATAAGTTTAACCTTATTCAGATCTGTCACAATTATTTGTTAGGCTGAAAGCTATTGACTATTAATGGTAATTACTTGCTTAAGGAGTCCCTCCCCAGGTTCTGAATTTCAAATCACAGCACCTCCAGGCTTACTGGCAGGGGCTATGACGGGGCTGAGCCAAGAGTAGGGAGCTGAAGCTGCAGGCATTTCCTCTGGGAGGCACCCAAGGAGACTGATGGAATCACAGATAGTCTTTAACCAAACACCAAGCCTACCTGACAGGAACCACACAGCAATTCAGAGGGTCCTGAAGCAAGAGCAATGCATTTTAAACATACTCCCAGCCTTCCCTCTCTCAGTAACAAATTAGACTTGTCAGTTTCTCCAAGCAGATTTAGTGAGGACATTACCAATGTGAATGATCTGTGCTTGCCACAGGAGGAAGACACTGGAAGCAGAGTTTGGTGGGGCCCAGGGAAGGCTTTCACTTTCTTTTCTTTTCTTTTGTCTGCATGGTAGCAGGACAAGTGCAGCTTCTCCACAGTCACCCCCCTCTCAAGTTCGGGGAATCTCAGATGATACGATGTGAAAATCTCATATATTTTACTCAACAGACTGGCCAATACTTACCCACTGTTTACTCCTATGCCCTGGTTCAATTTAGGAAAATCAGGGGAATTATCCTCTATAAGCAGTGCATGCGCCGGGAGAAAAAGAGGGGAAGATGTTTTACAGGATGCAGGCTCTCCAAGGTTGCCCATTGAGAGGTAATTTTGTTGTTGTTATTGTTGTTTTTGTTTTTGTTTTTTTATTTGTTTGTTGTTGTTATTGTTTGCTTTTTTTGAGACGGAGTCTTGCTCTGTCACCCAGGCTGGAGTGCAGTGGCGCGATCTCGGCTCACTGAAACCTCTGCCTCCCAGGTTCAAGCAATTCTCTTGACCCAGCCTCTCAAGTAGCTGGTATTACAGACATGTGCCACCATGCCCAGCTAATTTTTGTATTTTTAGTAGAGACAGGGTTTCACCATGTTGGCCAGGCTGGTCTCAAACTCATGACCTCAGGTGATCCACCCACCTTGGCCTCCCGAAGTGCTGGGATTACAGGCGTGAGCCACCCGGCCGAGAGGTAATGTTTTAAGAGTAGTGTATTTTAAACATGGTCTAAACTCCCCTGGACCTTGTTTCTACTGAATTCCACTGTTTTCTAGAGAAAGGGGCTTGAAACTAAAGTACAAGCAGGAGTCCAGTGTTACTAGGATGAACAATTTATGTAGAACATCTCCAACTTTAGGAATAAAGCTTCTTTATTTCCAATAATTAAAGACTTTTCCCTAATGCATAGGTGCAATGCTATTGATAAGTACAGTCCACTTTCCTAAGGTCTTTGTCCCAAGGTGTCTTTTTCAAAACTGGCCCAGAAAGGCAAACAACAGTAAAAAGAGGATGCCTCTCTGTCTCAATCACAGCCATTTATTTTGTAGTAAATATAACCCATGCAAATCCATCCATCTAAACCTACTAAGCTCCAGCAATATTTCAGTGAAACTAGCTCCAAAACAGAAAAAAAAATAATGTTGATAGCTCAAGTTGAAATGGATTGAAAATTAAATTCGCCAAGCACCCGGAGAGATTACTAAAAATAAAAAAGACCAAATGTTGCATTCCATTAAAGGACATAATAGGTTTCAAAGAGAAGACTATTAGGCCGCGTATATTGAAATTGAGCTATTTATAGACTAAAATCTCCTGAGTTTGTCAATAGCTTTGCATTTTCCTTTGAAATTAAGCAGCTTCTCTTACACGTCTCAGGCTTGGACCCAGGTATCCACAAATGAGTTAATAAAAGCCATAATTAAGGATGATTCAGGAGGGATATTTTTTCATATTCCTCATATTATGGGTTGCTCATTAACCATCATAATTTTTAGGCTTTGGGGAAGCAACAAGATCAATGGGAAAAAGATGACAGATCAAAAGGATGGAATTTCCTGCGCTCATTTTCCTATAGCATTGACAGAGTAAATTTTGCTTTCAAGCCCCGGCTTGCATCAGCCTGGTAGCCAGAAGAACACCAGGAACAAAGGGAAAGCAAAACAACAAAAGCCCAAACAGACAATGCCAAGGAAAGATTTCAGAAGCAGCGCTCGTCTATTCTTCCCCTATCTTTAGTCCAAGCCAGCATCTGCCCCCAACACGCGGCAGCAGAAGAGTCCTGTGTTCATCGCTTACTGTTGGCTAACACCACCTTTGCTTTGATTCTCTGGGCTTTGAAGTATTTTACTGCACATACACACGCAGACAAAACAAGTCAAATTTCTACAGGGCAAACTTCAGCTGATGCTTTTTTCAGGACTTTTTTTTTTTCCTTGTCTTGTCTTTTTCCCGTATACATTTCTTCGGCACACACTTTACTTCTCTCTCGCCTTTTGCCTTTTAGAGCTGCCATCCCTAACTGGTCATTCTTAGTCAAGAGATGACTAAGTTCTGTGAGGCATTTCCCACTGGGAACCTTGCCTCAGTGTGTGCTGGCTTGAATTGTAGGCTGGCTCCGTTTTTGATAACTTCTGAACATAATGTATTACCATCTAGGGATAGAGGAAGCCAGTGGCATTTGGACTGAGCAGCTAAAGGAACATATTTTTCAGATGTATTGGATTTTGCAAAGTCCGCATTGGATTTCACCCCACAGGTATACTACTTATTTATTCTTTTAATTTCCAGGCTTTCGTGGACTCAAGAGGGCCTGGATCCACAGGAGCCAATTATGCTGAAGCCTTTTTAAGTTCAGCTTAAAACCTAAGATGCAAAGAAGAATCTTCTGAACTTTGTAAGAAACAGTTTATTGCCAACATGTTAAACAACTGTGTTTAAAATCCAGTACTAAGCAAAGGATAAGTATGAAGTAACATATGTTGACGTATGCATGTGTCACCTTTTGCTGTGGAAGCAAGGAAACCCAAAATTTCAGTTGTTTATACCACACACGTTTATTTCTCAGTCCTAGGTTCTTGGGTTGGCTGTGGCTCTCCTGGGTTTGGCTTCAGCTTCGGTTCAAGTCTATTTCACTAACCCTCATTCTGGAAACCAGACTCAAGAAGTATTTGAGATGGAGCAAACGCTCCTCCGAGGGCCTACCAAGTACCCCCCAAAATACATAGCATGGAAATAAAGGAAAATCTTCAGTTTCTTCAGGGAGCATAGCTAGCCCTGAGTAGTAAATGAGTAACTTGATGTGCAAGAAGGTAATAGTAGCTTAAAACAATAGCCAAGGAATACTAGCTTAAAACAACTCAGGGACATATGTTAGAGTTACAAGATGTTTTGTTTCCTGTGGAAACTAAAGATAACATTTTTTCTTTTTTTAAAGACTATCTCTCCCTGTTACCCAAGCTAAAGTGCAGCGGTACAATAATGGCTCACTGCAGCCTCAAACTCCTGGGCTCAAGCAATCCTCCTGCCTGAGCCTCTTGAGTAGCTAGGAGTACAGGCAGGTGCCACTACACCCAGCTAAATTTTTTAGTTTTTAGTAGAGATAGGATTTCACTGTGTTACCCAGGTTGGGATCTAACTCCTGATCTCAAGCAATCCTCCTGTCTCAGCCTCCCAAAGCACTGAGATTGCAGACATGAGTCACTACATCCAGCCAACATCTTAACACATGTCCCTGAGTTGTTTCTTAGAAACCCAGACCATCACCAAACAGATCCCCTGGCACACAGATAAAGGGGAACTGAGGACTAAACTCTGATCACTGTTCTTTGTTCTAAATTTCCTCCTGACGGGCCTGGAAGAAGTCATGTCCATGAGTCAAAACTAACATTGTTTTATGCTGATCCCAAATTTTTAGACAAACCGTTGCCTCCTTAACCAACAGCAAAGCAGAAAATCTTTGAATCCATCTATGACCTGTGGGCCAGTGCTTTGAGATGTCCTGCCTTTTTAGATCAAACTAATGTGTAGCATCCATGCATTGATTTATGACTTTGCCTGTAATTTCTGCTTTCCTGCCTTTAAAAATCTTTATGTAGCCATTAGAGAGGTCGGGTCCAGAGCATGAGCTGCTCAATTCTCCTTACTTGGTGCTCTGCAAATAAATGCCCTTATTTCTCCCACAGCAAACCCCAGTGTGGATGTTTGTCCTTACTACAACAGGCAGGCAGAACCCAGCTTAGTTTGGTAACACCTTCACTATCTGGGGCAAGCTGTTCTGGTGACAAAAGACTGAAGGTCAGGAGGGTAAGGGGAAACATGGATTCCTCTTAAATTCTTTCCCTAAAACTGGTACAACATCCCTGCCTTCCACATTTCCTTGTTCCAAGCATGCCATAGGACAAAGCCAAAAGTCAATGGGGCATAAAAGGTTGGTATGATAAAAAATAAATAAATATTTGGTCTTTGTTCCAGGTTCCTGGCATATAGTTCTTAAAACCCTTGGAATTTACTCTCTTTTGTATGCTAATGAGAAAACTGATTGGTGGGGGGAGGTGGGGGAGGCAGGTCTAGATAACTTCAAGATGGGCAGGCTGTTCCCCAGGACACAAAACATCTATTACGGAGTTACAACTTTTAGCCTTACCACCCTGGGATGGAAGAGAGACTGGTAATTACATTCAATCACCAATGCCTAATGGTTTAATCAATCATGCCTATGTGATGAAACCTGCATGAAAACCCTAAACAATGAGGTTCCAGCAGTTTCTGGGTTGATGAACACATCCATGTGCTAGGTGGGTGGTGTTCATATCCAGATTGGGTATGGAAACTCTGTCTCCCCACCCTTACTTTCCTCCATGCATCTCGTTTATTTGGCTGTTCCTAAATTATATCCTTTATCATAAACCAGTAATCATAAGTGATGCACCTTCCTGAGTTCTGTGTCATTCTAGCAACTGCACCTGAGGGGAAACAATTCATTTTAATCCCAGAATTGGAAGTGTGGGTAGCCTAGAGACCTTATCTTGTCCCAGCTGGTGTTCAAAGTGGGCACTGTTTTGAGGGACTGAGCCCTTAACCTGTGAGGTCTGTGTTAATTATGGATAATGTCAGAATTGAATTGAAATGATGAACACCAGATCAGTGTTGGAAGAATAGCTGGTATTGGAATAACATATTTGGTGTCTGAAAACACCATGCAGAAAAGTATTCTAACCACAGGGAAATCAGGCTTGAGGGATGAATGAATAAGTATGAACAAATCATGCAGTCTACCACAAGTCTCTGTGTTGTTTTACATTTCTTTGCTTTCTTAATTTTTTTCATAATATAATTTGAGTGGGAGACAAGTCAGAGATGTGTGTGAGGCTTGAGAAAACAAATATGTGATATTCTTAGGGGACTCTTATAAACATTCTTTAAGTACATGTCTTTATAATTATACTTCCATGATAATAAGAGCTCTGATACCTACAGGATATCAATGGGCAAAATGCACCCATTGTGTAAGTGCATTGGAAAAGCTGAGCACCAATTTTCCAGTGCATTCCCTACTCAACTGTAGCAATGTCTCCTTCCTTAATAAAAATATCAACATCATTCAGCATTAGACTGAGGAACTCCTGTTTCCTAGTGAACATTTCATATGACTTTAAATGATAAGAGAGAATTATGAGTATATATTTTGGGTCCCGAGCTAGGCTTCAAGAACTTGAAGGAAGATGCTCCATCTTATCTATTCTGTGTATTTATTTATGCAAAGTCTGGCACATAGACAGTGGCAGGTGCATTTTGCCCATTGATATCCTATAGGTATCAGAGCTCTTATTATCATATAAGTATAATTACAAAGACATGTACTTAAAGAATGTTTAAAAGAGTCCCCTAAGAATATCGCATATTTGTTTTCTCAAGCCTCACACACATCTCTGACTTGTCTCCCACTCAAATTATATTATGAAAAAAAAATTAAGAAAGTAAAGAAATGTAAAACAACACAGAGAAGTCCAGCACAGTCCTGGGCATTTTCCTTCCTTCAGCAACTTTGATTCCCCTACAGCTCTGTAAGAGGAATATCAGAGCATCACCTCCATCTCCAGTTGTCCCCATGAGGAAATAAAGACTCTGAGACATAGTGTCTTAATGGCACAATTAGCAGGCAACAGAGCCACCAATTGAACTTAGTCCTGTACAACAAAAGCTTTTCTCTCTACTTGATATTTTTCCATAGCACTGGTCCCAGGCCACATCTCAAGGAACTAGCAACTAAGAAATGTTGTCATCAATAGTATGAAATCTATCAAATGTTACCCGTATTTGAAAAAGAAAGAGTAAAGAGAAAGGAGCCTGGTGTTAGCTATCTCCAGCAAAAGTTATTGTTTATGACTAGGGTTCATTTGCTTATTTTCCAGAACCCTCTATGCACATTATGTTTAAGTATACAATAAACAACCCTCCAAAAGTTGGCAAATTTACAAACTGGAAACTAACCAAAGAAGATAAACAGGCTGAGTGCAGTGGTTCACACCCACTTTGGGAGGCTCAGGCAGGAGGACTGCTTGAGGCCAGGAGTTTGAGACCAGCCTGGGCAACATAGTGAGACCTTGTCTCTATCAAAAATGAAAAACAATTAGCCAAACATGGTGATGTGCATCTGTAGTACTCACTACTTGGGAGGCTGAGGAGGGAGGATCACTTGAGTCCAAAAGCTTAATGTTACGTTGAGCTATGATTATGCCACTGTACCGCAGCCTGGATGACAGAGTGAGACAAAGAAAGAAAGAAGAAAGAAAGAAAAGAAAGAAAGAAAGAAAAGAAGAAAGAAGAAAGAAAGAAAGAAAGAAAGAAAGAAAGAAAGAAAGAAAGAAAGAAAGAAAGAAAGAAAAAGAAAGAAAACAGATGGCAAATAAGCACATGAAAAGATACCCAACATTATTAGCCAATTAGCCATAAGGAAAATGAAGGTTGAAATCACAGTGAGATACTGCAACACACATATTAGAATGGCTAAAATGAACAAGACAGGCAATAACAAGTATTGAATGATGTAAAGTATAAAGTAACTGGAACTCTCATACACTGCATGCAAAGTAAAATTGTATAGCCAAAACTACAATCACTTTATAAAATAGTTTGGAAGTTTTTGAAAACTAGTATACAAACTATATAACCCAAATATTTGACTACTAGGTACTTAAGAAAAATAAAAACATATATATACAAAAAGTCATACATAAATGATCATAGCAGACTGATTTGTAAAAAGTCCATGCTGGAAACAACTCAAATGTCATCCACGGATGCATGCATAAACAAAGTGTGGACAATCCATTCAGTGGAGTACTGCTCAGCGAATGAAATATAGATTCACGTAACATGTGTAACTATAGATATACATAACATAGAGGAATCCCAAAATAATTGTGCTAAGTGAAATAAGCCAGACCACCCAAAAAACTATATTCTTCAATTTTATGAAATTCTAAACAATGTAAACTGATCTGTAGTAATAGAAAGCAGCTCAGTGATCAGACAGGGATGGGAGGTGAAGAGACATATGGTGGAGGAACTACAAAAGCGCAAGACGAAACTTTTGCAGGTGATTAATGTTTATCATCTTGATTGTAGTGATGGTTGCATGGGTATCTATATATGTTAAGCTTATTAAATTGTACCCTTGAAGTAAGAAAAAATTTACTATATGTCAATTATATCACAAAAAGTTTTTTTATTAATTTATTTAGAGACAGGGTCTCTCTCTCCCTCTCTCACCCAGGCTAGAGTGCAGTAGTGCAATCACAACTCACTGCAGCCTCAAACTCCTTAACCCAAGTGATCCTCCTGCCTCAGCCCCCCAAGTAGCTAGAACCACAGGCATGCACCATCACACCTGTCTAATATTTTTATTTTATTTTATTTTTATTTTTTTTGGAGAAATAGGGGTCTCTCTATGTTGCCCTGGCTGGTCTGGAACACCTGACCTTAAGTGATTTTCCCACCTCAGCCTCCCAGAGTAAGCCACGGCACCCAGCCAAGCTTTCAAAAAAATTCTATCGTATAGGCATAGTGTAAAGAAAAATTATTTCAGACATGAAAACTTAGATCAGTGTCTGGCACATTTTAAGCACTCTATACATGCTAAGACCTTGTGACTATTACTCTCACTGTTATTGAAAGGGATGTTGTGCTGTTTGCTGGTATTAAATATAATCTGTAAAGATCTACTTTCTATTCTCTAAGGTAATTGCCTTCCTATGTCACCGATCAACCATGACAAAGTTGACAGTATCTATGACAAAGCCTTAAGACTAACTCTGACCAAAGAACATTCTCTCATGTCTACCTTTTGCGCTGTGAGAGGTATATTAGGAAAATACGATCTTGTCTGTGTGAAGCCAATTCTTTCTCCTGAGGAAGGCTTTTGATAATCCTTAACATGATACAGTGTTTTAGTGTTACTGAGCTCAAGAATGCTAAATAGGACTCAACAGTTTCTAAATGTTTCATTAGTTCGTGGGGAGCCAGAAGTGAAGCTAGCCTAGCTCAAAGATTCATTACAATCCAGGTGTTTGGACAGTTGTGCCAATTTTTTTTCCAGATATTAAAAAAGATTATATTCTCATCACTTCTTTACTCATGCACTCATGCATGATGGTATTCTAATATCATTGCTAGGTTTTCTGACTTCATGGTGCACAAATTCCTGTTGAGACACAAAAGACTCTATAGGAAGCAGCCTTGAAAATGTAAATAGTTCGAGAGTTTCTCTTTAGGTTAGAACTGTGGGCAAGAAATAAACAAGTTTACTAAGAGCGCTAGGTACTGGCCAGCAGCCACCAGCAGAATGAATGTAAGCTATGTCTTACGTGAGAATGTATAAATTACTGCATTTGCAGATTAGGTCTGCACTGATTGGTGATCAAAAAAATAAGGGAGCTCTCCCAAAGATTAGGCTTGAAGAACATCTGTGTTATCAACATGCCTAAGCTTTTTAAATATACTACCCTGATAACTTTCATCTTTGTTATTTAATGACAAGATCTTTTGCTCTCAATTTTGTCTCCAATACTCCAATAGGCTCCCCACTTTACTGACCACTAGTAGGAGAAAGAGGGGGGAAGGGTAAAATTCATGGTATCATTATCTTCATCATCAAGTATTAATTTTGCTGATTTTTGCTCCCTTTTAGCAATCTCCTGTATGAAAATTGAAAGGGAAGGTTGAATTCAGGATGGATTGAACATGATCTTTGTCTTTATATTTACAAATAAACAAAATTCAACCTCACTGAAGTCAGGGAAAGTATCTTGCTCACCATTTTATTCCCAGTACCTAGAACATGTCAAACCAAGAAATCAGTGTACGTAAAAGAGAAATAGAGAGATAACAATAACAAAACATCCTATTTTATACACAGTGAAACCGCTATTTATTCACCTCTACTTTTGAGATGGGGAAAATAAGAAACAGAGTATTTTTCCAAAGAAGAGAAAGCAAGTAAGTTGCAGAACCAATATTTTCATAAGGAAACCTGTTATTGAAATATAAAAATACACAGAAATGTCCACGTATCCTACATATCTAGCTAAATGAATTTTCACAAATTGAATACATCTGTGTAACTACTACCCAGCTCAAAAAATAGAAAATCACCTGCACTCCAGAAGTCTTCCTCATGCCCCACCCCAGTACATATTTTTCAACAAATTAACCACTCTTTGAACAAGTAATATTAGAAAATAGTTTTTCTTGCTTTTGAACTTCATATAAATTGAATGATAGTTCTTTCTGTGACTGACTTCTTTTGCTAACTATGGTCCTTAGATTCCTATTTGTTGTATATGCAATATAGTTTGTTCAATCTTTTTGTATAATATTTTACTGCATAAATATACCACCTTACCACCATTTATCTGTTTTACTTCTGACAGACATTTAAATTTTTCCCAGTTTACGAATACTGCAAATGGTGCTACTATAAATATTCATGTACATGTGTGCCCATCCATTGGGTAAATACCTAGGAATGGAGATGTTGGGTCTTAGGGTAGGCATATATTTAGCTTTAATAGACATTGCCAGATTCCTGAAAGAATTGTTCCAATTTACCCACTCTTCAGTAGTGTATGAGAGTACCAGTTGCTCTATACTCTTGACAACACTTATAATTTTCAAATTTTTTTATTTTAGCAATATGGTGGGTGTGCTATGGCATACTACATTGTAGATTAAATTGCATACCCATGATGAGTTATGAAGTTGAGCCCCTATAGTTTACTAGCCATATGGATTACCATTTTGTGAACTGCCTCTTCAAGACTGTTGCTCTTTCTTACTGGATTTTTTTCTTATTGATTTTTCCAGGACCTTTACATAGAGTAGATATGAACCCTTTGATGAAATGATGTATTACAAATATCTTCCTCATTTTATGGCTTGCCTTTTTATTTTCAAATATATATTTGATAATATTTGATATATTTGATAATAGGTTTCTTTTTAACAGGTTTTAGTTTTATAAATCATTTATATTATGGTTAGAACCTTTTCTGTCATACTTAAGAAATCTTTACCTGCTCTGAGATTGCAAGGTTATCCTTCTATGTATTCGCAAAAACATTAACCATTCTATCTTTCACATTCAGATTTACAATCCATTTAAAATTGAATTTTGTGTATATGTCTGGTAAGGATTAAGATTCATTCTTTTCCATATGAATGTCCAGTTTACCTCATATCATTTACTGAAGGAAAAAAGGCTATTTTTCCACCACTTCCTTGCAGTGGCAATTTTTCATAAATCACATAACCATATCTGTATGGGTCTCATTTGGACCCTTTAATTTGTTCCTTTGGCCTGATCATCTCTCCTTGCACTAATGCCACAGTGTTTTAATCACTGTAGCTTTATGCTAAATCTTGATATCTGCTGAGGAAATTCTTTTTTTCTCTCTTTTTTTAAGTTTGTCATAGATGTTCTTGGGCCTTATATTTTCTATATGAGTTTTACAATCAAATTATCAGTTTCCAAAAACAAAACAAACAAACAAAAATTCTGCTGGAATTTTGATTAAGATAGTTTGAATTTAAATGATCAACTTGGGGTGGAATTGATTTCTTAAAAATTTGAGTTTTTGAATTCACAGACATAGTAATTTCTTTTATTTATGTGTGTCTTCTCAAATTTATCTCAGGAAGTAGGTTTTAGTATAAAAACCATATTCATATTTTATTAGATCTATTCCTAAATAATTGATGTTATTTATGCCTCTATAAATTGTATTTTTAATAAATTTCAAATAAAATTTATTTTAGATGATATATTAAAATATAACTGATTTTTGTATGTTGACCTTAAATCCAGTGACCTCATTAAATTAGGTTACTATTCTTTTGCATTTTTCTGTAGATTTCTTTGTATTTTCTCTTCACACACTAAGGCCTGTAGGAATAATGACAACTTAATTAATCCTTTTAAATCCTCACAACTTTCATTTCATTTTCTGACCTTTGTGCATTGTCTAAGGTTTTATCACACATTGATTAGAAGTGGAAAAAAAGAAATCCTTACCTCAGTCCTCTTTTTAGTTGGTAGTAAGACACCATTAAAAAATGTTTAGGTTATTTTTAGCTAAATACTGATCTTGAGAATATTTGTTTCTATCACTAATTTGCAATGGGTTTTTATTATGTATGACCAATAGGTTTTATCAAATACTTTTTCGACTTTTTGAAAAATGAGTATATTATTTTTCTTTCTGTTTTTTTATACAGTGAATTCCATTGATTAATTTTTAAATGTTAAGACAAAGATACAATCATAAAATAAACAAATTAGGTTGTTTTATAAAAGCATTACTACATATAATTACATATAATTGGCTAATATTTTACTGAAAATTTTGTATTTGTGTTCATGATTTACTGACCTTTAATTTTCCTTGGCTTTACTAAACTGTCATTATCCTAATATCTTGATTTTGATTTTTAGGTAATTAATTTCTAGTCTTTCTTTTTTAAAAACTGCATACATATATGTGTTTGTGTGTGTATATATATATAAAATATATATATACACACACACATACATACCATAAACTGCACTCTGAAACAACTTTAGTTTCACTGCATAAATTTTGATAAATTGTATTTTTATTGTCATCCACACAGCAGGACTAAAATCCAGAATTTCTAATTACATTCTAGAATTCTTTCAACTGAAGGTGTAACACTGTTTTATTTCTTTGTCATCCATAAATAAATGGTTTTCAAACATTTACTTGAAAATAATTACATATCAAAGGAAATTAAATTGCCATTTTTAGTTTGCAAACTCTGCTAGTAAGTGTGTCATGCATGTTCTATCTTTCCTTATGTTTTTATATTTAATGCTTACAGCAATCTTAGGGGGATGTGCTTTTTACCATCTCTTTAAAAATGAAGAAACAAATGCATAAAGAGTTTATGTGATTGTGTCCATTCAACTAATAAATATGTAGCTGAGCCAAGATTTGAAGATGAACTTCCCAGCTCCAAAATCTGTTTTTATCTTCCATGCTCCCCTACTCTATGCTACCTCTACACATACCCCGTGCACTCAAGTCATGACATCTAAGAATTAGAGCTAGAGCGAGTAAGGTACCTCAGACCCTTATGTCTTGCAGGTAAGAAAACGGTTCCAGAAAAGCTGCCTGGCTCATGCAAGGCCATTTTGCTAGTGGATGGTTGAACCAGAACCAACTCTAAGGTGTCCTAATTTCTTTCTTTCTTTCTTTCTTTCTTTATTTATTTATTTATCTTTTATTATTATTATTATACTTTAGGTTTTATGGTACATGTGCGCAATGTGACATTAGTTACATATGTATACATGTGCCATGCTGGTGCGCTGCACCCACTAACTCGTCATCTAGCATTAGGTATATCACCAAATGCTATCCCTCCCCCCTCCCCCCACCCCACTACAGTCCCCGAACTGTGATGTTCCCCTTCCTGTGTCCATGTGTTCTCATTGTTCAATTCCCACCTATGAGTGAGAATATGCGATGTTTGGTTTTTTGTTCTTGCCATAGTTTACTGAGAATGATGATTTCCAATTTCATCCATGTCCCTACAAAGGACATGAACTCATCATTTTTTATGGCTGCATAGTATTCCATGGTGTATATGTGCCACATTTTCTTAATCCAGTTTATCATTGTTGGACATTTGGGTTGGTTCCAAGTCTTTGCTATTGTGAATAATGCCGCAATAAACATACGTGTGCATGTGTCTTTATAGCAGCATGATTTATAGTCCTTTGGGTATATACCCAGTAATGGGATGGCTGGGTCAAATGGTATTTCTAGTTCTAGATCCCTGAGGAATCGCCACACTGACTTCCACAAGGGTTGAACTAGTTTACAGTCCCACCAACAGTGTAAAAGTGTTCCTATTTCTCCACATCCTCTCCAGCACCTGTTGTTTCCTGACTTTTTAATGATTGCCATTCTACCTGGTGTGAGTTGGTATCTCATTGTGTTTTGATTTGCAGTTCTCTGATGGCCAGTGATGGTGAGCATTTTTTCATGTGATTTTTGGCTGCATAAATGTCTTCTTTTGAGAAGTGTCTGTTCGTGTCCTTCGCCCACTTTTTGATGGGGTTGTTTGTTTTTTTCTTGTAAATTTGTTGGAGTTCATTGTAGATTCTGGATATTAGCCCCTTGTCAGTTGAGTAGGTTGCGAAAATTTTCTCCCATTTTCTAGGTTGCCTGTTCACTCTGATGGTAGTTTCTTTTGCTGTGCAGAAGCTCTTTAGTTTAATTAGATCTCATTTGTCAATTTTGGCTTTTGTTGCCATTGCTTTTGGTGTTTTAGACATGAAGTCCTTGCCCATGCCTATGTCCTGAATGGTAATGCATAGGTTTTCTTCTAGGGTTTTTCTGGTTTTAGGTCTAACGTTTAAGTCTTTAATCCATCTTGAATTGATTTTTGTATAAGGTGTAAGGAAGGGATCCAGTTTCAGCTTTCTACATATGGCTAGCCAGTTTTCCCAGCACCATTGATTAAATAGGGAATCCTTTCCCCATTGCTTGTTTTTATCAGGTTTGTCAAAGATCAGATAGTTGTAGATATGTGGCATTATTTCTGAGGGCTCTGTTCTGTTCCATTGACCTATATCTCTGTTTTGGTACCAGTACCATGCTGTTTTGGTTACTGTAGCCTTGTAGTATAGTTTGAAGTCAGGTAGCGTGATGCCTCCAGCTTTGTTCTTTTGGCTCAGGATTGACTTGGTGATGCGGGCTCTTTTTTGGTTCCATTTGAACTTTAAAGTAGTTTTTTCCAATTCTGAGAAGAAACTCATTGGTAGCTTGATGGGGATGGCATTGAATCTGTAAATTACCTTGGGCAGTATGGCCATTTTCACGATACTGATTCTTCCTACCCATGAGAGTGGAATGTTCTTCCATTTGTTTGTATCCTCTTTTATTTCATTGAGCAGTGGTTTGTAGTTCTCCTTGAAGAGGTCCTTCACATCCCTTGTAAGTTGGATTCCTAGGTATTTTATTCTCTTTGAAGCAATTGTGAATGGGAGTTCACTCATGATTTGGCTCTCTGTTTGTCTGCTATTGGCGTATAAGAATGCTTGTGATTTTTGTACATTGATTTTGTATCCTGAGACTTTGCTGAAGTTGCTTATCAGCTTAAGGAGATTTTGGGCTGAGACAATGGGGTTTTCTAGATATAAAATCATGTCGTCTGCAAACAGGGACAATTTGACTTCCTCTTTTCCTAATTGAATACCCTTTATTTCCTTCTTCTGCCTAATTGCCCTGGCCAGAACTTCCAACACTATGTTGAATAGAAGTGGTGAGAGAGGGCATCCCTGTCTTGTGCCAGTTTTCAAAGGGAATGCTTCCAGTTTTTGCCCATTCAGTATGATATTGGCTGTGGGTTTGTCATAGATAGCTCTTATTATTTTGAGATACGTCCCATCAATACCTAATTTACTGAGAGTTTTTAGCATGAAGGGTTGTTGAATTTTGTCAAAGGCCTTTTCTGCATCTATTGAGATAATCATGTGGTTTTTGTCTTTGGTTCTGTTTATATGCTGGATTACATTTATTGATTTGCATATATTGAACCAGCCTTGCATCCCAGGGATGAAGCCCACTTGATCATGGTGGATAAGCTTTTTGATGTGCTGCTGGATTCTGTTTGCCAGTATTTTATTGAAGATTTTTGCATCAATGTTCATCAAGGATATTGGTCTAAAATTCTCTTTTTTGGTTGTGTCTCTGCCTGACTTTGGTATCAGGATGATGCTCGCCTCATAAAATGAGTTAGGGAGGATTCCCTCTTTTTCTATTGATTGGAATAGTTTCAGAAGGAATGGTACAAGTTCCTTCTTGTACCTCTGGTAGAGTTCGGCTGTGAACCCATCTGGTCCTGGACTTTTTTTGGTTGGTAAGCTATTGATTATTGCCACAGTTTCAGCTCCTGTTATTGGTCTATTCAGAGATTCAACTTTTTCCTGGTTTAGTCTTGGGAGGGTGTATGTGTTGAGGAATTTATCCATTTCTTCTAGATTTTCTAGTTGATTTGCATAGAGGTGTTTGTAGTATTCTCTGATGGTAGTTTGTATTTCTGTGGGATCGGTGGTGATATCCCCTTTATCATTTTTTATTGCATCTATTTGATTCTTCTCTCTGTTTTTCTTTATTAGTCTTGCTAGCCGTCTATCAATTTTGTTGATCCTTTCAAAAAACCAGCTCCTGGTTTCATTATTTTTTTGAAGGGTTTTTTGTGTCTCCATTTCCTTCAGTTCTGCTCTGATTTTAGTTATTTCTTGCCTTCTGCTAGCTTTTGAATGTGTTTGCTCTTGCTTTTCTAGTTCTGTTAATTGTGATGTTAGGGTGTCAATTTTGGATCTTTCCTGCTTTGTCTTGTGGGCATTTAGTGCTATAAATTTCCCTCTACACACTGCTTTGAATGTATCCCAGAGATTCTGGTATGTTGTGTCTTTGTTCTCATTGGTTTCAAAGAACATCTTTAATTCTGCCTTCATTTCGTTATGTACCCAGTAGTCATTCAGGAGCAGGTTGTTCAGTTTCCATGTAGTTGAGCGGTTTTGAGTGAGATTCTTAATCCTGAGTTCTAGCTTGATTGCACTGTGATCTGACAGATAGTTTGTTATAATTTCTGTTCTTTTACATTTACTGAGGAGAGCTTTACTTCCAAGTATGTGGTCAATTTTGGAATAGGTGTGATGTGGTGCTGAAAAAAAATGTATATTCTGTTGATTTGGGGCGGAGAGTTCTGTAGATGTCTATTAGGTCCGCTTGGTGCAGAGCTGAGTTCAATTCCTGGGTATCCTTGTTGACTTTCTGTCTCGTTGATCTGTCCAATGTTGACAGTGGGGTGTTAAAGTCTCCCATTATTAATGTGTGGGAGTCTAAGTCTCTTTGTAGTTCACTCAGGACTTGGTTTATGAATCTGGGTGCTCCTGTATTGGGTGCATATATATTTAGGATAGTTAGCTCTTCTTGTTGAATTAATCCCTTTACCATTATGTAATGGCCTTCTTTGTCTCTTTTGATCTTTGTTGGTTTAAAGTCTGTTTTATCAGAGACTAGGATTGCAACTCCTGCCTTTTTTTGTTTTCCATTTCCTTGGTAGATCTTCCTCCTACCTTTTATTTTGAGCCTATGTGTGTCTCTGCACATGAGATGGGTTTCCTGAATACAGCACAATGATGGGTCTTGAGTCTTTATCCAATTTGCCAGTCTGTGTCTTTTAATTGGAGCATTTAGTCCATTTACATTTAAAGTTAATATTGTTATGTGTGAATTTGATCCTGTCATTATGATGTTAGCTGGTTATTTTGCTCGTTACTTGATGCAGTCTCTTCCCAGTCTCGACGGTCTTTACATTTTGGCATGATTTTGCAGTGGCTGGTACTGGTTGTGCTTTTCCATGTTTAGCGCTTCCTTCAGGAGCTCTTTTAGGGCAGGCCTGGTGGTGACAAAATCTCTCAGCATTTGCTTGTCTGTAAAGTATTTTATTTCTCCTTCACTTATGAAGCTTAGTTTGGCTGGATATGAAATTCTGGGTTGAAAATTCTTTTCTTTAAGAATGTTGAATATTGGCCCCCACTCTCTTCTGGCTTGTAGAGCTTCTGCTGAGAGATCCGCTGTTAGTCTGATGGGCTTCCCTTTGAGGGTAACCCGACCTTTCTCTCTGGCTGCCCTTAACATTCTTTACTTCATTTCATCTTTGGTGAATCTGACAATTATGTGTCTTGGAGTTGCTCTTCTTGAGGAGTATCTTTGTGGCATTCTCTGTATTTCCTGAATCTGAACGTTGGCCTGCCTTGCTAGATTGGGGAAGTTGTCCTGGATAATATCCTGCAGAGTGTTTTCCAACTTGGTTCCATTCTCCCTGTCACTTTCAGGTACAGCAATCAGACGTAGATTTGGTCTTTTCACATAGTCCCACATTTCTTGGAGGCTTTGCTCGTTTCTTTTTATTCTTTTTTCTCTAAACTTCCCTTCTCGCTTAATTTCATTCATTTCATCTTCCATCGCTGATACCCTTTCTTCCATTTGATCGCATCGGCTCCTGAGGCTTCTGCACTCTTCACGTAGTTCTCGAGCCTTGGTTTTCAGCTCCATCAGCTCCTTTAAGCACTTCTCTGTATTGGTTATTCTAGTTATACATTCCCCTAAATTTTTTTCAAAGTTTTCAACTTCTTTGCCTTTGGTTTGAATATCCTCCCATAGCTCGGAGTAATTTGATCGTCTGAAGCCTTCTTCTCTCAGCTCGTCAAAGTCATTCTCCGTCCAGCTTTGTTCCATTGCTGGTGAGGAACTGCGTTCCTTTGGAGGAGGAGAGGCACTCTGCTTTTTAGAGTTTCCAGTTTTTCTGCTCTGTTTTTTCCCCATCTTTGTGGTTTTATCTACTTTTGGTCTTTGATGATGGTGATGTACAGATGGGTTTTTGGTGTGGATGTCCTTTCTGTTAGTTTTCCTTCTAACAGACAGGACCCTCAGCTGCAGGTGTTGGAGTACCTGGCTGGCCATGTGGGGTGTCAGTCTGCCCCTGCTGGGGGGTGCCTCCCAGTTAGGCTGCTCGGGGGTCAGGGGTCAGGGACCCACTTGAGGAGGCAGTCTGCCTGTTCTCAGATCTCCAGCTGCATGCTGGGAGAACCACTGCTCTCCTGAAAGCTGTCAGACAGGGACATTTAAGTCTGCAGAGGTTACTGCTGTCTTTTTGTTTGTCTGTGCCCTGCCCCCAGAGGTGGAACCTACAGAGGCAGGCAGGCCTCCTTGAGCTGTGGTGGGCTCCACCCAGTTCAAGCTTCCTGGCTGCTTTGTTTACCTAAGCGAGCCTGGGCAATGGCGGGCGCCCCTCCCCCAGCCTCGCTGCCGCCTTGCTGTTTGATCTCAGACTGCTGTGCTAGCAATCAGCGAGACTCTGTGGGCGTAGGACCCTCTGAGCCAGGTGCGGGCTATAATCTCCTGGTGCACCGTTTCCTAAGCCCGTCGGAAAAGCACAGTGTTTGGGTGGGAGTGGCCCGATTTTCCAGGTGCCATCTGTCACCCCTGGAAAGGGAACTCCCTGACCCCTTGCGCTTCCCGAGTGAGGCAATGCCTCGCCGCTGCTTCGGCTGGCACACGGTGCACTCACCCACTGACCTGCGCCCACTGTCTGGCACTCCCTAGTGAGATGAACATGGTACCTCAGATGGAAATGCAGAAATCACCCGTCTTCTGCGTCGCTCACGCTGGGAGCTGTCAAGGTGTCCTAATTTCTAAGACAACCATCTTCCTGCTTTTTTAAATTGCATAACAGCTCACCTTTGAAGAACAGGCAGTAGTGCCACACCCTCAACAGTGCTTCCATGACCACATAGTTCAACTGGTAGAAAACCTTAAGAAGAAATTGAAGGAGTTTGTCAGGATTCTTATTTTTTTAAAAAAGTACAGAATACTGACATTAGTCCCCATTAGCTCCTTTACAATCTTTGAATAATTTCTTCAAGTTGTTCAAACAAAAGTTTTATTGTATCCCATTGGTAGTCACTGAGGGGAATTAATATGGAGAATAGGTAATAAGAATTCCTAAGTTGCCAACAAGAGCATTTCCTGGAAATGCCGAAAACTGTTACCTTGGCTTAAACTTAATTTCAGTGACCAGAATTCAGGTATGTGAATTCTATGAGGGTTGACTGCTAAAACTCCACCTGCCACTTTTTTCATCTTTTTTTTTTTTTTTTTTCCAAGACAGAGCCTTGCTCCCTTGCCCCAGCTAGAGTGCAATGGCACCATCTCGGCTCACTGCAACTTCCACCTCCCAGGTCCAAGCAATTCTCCTGCCTCAGCCTCCCAAGTAGCTGGGATTACAGGTGCCCGCCACCACACTCAGCTAATTCTTGTATTTTTAGTAGAGACGGGGTTTCCCATGTGGGCCAGGCTGGTCTCCAACTCCTGACCTCAAGTGATCCACCCACCTCAGCCTCCCAAAGTGCTGGGATTACAGCATGAGCCACCACTCCGGGCCTTTTTTGTTTTTGTTTTTTTTTGCCTCTTGGCCTCTGGCACTTTTAGATGTTACCCTCTAATCCCCAGGCAATTCTTTTAGGGAGACCCAAAGCTTTGAAATGGGGTCCCTGTGGGCTGTGATAGCAAAAAGAAGATAGTCGCTGCATGATTTACCCTTTCTTCCCAATGTACACCCTCTGTCAGAATCTCTGTCCCACAGTGTAGAGGCAGAGAGCAGGCCAGTGAGAGAAACTATAAACTGTAAAACTCTGTTCTGAGAAAACACATCACCCAATGAATGCCTTGTAGCTTTCACTGAGAGACAATAAATGTTACTGCTCTACAGTAAGGAGAAATGAGAAATCCTATTCCCAAGGGAAAGAAAATCCATCTCCACATTTGACAAGTAGTTAACATTATGGATGGCATCTGCCGGGGCTCTTATCACGATGTAAATTTGTTTTCTATTCACTGGCTTGAATAGTAACAAAATAATATTGAAATGTGAATAAAGAACCATATTTGAATTTTATTACAGCTTCATATTAATCTGATTGTGGGGGAAAAAGTTTTGGAGTGAACAAAAGCAGAGAGCAGTTAGTCAACTCAAATACATATACCCAATATTGGAAAGCCAATCTGTTTATTAATAATAAGCCAAATGCTTCCTGGAATGAAGCATTTTTTTTTTCAGCGTGGCCAATATTATATGATTGGAGTTTACATAAAGTTCCTGAACTGATTTGTACTAACTTGCGGACAAGATTGTTTATCATCCCTTTTGAATGAAACATAAAATTTTGGCCACAAGGCCCATAAAAGCTATCTTAAAACTATCATAAAAACTATCTTCTGCCTTTTTTTCCCCCAGGAGTAGACGCACTAGCTGTGAAGTTATGGATGAATCTCCTTCAGATTTATCCTTTATATTAAACTGTTCAGAGACAGGACTCATATTTCTTATAAAGTTAGTGCAGCACATAGGTGTAGGCGAGTTTGAAGGTGTGCAGTGACAAGAATGAACTGAGGAATTTTAAGACTTAAGATGATACACAAACTCCTAGTCCTCCTGTATGAAGTGAATTCTAGCATTTCAAGTAGACATAGGAGATTTTTTAAATTATCTTTTTGCTCCCTGTATTCATAACTTGATCAGGCGTATTACTGAACTTTTAGAGAGCTGCTCATTTTTACCGTGGGGCCAATGCTTTTAAGAAATGGAGGTATGCATTTACTCACAGCTAAATTCGATGTTCACAAGTCCTTATTTAAAAAAAGAAAGTTAATGACAGAAGCATCATATCCTAAGGAACTTTGGAAAGGTTTGTGTTTACTGTTGAGGGATAAAATAAAAAGTGGCACATTTATTCAATATAATGTAGTCAATAACATAAATCATATTATAAAATAATTCTCTCTCTACCATCTTAAGTAAAAAAAAAAAAAAATAGTCCTGGTGAGGATATGGAAAAATATAAGGAAGTAAGAAAATATTGTATGTTAGAAAAGTCAATGAATTTGCTGAAAAATACATTTTGACATCCTTGGCATTATAAAGACCAATCCTGAGGAAGTTAAGTGGTGATCTCTTTGTGTTGCATGACACTTGGGGAGGAATAAGGCTGTAACACAGGTAGGGGAAGGAAAATGTAAAAGAGACAGAGAGGGACACACAGAGTGAGAGAAAGAGCAAGCATGCAGTGAGCCAGGAGGTGACAAAAGGTCTTGAATCCTGCACTGTGGCATCTTCCTGTGACTACCCACCTTTTACTTTCATCTATAATGAAAGATCACAAAACTTGAAGGAAGTGCCTTGTATTTAGGTTGATGCAAAAGTAATTGCGGGTTTTGGAATTACTTTTAATGGCAAAAACTGTAATTACCTTTGTACCAACCTATAAAAATCAGGTAATTAACTGGGCTTGGCATTCAGAAAGTCTCCAAGTCTCACAAAGATTAGAGGCAAAAATGTTAGCAGTCAGGGCCGGGCACGGTGGCTCACACCTGTAATCCCAGCACTTTGGGAGGCCAAGGCAGTTGGATCACTTGAGGCCAGGAGTTCAAGACCAGCCTGGCCAACATGGTGAAAGCCTGTCTCTACTAAAAATACAAAAATTAGCCGGGGATGATGGCGGTTGCCAGTAATCCCAGCTACTCAAGAGGCTGAGGCAGGAGAATCGCTTGAATCCTGGAGGCAGAGGTTGCAGTGTCCTGAGATCGTGCCACTGCACTCCAGCCTGGGTGACAGAGTGAGACTCCATCTCAAAACAACAACAACAAAAAAATGTTAGAGCTCAGAACCAAAGAGAGAGAAAATGGAGAGACAAAGAAAGCCTTTAAAAAACACTGGCAGAAGCCTTCACATGGCAGCCAGCCCTGCAATGGGAATTTCAGCTGATTCACAGATCTGTGAGTGGTGGCAAGGTAGGGTGCAGATGACATTGGCCACATATTTACAGTAAGACAACATTATATGTACAACTTTCTGGGTTTTTTAAATTTTGTTTTGTTTTGCAACACAGAAGGAGTTTAATTGACATGAGGCCAGCCACACCAAGAGGGAGACAGAGTTATGACACAAATCAACTTCCCTGAGAGCACGGAGGTGAAGGGTTTTTAAGGATAATTTGGTGGGCAGAAGACTAGGGAATGAGGAATGTTGATTGGTTGGGGATTAAATTATAGGGATGTAGAAAATGGTCCTGTGCACTGAGTCAGTCTCCAGGTGAGGGCCACAGGACTTTGTACATATGTGTGCATATGTATATATGTGAAGGATTTCCATATTTATAAAGGGATTATATCAAACTTTGATAGTGTTTGTCTCTCTGGATGCTAATGTCATATGAGAATTTTTTCATTTCTATCTTCCTCTACTTCCTTATTTTCCAAATTTCTACAATATATATTTATTATTTTAGTATACATAAATATAGTTTTCCTAAGAAAACCTAAAGTTATAAGTTTCCCATTTGTATCTTTCTAGTTGTTTAGATTTGATTTTTAACAAAAAGTAGTAATTTTCACCAGCTAACTAAAGGTAGGTCTAGTCTTTTACGAATGTCTTTGCTACTGCTGTTTCTTGCATCTTGCTTTTTCCCTCAGCATTCACTTTTCTTCATGCTGAAGTGTTTTAAAAATAACCTTCAGTAAGAGTTTATCAATGATTAAGTTTTTAAATATTTGTCATCTGAAAATGTCTTTATTTTGCCCCTTATTTTTTAAATAATAGTTTATGGGAGTGCAGAATTCTAAGTTGTCAGTTATGTTCCCTTTAAACTATAAAGATAATATTTCATTGTCTTCTGCCATTTATTATTACTGATGAGAAATCCAACTGCCAGTCTACTTCTTTTCTTCTTAGAAATCTGTCATTTCTGGTAGCAACTTTTTTATTTCCAAATTTCAAAAATTTCAGATATATCACAGATATATCACACATACAGACAACACTAAGCCTTAAGCATATGAATGCACCAAGCATTTATATACTGTTTAAATAATTATTGTAATGTAAACACTCAAATAAGTACTGTCTGTGTCAATATATAGAATATCACCAGCGTCTTATATTTACAATGTGCCCCTTCCCAATTGCAATGTTTTCTCTTCCCTCTAGAAGTAACCAGTATCTTGGCCTTTATGATAGGTGTGTTCTGATTTTTTTAAGTAGAGTTTAATTCTTTTATCTGTATCTCTAAACAATAGAGCAGAGTTTACCTGCTTATGAAAATTTACTAAACGCACTAAAACAGACCAAGACCCCTTACCATCCCCAGTAAAGAAAGAACAATTTTCTTTCCTTTCATTCAGTATTTTGGCAGCTTTTTAAGATGTCCTCTTTCCTTGGTCGTCTGCAGTTTCACCGCAATGTGCCTACATATTATTTTTATTTATCCTTCTCATTATACACAGGGAATTTCAATTTGAAACTCATTTCAATCTGGAAAATGCTTATCCATTATGTCTTCGAACGTGGTTTCTTGGAAAGCTCCCCTATCCCTTTATATTAAACTTCTTTTAGATGTACGTTGGTTCTCAAAATCTGTGCTTCATGCCTCTTAATTATGCGCTCACATAGTTTTCAAAATCTCTTTCTCTCTGCTGTTCTATGTATTTCCTTAGTATGGTCATTCAATTGACTAGTTTTACGGCTGTGTTCAGTTTAGAGTGTATATGCTTTCAAATAAATATTTATTCCAGTGATTATATTTTTATTTCCAATATTTCTAATTGATTCTCTTTTATTTTCTACCTGTTTTTGTTTTGTTTCTGTATCTTTCTTTTATATTAGTAGTTGTTATACATGTATCTCCTTGATGATACAAATATGTTACAGAATTTTCTCAGAATGTTTTATTAATTTAATATCATCTAGAAAAAAATGATGTTCTGGTTGACATTTTTGCAGTCTTTCTTAGCATGAGTTTTCTATTTGGATTTTTGCTTTGTAGCCATATATGGTGGGGGTTATTTCCCCTATGTCTCTTCATTTATAACTACTTTCTGGTTGTGGGATGTCTTTACTCAGTCTCTTCTATGCTCTCAGCCCAGAACCTAGTCTTATACTGATAATCTGAAGACAGCATAGATCTAGTTGCAGAGCCCATGGGTGGTTTGGCTCAGGTCTAGTCTTTTTTTTTTATTTTTCAGACGAAGTCTTGCTCTGTCACCAGGCTGGAGTGCAGTGGTGTGATCTCGGCTCACTGCAACCTCTGCCTCCCAGGTTCAAGCAATTCTCCTGCCTCAGCCTCCCGAGTAGCTGGGACTACAAGCACGTGCCACCACACCCAGCTAATTTTTGTATTTTTAGTAGAGACGAGGTTTCACCATGTTGGCCAGGATGGTCTCAATCTCCTGACCTCGTGATCCACCCACCTCAGCCTCCCAAAGTGCTAGGATTACAGGCGTGAGCCACCATGCCCAGCCCAGGTCTGGTCTCAATGTTCATGTCTTCTCATTTCCCTCCCTCATCTCATTCTAAAGCTCCTATAATTATTATTATGACTCCCCCTGTACTTTCTCAAATGCCTGAGATGCAGCCTCATGAGAGTCACAGATTTTGGTAACTGAAGAGAAGCATTTTCAGCTCCCTTTCACAAATAAGTTGGGAGAAGGGGGTACCTCCCTAGTCCCTAGTTTCAATCTATAATTTTGACTTTTACCTCTTTGTTTTTTGGGTGTTGTTTTGTTGTTGTTGCTGCTGTTTTTGAGACATATTCTCACTTTGTCACCCAGGCTGGAGGGCAGAGGCATGATTATAGCTCACTGTAGCCTAGATCTCATGGGCTCAGTATTCTCCCACTTCCATCTCCCAAGTAGCTAGGACTATGGGCACACGCCACCACACTGGCTAATGTTAATAAGTTTTCAATAAAAACTATGTTGCTTAGGCTGGTCTCAAACTCCTGGCCTCAAATAATTGTCCCTGATCCTCCTGACTCTGCCTCCCAAGTTCCTGGGGTGACAGGCATGAGCCACCACACCAGGGACCTATCACTGTGAAGGGTTTGGATCCATAGAGTAGTTTATTTCTGAAAGGAATATATTACTTTAATCAATTAAAAAATAATATAAATAATATGGTTTTGTTTAAAACACAGTTTCATGGGAGATGCATTGACTGATGCTACTGGAAGTCAATTTTAGGATAATCTAAGTACAGACAGGTGATCTCAGGTTCTGGAGAACAATTTCAAAGTTGACAGCATTCACAATTACCATTGATTTCAATCCTTTCATTTTAAAACTGTGGAATTGAGACCCAGAGGGGCTGTGAGCTGCTTCTCCAACACTCAGAACCCAAGCATGTGGGAAAGAGGGGCAGAAGGAGATTCCATTCTTTCACTAAGGCCAAGTCTGTGATAAGCCTTCTTTAAGATGAGCTCTTCTCCCCACTCAGTATGCTGTCCAAGGACCAAGGGACCTTGCTTGCATTATGAAGGCAGGGACAAAGAAATCAAACTGTTTCTAACCTTCACTACACAAATCACAAGGCTAAAGAAGAGAGGTCAATCAATATGTGTGTTATTGCATTTAGTGCTGGCTGGAACACTATCGCAGACAAGCCTTAATTCTGGTTTCTGCTCTTTGTAGCTGCAAAAGTCTGCCAGGTCCCTTCTGTTGAATTCTTATTGGTAAGAGCCTTTCCCCAAAGTGCAAAGCACCAGTATTCTGTGAATGGACAGGCTATTCACATCTATAAATTGATTCCAAGACCCAAGTGAGAACCCTCTTAAAGTAACATGGTCAAATTAACTTATAACATACACATTGAGAGTACAGTGACTAGAAAAGAAATATAAAGAAGATCTTGCTAAAATTGCTGAGTTCCTGATACAATTCAGTAAGGAAGAAGTCACTGGCAGAAATACCAGAACGTTCAAAAAAATTACTTAATAAATTTAGAGTTCCTTCCACCCCAGTAGCCAAATATAATAATATTAAAATCTTAGGGTCGGGTGCAGTAGCTCACATCTGCAATCCCAGCACTTTGGGAGGCAGAGATGGGAAGATTGCTTGAGGCCAGGAGTTCAACATCAGCCTGGGAAATATACTGAAACCCCATCTCTACAAAATAATAATAAATAAATAAATAACTGAATATGATAGTGTGCACCTGTAGTCCCAGCTACTCAGGAAGCTGAGGCAGGAAGATTATTTGAGTTCAATTGCACTACTGCACTCTAGCCTGGGTGAAAAAGTGAAACCCTGTCTCAAAAAAAATTAAATTAAATAAATAAATAAAATTTTAAGACTGCTTTCTGGTTCTTGTATACCTTACATAACCTAATTCTCAATAAAACTATAGGAATTAGTTATTGGGATAGCTACTGTTGTCTCCACGCAGGTGTCTTTGGCAGAACACCTTTCAGCATCCGCAAGGAAACATCAGCTCCGGCTGCTCACAGCCCCCTTACTGCGTAATTATCTTCAGCCTCAGAGGATGTCCATACCTAAGATTTTGCCTCCTTCCAAGATGTCACCTGTGGCCACCTCCAAGGAGAATTTACACTACTGATCTGGCAAATGCATTCTTTTTCTTCTGCATAGGAAAAGAGTTAGGAGTGGTTCAGAAGCCACTCCACTCACCTAGACTGATGGACCACAATGTACTTCCGCAGTCTTACCTGTTATTTATTCTGCTCTCCCCAGGGCCCTAGACTGTCTGGCTTTCTCACAGCTTATTACATTGGTCCACTCTATTGATGATATAACACTAATTGATCAAGGGAGCAAAAAAATAAAATGGGCCGGCCGCAGTGGCTCACGCTTGTAATCCCAGCACTTTGGGAGGCCGAGGCAGGTGGATCACGAGGTCAGGAGATCGAGACTATCCTGGCTAACATGGTGAAACCCCGTCTCTACTAAAAATACCAAAAAAAAAAAAAAATTAGCCGGGCGTGGTGGCAGGCACCTGTAGTCCCAGCTACTCAGGAGGCTGAGGCAGGAGAATGGCGTGAGCCCGGGAGGCGGAGCTTGCAGTGAGCCGAGATCGTGCCACTGTACTCCAGCCTGGGTGACAGAGCGAGACTCAGTCTCAAAATAAATAAATAAATAAATAAATAAATAAATAAATACAAATAAAATGGCAAGTACATTGGAGGACTTGGAAGAATATGCTTCAGAGGATGGAAGATAAAACCTATGAAGACTCTTAAGAACTGCCATATTAGTAACATCATGTTATGGGTTTGGCGGTCTTAGTATGCTAGGATATCCTCTGCAATGTAAAGCAGACATTGTGTCTGGCACCTCCCATCACTACGAAAGAAACACAATGTCAGTGTTTTCCCACTTGGGAATATTGCACTAAGCCATAATGAGGATCCCATGGACTCACTGTGAGCCAGGTCTAGGTCAAGATTTGACACATTTCCTGAATGCCATATACCCTATTCTATTGGGGTGACAACTTTGTGTCCCAGAGTATCAGTGTCAGCTTGGACCATGTATGCAACAGTCCTTGAAAGGGCCAAGTATTTGTCTTTCCCTAGCAAACATCTGCTGAGTGAATGATGGTGATTACTTCTGGGAAGTACTGAGGGAATCACTACTGTGTGTTCTTGCCAGGGTATTGCAGAATCCTCTTCCTCCATTAAATAGATTCTGGCTCTGAGAACTGGCTCATGCCTGGAAACTGAGCAGGGATGATGCTCATGTATTAAGGTTTCTTTTCTCGGTCCCCTAATCATCGATTCTCAATTTATTTGTTGTATAAAATAAATATTATTCTGCCCATTTATGTTGCCCCCAGAAATATTGTGTGCTAGTGTTTCTATAGCTTTCTGCAAGCCAGACCTCTCAGCTCCTGCTCAGACCTTCACACTTGTTGCAATCATTGTGCCTACATGACTTCACTCCAAGTGCAGCCACCTGGACCCTATAATTTCACATCATATCATCCCATTGTTATTCAGGAAGACACTTGAGTCTCCTGGCCTGCAGAAGAGGGAGTACCACTTAGCCTCTTGGTGATATTTTTGCCCAATTCTCCAGGCCATTTCTTATTGCTTTGGTAATCAGTGTGTCCTCTTGAACCCTCCAGAACACAGTTGAGAGATGGGTTTTCTGTTCTCCTAGCGTGCCCATCCTCTGGGCCTTCTGATCCCTCCTTCTGCTGTATGCCTTGAAAGTTCTGGCATTTTCACTTAACTTAGTGTGGGTCTTAGCTTCCCCAAGCTTCTAGTAGCATCCCATCAGCATATCTGCACTATCTCCTGTGGTCCTTGCCAGGGTGTTAAATATTATGCTTCCGTATTGATATATTCTTTAAAGTTAGATAACCTTGTGTTCTGCTCCTTTTGATTTGCATCCTCAGGTTCCAGTCCCATATGCATGCTCCTGGCTCATGCCAACTAAATGCTGAGTTCTGTCAACTTATAGAGCCCTTTCCTTTCTTTGCAGATCCAGCATTTCCTAGTCAAGGCTGTGTTGAGACTTGACTCTAGTTACTTGACCAATGAGGGCTACGAGGTTGGGGGGCACAGATCCTGAAGACGTGTTGCCATACAAGGCAAATATCTCTGCACAGACTTCAAACAAATGGGAGCACTAGTCTGTCAGCAGGGAGACATGAGTCATTCCAGCATCCCCAGAGAATCTGAGGCAGTCTGAAGAGTCAGGATTTTCAACTGCATGAACTCAGCTCTGCCAACCCAGGTGTCACGGTCTTACTTCTTCCCAGTCACAGCCCTCGCTTTAGTATACAAGGCTTGCCAAGTCTGAGAGGCCAATCCTTTCTGGAATTTTGCTACCCTTATAATTGAGTATTTTTCCTGATCCTTAGCTTTTTCTGGCCTCCAGCTTGAGGATTTCTTTATGTGCTATAAAGAAGATCTCTGGCATACACCCTTAATGTTAAATTGATGATTAACAATCCTTTCATTGTCTTTCCCTGAAGCATCAATAGCTCCCAGCCACGGACATCTTGTTCTAAAGCTCTTATAATTGTAATTACTATTTTCCCTCTATTTTCTCAAATGCCTGAGACACTCAACTGCCAGTGTGCTTCCTTCCACCTGTATCCCATCCTGGTATACTACCACTGAAAGCTATAATATTCGCAATGCTACAGCATCACTGGGCTCTCAGCACTCAACCTACCATTAGGGGCAGGTTCTTTTTTTCCAGCCAGTCTGCTCCTGGTCAAGCTCCTCCAAAATCTCATTTTAAAGCTTGCTTCCCAGGACAAACTTGAAGCAAACTATCTTAAGTCAGTTTATCCAAGAAACGGATTATGAGACAGAGATTTTCCTTTAGGAGGTTTGCTGGGAAGTGGAAATGAAGGAAGCATGATGGGACAGAGGGAGATGTTGAACTGTGATTGATTGCATCAGCATCACCTACAGATAGCCCTGGAACTAAGATGCCCCTTCAGAATTGTCTCAAATCACAGTAAGGGGCTGGACCTTTATACCCTTACATTAACTAGGCATTGGAGTTGAGGGTGCCACTGGAGAGGGGGCATAATTTGGGTAAGACAAGCTCCCTTTGACAAAGGGTAATTCCAAGGAAGGAACTCAAATTTGAGACATCAGCAACATACAGTTCTGACAGTTGGGTGAATGAGTGCTTCACTTCTAAAAAGGCAATCTGGTCTGTGTATGCACAGAATCTACTACAGTGACCCTTGCTTTAGATCCCTTAGGGATAAGGATCTGAATCATCCCATCAAGCCAACCATCTAGACCGGCCAAGGTGCCAGTCAAGCAGGAGGTAACTCTAGATTGGGCAGAGCAGGAAGGGGCTAGTGAGAATCAGTCACAACTTTAGGATCCCTTGCAGCAGGAGTGACTATAGCACGGGTCACTGACTCCTCTCTTGTAAGCGTCTTTAAGAATGAGACCAATAAACATATGTGTGCATGTGGCACTAATCACAATAGCAAAGACTTGGAACCAAGCCAAATGTCCAACAATGATAGACTGGATTAAGAAAATGTGGCACATATACACCATGGAATACTATGCAGCCATAAAAAATGATGAGTTCATGTCCTTTGGAGGGACATGGATGAAGCTGGAAACCATCATTCTCAGCAAACTATCGCAAGGACAAAAAATCAAATACCGCATGTTCTCACTCATAGGTGGGAACTGAACAATGAGAACACATGGACACAGGAAGGGGAACATCACACACCAGGGACTGTTGTGGGGTGCAGAGAGGGGGGAGGGATAGCATTAGGAGATATACCTAATGCTAAATAACGAGTTAATGGGTGCAGCTCACCAACATGGCACATGTATACATATGTAACAAACCTGCACGTTGTGCACATGTATCCTAAAACTTACAGTATAATAATAATAATTAAAAAAAGATGTCACTTTAAAACAACACTTCAATAAAAAAAAAAACAAGAATGAGACCAATGAGAATCCTAAAGAAGGTGTTCCTTTAGAGGTAAACTTACTGTGTGAAGCAAGTAGATCTGATTCACATAGGACGTAGACTATTGATAATTTTGTCTGGATCTCCTTTTTGGGCCAAATTACCTACTCCCCACAACCAAGGGTATAAGCTGGTGACAGGGCAGGGCCGAGTCCATCACTGAAAATTGCCCTGAAGATGCCCAAGGGATCTTCCTTGCTCAAGGTTATGCCCCTTCCCAGGCGGTGTCCTCAGGTAATGGCTGGCTGAGATGAGGATATAAAGACTTAGTCACCACTTGCCTTCACTTGGGTCCATACAGATCACTGGCCTTGATGTGGCATGTGTTTGAAGGGTCAACCCAGTTCCACAGTTCTCTGTTGGATCAGCTGAGCCCTTAGTTGCAACCACATAGCAGGTAGTTTCTCTTTCTGCTCAGCGATGCACTTTTTACTTCCTAGAAGGCACGTATTCCAAGAATTTCTTTCCAGTAAGTCTTCAGCATTCAATTGTCTGTCTCACAGATTGTTTCAGGGAACCCAGTTTAGAGCAGTTATTACTCCCATTCTCATTCATATGGAAGTGATGCTTGCCAGGGTCCCAGGTGGGAGTTGGGAGTCAGGCCACTTATCCAAATTTTCTAATATCAAATCAATTCATATTCTGCTCCACCATAATTCTAGCATTTGTCCTCTACTCTAACACTATGCCTGAGGAAAACATTAAATTTCCCATCAACTTGCCTTTGAGTTGTAATGCTACCAAGAGAAGGCATATCTTGACAGATGGAGTAATATGCCCTTCAGAGGTAAGTAACAAATTCCTCAGCAGAATATTAAAGAAATCTTTCTTTAATGGCACTATTTATTCCAAATTGATGCATAAATTCATAATCTTCCTTTCCACCTACTGGTATTACATGTAGGTTAAAGAGGCAGTTCAAATTCTCAAGCCTTTCCCTAACTGTTTCAAGTCACATTTTTCTCTCTTCTTTAACACAAACAGCACTGAATATACCATTATTTCCTGAATAGTCAGATTGAGAAAGTGTCAAATTTCAGTCATTAATGGATTCTTGGGATAAATATTTCTCATACATGATTTCAGAAGCGGTATGGTATTAGGCAGTTAGGATGAAGGGTTTTGAGGTACACTAACCTAGGTTTAAATTTTAACTCCATCATTTATTAGCTGTGGGCTCTAATAACTTGAGAAAGTAAATTAAGCTCTTTGTGACTCAGTTACCCCACATTGTCAAATGATAACAATGATGGCCACCAATGCAATGAGTAATTTTATCTTCAGGAATAGAGGGATAACAAGCTGCTGACCTGCACCCCAACGTATTGCACTGTGCTTTTTACACCACCACCTATGACTAATTTTTGCCAAAAATATCTAACCTGAATCTAATCCAGCCTTTAGAATTAACTTCCACTTAAGAACATAGGAAATAGAGGAATATGTTAAACAACATGTAAAGGAAATAATTAGAAAAAAATCAGAATTTGCAACATTCTATGACGTAACTATGCCTCTCTTTCTTTTTCTTTCTTTTTAAGCAAAACTTTATTTTGAATTTTTTTTTATTTACAGAAAACTTGCAAAGGTAATAGACAGCTCCCACATACCCCACATGCAGTTTCTCTTATGCTAGTATAGTACAATTATTATATTTAATGAGCCAGTAATATTATGTTATTGTTAATTAAAGTACCTATTGCATTCAGATTTCTTTAGTTTTTACCTAATGTGTTTCTGCTGTTCCAAGATCCCATCAGGATGCCACATTGCATTTAGTCATCACATTTTCTTAGATTCATCTTGACTGTAGACTGTTTCAGACGTTCCTTGATTTGATGACTTTGACAGTTTTGAGGAGTATTGATCAAGTATTTTGTAGAAAGTCCCTTTTTGTAATTTATTTGATGTTTCTTTAATGACCAGGCTGGGCTTATGGCTTTTGGAGAGGAAGACCTCAGAGGTAAAGTCCCATTTTCATCACAACACATTGAGTCCATGTGATGAACATAAACATCACTATTGATGTTAACCTTGATCATCTGGATAAAGCAGTATTTGTCAGAGTCCTTCCTTGTAAAGTTGTTCTTTCTTCCTCTTTCTATGCTGTATTCTTTGGAAAGAAGTCACTATGCACAGATAATGCTGAAGGACTAGGGAGTTATTCTTCTCCTTGAGAGCAGAGTATTTACATAAATTATTTGCAATTCTTCTGCATGGGATATTTATCTACCCTATCCCATTTATTTTTTAATTTAATAATTTATATCATCGTGGATTCACAGATATTTAACTTATATGTGTGGTTATGATCCAATACTACTTTATTTTGTTGCTCAAATTGTTCTAGCTTTGGCCATTGAGAACTCTTTTATCTGATCCTTGTTTCCCTTTGACATATCTCTATTTGTGTGGGAATTTTTTTTTAGCATTTCTTTCATTTCTGGCATTACAAGATGCTGTAAGCTTATCCTGTATATTTCCTGTCCCAGTCTTAAAATCAGCTATTTATCTGAAGACTCTTAGGGAATGGCATTAGAAATCAAGGTCTGGGCTGTAAGTGTGCTTGTTGCCACTGGGATGTCATTGCTTCTAGGCCCACTTAGCTGACAGCAAGGAAATGCATGTATGTTTTTTAATCTATGTTTATACACCTATCTATACTCCTTTCTATAAATATCTGTATTTATATTAAGCTAAACATAAATTCAAACTGTTATCTCCAACTCTAATCTGTTACTGCATGGATTATTCTAGCTTCCTTTCCTGCATGTCAGTAAAGACCCATTCCAACAGTGAGAAATCTGGCTCAAGCCATTCACCATCCATTTCCTTCACTGTTAAACTTCTTCAATGTATAGCAGTATCCAGATTGTCAATGCATACTCCCAAGGGAAACAACTTTATCTACAGGATTGCATTACCTATATGCAGTTGCTTTTGTCATTAGTCTTACAGGCTCCACCCATTTCCAAAAATTACTTGGGTTATCATCTTTTCCCCCACCCACGTCAATGAGGATTGCTTCATACATTTGTGATATAGTTAGATTTTCTTTTTGTCACTGTGCTTTCCATCCTGGGACCCCCTGATCTCTCAAATGATTTTTTTTAATTTGCATACCTTTAGGTTAACTGTTTGTGCTATAAAGGTCTATGGGTTTCAACAAATGCATAGTGTCATGTTATCTGCATTATGGTATCACAGAATAATTTCACTACCCTACAAATTCTTCTGAGCTTCCTCTATTCAAACCTTCCTCCTCCTCCTGAATCACTGGCAACCAGAGATGTTTTCATTGGCTCCATAGTTTTGCCTTTCTAGAATGTCATATAATTGGAATCATATTGTATGTAGACTTTTAAGATTGACTTTTCTACCTTAGCAACATTCATTGAAGGGTCATCTATGTCTTTTGTGGCTTGATAATTCATTTCTTTTTATTACTGAATAATATTCCACTGTATGGCCCTTCTACAGTTTGTTCAGTCATTCGCCTATTGAAGAACATCTTGGTTGCTTCCACTTTTTGGTGATTAGGAAAAAAGCTGCTAAAAGAACCATGTGCAAGTTTCAGTGTGAACAGTTGGGTAAATTCTAGGAGTGCACTTGCTCAATCACATGGTAAGATTATATTTAGCTTCATAAGGACTGACAAAATGTCTTCCAAAGTAGCTGCACCATTTTGCATTCCCACAATCACGAACAAGAGATCATTTCGCTCTGCAATCTTGCTAGGATTTGGTGGTGTTAGTGTTTTGGGGTTTAGCCATTCTATAAAATAATAAGTACATGATAGTGGTGCATTGCTTCAATTTGCAATTATCAAATGGCAAATAATGTCATTGAACATCTTTTTATATGCTTATTTGCCATCTATATATCTGCTTTGTTGAAGTGTCCATACTTTTGCCCTTTTTATTTGGGTTATTTGTTTCCCTATTGTTGAATTTCCTGAGTTCTTTGTATATTTTGGGTATAGTTCTTTACGAGACATGCATTTTGCAAATATTGTCTCTTAGTCTGTGTCTTTTTTTCATTTTCTAAATAATGTCTGTTATACTGCAAGGTTTTTATTAATGATTTTAACAAAGTTCAATTTATCAATCTTTTATATTTTAATACATAAATTATGCATTTAATGCTTTATCTAAAAACTCATCACCTAACCCATCGTCATCTAGATCTTCTATATTGTCTTTAAGAAGTCTTCTGGTTTTGCATTTTAAATTCAGACCTATGTTCCATTTTGAGTTAATTTTGTGAAAGATACAATGTCTGTATTTAGGTTCGTTATTTCTTCAATAGTTCTATCATCGCTTATTGAAAAGACTGTATTTCCTTCATTGAATTCCTTTTTCAAACATCAATTAACCACATTTATGGATTTCTATATCTGAACTCTATATTTTGTTTTATTGTTCAATGTAACCATTCTTTTGCCAATACCAATTGATTATTATAGCTTGATAGTGAAGCCTTGAAATTGGGTAGTGTGAATCTTACAACTTTGTTATTCCTCAGTATTGTGATATCTAGTCTAGGTCTTTTTCTTACTATGTAAACTTTAGGACCATTTTGTTGATATCTACAAAATAATTTGCTGTTAATTTCATTGGTACTGTGTTTATTGTATAGATTAAGTGGGGAAGAACTGATATCTCAACAATGAGTCTTCCAGTTCATGAACATAGAATATATCTGTTGTTATTTAGGTTTTCTTTAATTTCTTTTATTAGCATTTTTTACTTTTCACATACATATTCTGTGCATATTTTGTGAGGTTCATCTTATTTCACCTCTTGGATACTACTGTAAATAGTATTATGGTTCTAATTTTAAATATCAGATGTTGATTGCTGGTATATGGAAAGCAACTGATCTTTGAATATTAACCTTGTATCTTGTAATCTTGTTATACTCAGTTATTGATTTCAGGAGGTTGTTTTGGTCAATTCTTTGGGATTTTCTACACAATCATGATATCTATGAACAAAGACAATGTTATTTCTTCCTTCCCAATCTGTGTAATTTTTCTTTTCCTTTCTTGTTTTGTTGCACTGTTATACTGAGCAAAAGTGGTGGGAGAGGACATCTTTGCATTTTTCTTGAAATTACAGGGAAGCATTCAGTTTCTCACCACTAAGTATGATATTACCATAGATACCTTTTATCAATTTGAAAAAATCTCTCTATTTCTAGTTGGCTGAGAGTTTTTATGATGAATTAGTGTTGAATACTGCCAGGTATTTTTTATGCAAATCGATATGATAATTTTTTTCTTATTTAGTCTGTTTATACAATGCATTACACTGATTGATTTTCAAATGCTGAACCAGCCTTCCATAGATGAAATTAATTTTACTTGGTCATAATGTGTCCATCTTTTACATGTTGTATTCAACTGCTAATTTGTTTCGCACTTTATTGAGGTATAATTAGTACACCAATAAATTACATGTAACTAATGTATATCATTTGGCATATGTCCATTGCCTCTAAAAGTTTTTTCTTCCTTCCTTCCTTTCCTTCTTTCTTTCTTTTCCCTCCCTCCCTTCTTTCCTTCCTTCCTTTGCTTGATTCCTTCCTTCCTTCCTTCTTTCCTTGATTCCTTCCTTCCTTCCTTTCCTTCTTTCCTTCCTTCTCTCCTTTTTTCTCTTTTCTTTCTTTCTTTCTCTCTCTTTCTTCCTTTCTCTCTTTCTCTCTTTCTTTCTCTCTCTCTTCCTTCTTTCCTTCCTTCCAACCTTCCTTTCTCCCTTTCTTTCTTTATTTTTTATGGTAAGAACACTTAACCTGGATCCACTGTCTGAAAATTTTAACTACACAATATCTGTTATTAACTATAGGCATGTGTTGTATGGCAGGTCTCAGGAACTCATTCACCTTGCGTAACTGTAACTTTATACACATGGAACAACAGCTCCCATATACCTTTATCACTATCCCCTATCTGTTGATAATTTTTTCATTTATGTTTATGGAAGATATTTGCCAATTTTTTATTATAATGTCTTTGATTTTGGAATTAGAGTAATACTAGTTTTATAAAATTTGTTAGAAAATATTATCTCTGCTTCCATTTTCTGGAAAAGATTGTAGACAATTGATATCATTCCTCACAAATCTTTTTAGATTCACCAGTGAGCTCATCTGGGCCAGGTGCTTTCTTTTTGGGAAGTTTTTACATTATTGGTTGAATTTCCTTAATAGATATAGGTGTATTCAAATTATCTACTTCTCCTTCTATGAGTTTGGTAGTTTATGTCTTTCAAGGCTTTGGTCTGTGTCGTCTAGGGTATCAAAACTGTGAGCACAAAGTTGTTCATAGTAGTTTTTTATTAGCCTCTGAGTACTCATAAAATCAGTAATAATGATGTGTTTCATTTCTGAAACTGATTATTTACACCTCTTCTTTTTTTTTTTTCATGAGACTGGCTACAAATTTACCAATTTTATTTATGTTTTCAAATAACCCATTTCTGGTTTTGTTGAGTTTCTTTATTGTATTCCTATTTTCAGTCTCATCGATTTCTGCTCTATTTTTTTTATTCTGCTTGCTTTTGGCTTAAATTGCTTTTTCTTTATAGTCTTATGTGAGAGAAATTCAGATTTATTTTCAGATCTTTCTTTCTAATAATGTATTCAATGCTATAAATTTCCATCTAAGCAACGCTTCTGCTGAATCTCACAGTTTAAGTAATATTTTCATTTGTATTTAGTTCAAAGAGTTTTTAAATTTCTCTCAAGACTTATTTTTGAGTAATGTTATTAGAAGTATGTTGTTTAATGTTCAAATATTTTTGATTTTCCAGCTTTTTTCTGTTACTAATTTACAGTTTAACTCCACTGTGGAATGAGAACATACTTTGTATGAATTCAATACCTTTAAATTTGTTCATGTGTTGTTTGTGGCCCACAATGTGTTGCATCTTAGTCAATGTTCCATGTGAGCTTGACAAGAAGTATATTCTGCTTGTATTGGATAGAGTATTCTACAAATGTCAATTCAATCAAGCTAATTGATGGTGTTGTTCAGGCCAATTATATTCTTACTGACTTCCTGCCTGCTTCATCTGTCAATTATAGAAAGAATATGTTGAAGTCTCCAAGTACAATAATGGATCTGTCTATTTCTTCTTGCAGTTCTATTCATTTCTGCCATGCATATTTTTATGCTCTGTTGTTATACACGTACTTGTTAAATACTGTTATGTCTTCTTGAATGATTAACTCCTTTGTCATTCTATAATGCATTTCTTTATTCTTGATCATTTTCCCTGTTCTGAAGCTGGTGCCATAAGAAATTAATATAGCTACTCCAGTTTTCTTTGTACTAATGTTAGTGTAGTATATCTTTCTCTGTTTCTTTACATTTAACATATCTGAATCTTTATATTTAAAGTGTATTTTGCAGACAATATATAATTGTGTCTCGTTTTCTTTAATTCACTCCGAAAATCTCTGTCTTTTAATTGGTGCTTTAGACAATTTACACAAAAACTGCTTATTGGTATAATTATATTAATATTGGCCTTGTGTAACTCCTTTATATTTGCTTAACTTATCTCATGTTTCCCTCTATTTCTTTCTTATCTGATTGTAATTGGGTATTTTATGATTCCATTATATTTGGATAACAATTATACTTCTTTTTAAAAATTTTAGCGGTTTTCATTGTCTTTGCACTTTACTATATCCACCTTCAAGACATTACACTGCTTCCACCCTATAACACAGTGTTCCTAATTTCTCCCTGCCATCACTTATTACATTGTAGTCATTCATTTCACTTATAAAATATGCTATAATCATCTAATACATTTTACTGTTATTATTGTAAACAGTTATGTTTTAGATCAATTAAAAATAAGAAAAATAAAATATTTATTTGTATTTATTTAATTCTTCTCTGATGCTTTTTCTTTCTTTATATGGATTCAAGTTTCTAATCTTTGCCATTTTCCCTCACCCTGAAGAATTTAAACATTTCTTATATGATTTTCTGCCAGTAATGAATTCCATCACTCTTTATTTGTCTAAGAAAGTCTTTATTTCTTTTCTACTGTTCAAGGATAATTTTCTAGAAATACAATTCCACATTGGCTGTTTTTTTTTTTCAACCCTTTAAATATTTCAGTACACTCTCTTATTTACATGGTTTCTGACAAGAAGTTCAGTGTAATTACCATTCTACAATAGATAAGGTGTTTTATTCTCTGGCTTCTTATATAATTTTTTTCCCATCATTTTTTCTCCCCCTTTAAATATGATGTGCCTGGGTGTGGATTTTTTGGCATTTATACTGCTTGGTGTTCTTGGAGTGTCTTTGATCTGTGATTTGTTGTCTGTCATTAATTTTAGAAATTTCTCCATGATTATTTCAAATATTTCTTTCATTCCCTTCCTGCTTTCTTCCTCTCATATTTTGATAATGTATAGGTTATATCTTTGATTCTGCCCTGCAGCTCGTTGATGTTACCATTGTTGCTTCTTGTTCCTTTTCTCTTTGAATTCCATTTTGGTAAGTTCTGTTGACATCATCAAGTTCATTGACTCCTTCCTTGGCTGTGTGCCTTCTCCTGAAGAACCCAACAAAGACATTCTCCATTTCCGTTACAGAGTTTTTGCTTTCTAGCATATTCTTCTGATTTCCATCTTAGAGATTTCATTTTTCCAAGTACATTACCCATCTTTCTTGCATGCTGCCCAATTTTTTTCCATTAAAGCCCTTAATACATTAACCATAGGTATTTGGTTATATCCTAATAATACTAATATCCTAATGTGTGTCACATCTGAGTCTGGTTCTAATGCCGGCTTTGCCTCTAATGCTGGCTTTGCCTCTAATGCTGGCTTTGCCTCTAATGCCGGCTTTGCCTCTAATGCCGGCTTTGCTTTTGCTTTTGTTCTATACTCTGTAATTCTTGTTGAAAGCCTTCCATGATATGTCAAGTAATAAGAACTAAGGCGACTACCTTTTGTGTGTATTTTTAAAAATATTAATCTGGCATATAGTTGCGTTGTGTTTGTTTTTGGTTTTGTTTTTTTTTTTTTTTTAAATCTTTCTAGCCAGAGCTGCGTTTAATATTTGATGTAGTTGTAGGTTCCAGAGGCTTCAAATTCCTCTTGCTTTAGTCTTCCTTGTTGTGTAGGAATGCTTATATAGAGTCTTTATCTTAGAGCTCTTTCAGCCATATTCCAACATTATACTGGACCCTGTGGATGTGGTGGTAGAATTTGGATGAAGGAAAACATTCTAAAATCTTATGATTAAACCTTGATCTTTAAATGGGCCTATGTCCCTGAGCTGTAACTTTCATATGTGTTTATTTCTGACTCCCATCACTTCACTCAACTTAGGCGAGACAGGAATCCTAGAGAGGACTGCAGCAGAGCAAAATGCCCTTTCTTCAGCTGGGGTAAGTCACAGGAAGTCTTTCCCTTTAGAGAGCAGGGCTTTGGGAGAATGATCATAATGGTTACATCTCTGCTTCCTCAGCCAGAACCATGAGAAGATCTTTCTCAGTTCTTCAATGTGAGAACCTGGTAGGGTTCTTGGAAGTAAAACTTAATAAAGTTTCCAGGTCCCCTTAAGACTCTGGCCTCCAAGAGTTTCTAACTTTCATTCTTATTTCTATTCAGCCTCCACCAATTTGTCAAGATTACCCTTTAAGTCTTCCTACCACTGTATTGCTCCAGCAACATGTTCCAGGTGAACAGATCTTGGGTGAGGCTCTCTGGATTTGCTTAGTTCTCCAAATTTGGGGTGGTAGTTTTTTCTGAGACTTCAACTCTCTGATAGGTCCAAAGCCAGTAACTTGATTATCAGCTTATTCAGCCTTTTTCATGTTGTAAGGACAGGAGTTATGATTTCCAAACCCTTTAAATGTCAGAGCCAAAACTAGAAGTCTCCTGGTCTCTTTGAAAACTTAATGCCATGAAAAAGAAAAGGTAAAGGGAGGACTGTGCTAGAGGAAAAATGTGTTAACATAAATGCTACCAGCTAGGTGCAGTGGCTCACACCTGTAATCCCAGCACTTTTTGGGGCTGAGGTGGGTGGATTTCTTGAGTCCAGGAGTTCAAGACCAGCTTGGGCAACATGATGAAACCTTGTCTCTACAAAAAATACAGAAATTATCTGGATGTGGTGGTGCGTGCTTGTAGTCACAGCTACTTGGAAGGCTGAGGTGGGAGGATTGCTTGAGCCGGGGAGGCAGAGGATGCAGGGATCTGAAATCCTGCCACTGCACTCCAGATGGGTGACAGAGTGAGACTTTGTCTCAAAAATAAACAAAATAAAAACAAAACAAACGAACAAAATCTCTTAAATGCTACCAAGTGAAATGTAGGTTACTCTATTGGATCTTAGTTTGTACTATATGTATTTTAATATGCCACATAATCTGTATTCAGTTGGGAACATTTTAATGTGAAATTGGTATTAGGTAATATTAAAAAATTGTTGCTATCATTTGGTGCTATAATAGTATTGGTAATTGTTATTTTGAAACTGCAAAATTTTATGCATTTTAAGAAATGCATACTGAAGAATTTGGGTTAAAATGCTATGATATCTATAATTTATTTTTAAAAAATTAGATAAAGTAAATGTCAAAATGTTAAATCTAGCTAATAGATGTATGGATGCTCATTGCACTAAGCCCCAAAATTTTTTAGATGTTTAAACTTTTTCATAATAAAATTTAAAGATATATAATAAATAAACCTATCTTGCCATGTTAACAAATATTAAAAGGTACACATGAGACAACATAAAGTACAATCCATGGCACATAAAAGCTGTTCAAAAAGTGATACATAATTTGATCCCCAAATTGGGAATTTTTTATTCTAGGGTAAGGATTGTGTATTCACTTGGAATAAATAACGTGGTCCTCTAAAATTAATTTCACTTCACCTACCACTCATCTTTCTAGAGTCATGAAGGGTAAATCAATGTTGCTTGTCAAACAAACACTATTAGCATGAATACAGCATATGTTAGTGCTATTGCAGCTTAAGGATGAATGATCAATAAAAAAGGTAGACACCTATAACACCATCATCGCTGTGTGACATTTGGTGGCCATCCACTCAGTAATAGATGCTTATTGAAGGATTGGCAGGTGGGTCAGCAAATTTCTTGATTTTCTGGGCTTCAGAGAAAGTTTCAGTCCATGAAAATAAGCGTCAAGGTGGTTAACATATATTTACTATATACATAGTTTGCAAACATGAAGTTGCAAGTCTTCTTCACACTCCACTAGGCTATTTGAACATTCTATATTTTATAAGCTATGAATTGCTTTCAAAATCAATGAGAACTTAAGCATCATCTTAAACAACTCAACTCCCTTATTTCAAAGGTGATGAAACTAACCCTCAGATAAATCCAGTGACTGCCCAGATCAGAAAATAGGAAAATGGGACTCTCAGACTTCAGTTCTGTGCCTTAATTTATATACATAACACATAAAAAGGATGCTTTTAAAAAATTTTTTGAATGTGACTTCAACATACAGCTTAGAAATCACTCTGTATTTTTCTCACATAATGTTAGTTCAATCAAACACACACTTATTAATTGCTTACTATGTGCCAAGCAATCAAGCTGCTAAAAGAAATGAACTCTTTCTTGCCCTCAACAAACACACAATCCAGTGGAAAAATGCAATGAGAAATGGTAAGCAAGTCAGCTGTGGGCTATGGAGACATCAAACAGGGAGGAATTAACTCCATGGGAAGAGAGGGTTTATGTCGCCAAAAAAAAAAACACAAAATGGATTTGATGTGGGTCACAAAGATAGTAAGTGTGAATTCACTTACTGAACTCCAAGTGGCAAGAAACAGTGCAAACAATGGCAAAAACATGTAGAAGGGCTTGGTGCCTTTACAGAGGGGTGAAGAATGTGGGTAGTTGTGGTGTGTGCAGCAGACAGGTGTGATAACAGGAGTTTAAGTTAGTAAGATATGATTCTTAGCTGTGGCTGTCTATTAGAATCACCAGAAAACTTTCTAAAAATCCTGATGTTCATGGCCCCACTTCCAGACCAATTATACCTGGACATCTGGTAGTGGCTGCAGGTATGGACATTCTAAAAGTTCCCCAGGTGATTCTTCTGTGCAAAATTGAATATCAGGGAATTAAGACAAGCTTACTATGGAAAAAAAAGATTTTAAGTAAACCGTTATATGGATCATGCTGACCTGACCCAAGATCAGATCCTTAATATTAAATGACTTTTTTTAACTTCTAAGTATTAGTCCCAATCAAAAGATAACAAATTTATCTGATGACAAGAACCTAGCTCTTGCTTAAATTATCAGTTTTAGTTAAGGTAGTTTCTAATGCTCTGTAAGAAGGTAAACATCGGACTCAAGGTAAGAAACTCAATTTAGGCTTGCTTCCAAGATGGCTGAATAGGAAGAGCTCTGGTCTGCAGCTCCCAGCGAGATCGACGCAGAAGATGGGTGATTTCTGCATTTCCAACTGAGGTACCTGGTTCATCTCAGTGGGACTGCTTGGACAGTGGGTGCAGCTCACGAAGGGCGAGCTGAAGCAGGGTGGGGCATTGTCTCACCTGGGAAGTGCAAGGGGTCGGGGGATTTCCCTTTCCTAGCCGAGGGAAGCCATGACAGACTGTACCTGGAGAAATGGTACACCACTGACCAAATACTGCACTTTTCCCACAGTCTTAGCAACTGGCAGAGCAGGAGATATGCTCCCGTGACTGGCTCAGTGGGTCCACACCCATGGAGCCTTGCTCACTGCTAGTACAGCAGTCTGAGATGGACCTGCAACAGCTTGCTGCGGGGAGGGGCGCCAGCTATTGCTGAGGCTTGAGTAGCTTACAGTGTAAACAAAGCAGCCAGGAAGCACAAACTGGGCAGAGCCCACTGCAGCTCAGCAAGGCCTATTGCCTCTATAGATTCCACCTCTGGGGGCAAGGCATAGTAGAACAAAAGGCAGCAGACAGTTTCTGCAGACTTAAATGTCCTTGTCTGACAGTTCTGAAGAGAGCAGTGGTTCTATCAGCATGGCATTTGAGCTCTGAGAACGGACACACTGCCTCCTCAAGCGGGTCTCTAAACCCCATGTAGCCTGACTGGGAAACACCGCCCAGTAGGGACCAACAGACAACTCAAACAGGTGGGTGCCCCTCTGGGACAAAGCTTCCACAGGAAGAATCAGGCAGCAATATTTGCTTTTCTGCAGCCTCCGCTGGTGGTATCCAGGCAAACAGAGTCTGGAGTGGACCTCCAGCAAACTCCAACAGACCTGCAGCTGAGGGGCCTGACTGTTAGAAGGAAAACTAACAAACAGAAAGGAATAGCATCAACATCAACAAAAAGAACATCCACCCCAAAACCCCATCTATAGGTCACCAACATGAAAGACCAAAGGTAGATAAAACCACAAAGATGGGGAGAAACCAGAGCAGAAAAGACGAAAATTCAAAAAAACAGAGTGCCTCTTCTCCTCCAAAGGACTGCAGCTCCTCGGCAGCAAGGGAACAAAACTGGACAGAGAATGAGTTTGATGAGTTGACAGAAGTAGACTTCAGAAGGTCAGTAATAACACACTTCTCCGAGCTAAAGAAGCACATTCGAACCCATCACAAGGAAGCTAAAAATCTTGAAAAAAGGTTAGATGAATGGCTAACTAGAACAAAGAGTGTAGAGAAGACCTTAAATGACTGGATGGAGCTGAAAACCATGGCATGAGAACTTCGTGATGTATGCACAAGCTTCAATAGCTGATTCGATCAAGTGGAAGAAAGGATATCAGTGATTGAAGATCAAACTAATGAAATAAAGTGAAAAGATAAGACTAGGGAAAAAAGAGTGAAAAGAAACAAAGCCTCCAAGAAATATGGGACTATGTAAAAAGACCAAATATACATTTGATTGATGTACCAGAAAGTGACGGGGAGAATGTAAGCAAGTCAGAAAACACTCTTCAGGATGTTATCCAGGAGAACTTTCCTAACCTAGAAAGGCAGGCCAACATTCAAATTCAGGAAAAACAGAGAATACCACAAAGATTATCCTCAAGAAGAGTAACCCCAAAACACATAATTGTCAGATTCACCAAGATGGAAATGAAGGAAAAAATGTTAGGGGCAGCCAGAGAGAAAGGTCAATTTACCCACAAAGGGAAGCCCATCAGACTAATAGCAGATCTTTCAGCAGAAACTCTACAAGCCAGAAGAGAGTGGGGACCAATATTCAACATTCTTAATAAAAGAATTTTCAACCCAGAATCTCATATCCAGCAAAACTAAGCTTCATAAGTGAAGCAGAAATACAATCCTTTACAGACAAGCAAATGCTGAGAGATTTTGTCACCACCAGGCCTGCCTTACAAGAGCTCCGGAAGGAAGCACTAAACATGAAAAAGAACAACCAGTACCAGCCACTGCAAAAACATGCCAAATGGTAAAGACCATCGACACTAGGAAGAAACTGCATCAATTAATGGGCAAAATAACCAGCTAACACCATAATGACAGGATCAAATTCAAACATAACAATATTAACCTTGAATGTAAATGGGCTAAATGCCCCAATTAAAAGACACAGACAGGCAAATTGGATAAAGAGTCAAGAACCATCAGTGTGCTGTATTCAGGAGACCCATCGCACATGCAAAGACGCACATAGGTTCAAAATAAAGGGATGGAGGAAGATCTACCAAGCAAGTGGAAAGCAAAAAAAAAAAAAAAAAAAAGCAGGGGTTGCATTCCTAGTCTCTGATAAAACAGACTTTAAACCAACAAAAATCAAAAGAAACAAAAGAGGCCACTATGTAATGGTAAAAAGATCAATTCAACAAGGAGTGCTAACTATCCTAAATATATATGCACCCAATACAGGAGCACCCAGATTCATAAAGCAAGTCCTCAGAGACCTACAAAGAGACTTAGACTCCCACACAATAATAATAGGAGACTTTAACACACCACTGTCAATATTACATAGATCAATGAGACAGAAGGTTAACAAGGATATCCAGGACTTGAACTCAGCTCTGGACCAAACATACCTAATAGACATCTACAGAACTCTATACCCCAAATCAACAGAATATACATTCTTCTCAGCACCACATCGCACTTATTCAAAAATTGACCACATAATTGGTGGGAAAACACTCCTTAGTAAATGTGAAAGAGCAGAAATCTTAAAAAACTGTCTCTCAGACCACTGTGCAACCAAATTAGAACCCAGGATTAATAATCTCACTCAAAACCACAAAATTACATGAAAACTGAAAACCTGCTCCTGAATGACTACTGGGTAAATAACGAAAAGAAGGCAGAATTAAAGATGGTCTTTGAAACCAATGAGAACAAAGATACAATATACCAGAATCTCTGGGACATCTTTAAAGCAGTATGTAGAGGGAAATTTATAGCACTAAAAGCCTACAAGAGAAAGCAGGAAAGATCTAAAACTGACTCCCTAACATCACAATTAAAAGAACTAGAGAAGCAAGAGCAAACAAATTCAAAAGCTAGCAGAAGGCAAGAAATAACTAAGATCAGAGCAGAACTGAAGGAGATAGAGACATAAAAATCCCTTCAAAAAATCAATGAATCTGGGAGCTGGTTTTCTGAAAAGATCAACAAAATGGATAGACCACTAGCAAGACTAATAAAGAAGAAAAGAGAGAAGAATCAAATAGATGCAATAAAAAATGATAAAGGGAATATCACCACTGATCCCACAGAAATGCCAACTACCATCAGAGAATAATATAAACACCTCTATGCAAATAAACTAGAAAATACAGAAGAAATGGATAAATTCCTGGACACATACACCCTCCAAAGACTAAACCAGGAAGAAGCTGAATCTCTAAATAGACCAGTAACAGGTTCTGAAGTTGAGGCAATAATTAATACCCTACCAACCAAAAAATGTCCAGGATCAGGTGGATTCACAGCCGAATTCTACCAGAGGTACAAATAGGAGCTTGTACCATTCCTTCTGAAACTATTCCAATCAATAGAAAAAGAGGGAACACTCCCTAACTCATTTTAGGAGGCTAGCATCATCCTGGTACCAAAGCCTGCTAGAGACACAACAAAAAAAGGGAATTTTAGGACAATATCCCTGATCAACATCGATGCAAAAATCCTCAATAAAATACTGGCAAACCAAATCCAGCAGCACATCAAAAAGCTTATCTACCACGATCAAGTTGGCTTCATCCCTAGGATGCAAGGCTGGTATAACATAGGCAAATCAATAAATGTAATCCATCACACAAACAGAACCAATGACAAAAACCACATGATTATCTCAATAGATGCAGAAAAGGCCTTCAACAAAATTCAACAGCCCTTCATGCTAAAAACTGTCAATAAACTAGGTATTGATGGAATGTATCTCAAAATAGTAAGAGGTATTTATGACAAACCCACAGCCAATATCATACTGAATGGGCAAAAACTGGAAGCATTCCCTTTGAAAACCAGCACAAGACAAGGAAGGATGTCCTCTCTCACCACTCCTATTCAACATAGTGTTGGAAGTTCTGGCTAGGGCAATCAGGCAAGAGAAAGAAATAAAGGTATTCAGTTAGGAAAAGAGTAAGTCAAATTGTTTCTGTTTGCAGATGACATGATTGTATATTTAGAAAACCCCATCATCTCAGTCCAAAATCTCCTTAAGCTGATAAGCAACTTCAGCAAAGTCGCAGGACACAAAATCAATATGCAAAAATCACAAGCATTTCTATACACCAATAATAGACAAACAGAGAGCCAAATCATGAGTGAACTCCCATTCACAGTTACTTCAAAGAGAATAAAATACTTAGGATTCCAACTTACAAGGGATGTGAAGGACCACTTCAAGGAGAACTACAAACCACTGCTCAACAAAATAAAAGAGGACACAAACAAATGGAAGAACATTCCATGCTCATGAATAGGAAGAATCAGTATTGTGAAAATGGCCACACTGCCCAAGGTAATTTATAGATTCAATTCTATCCCCATCAAGCTACTAATGACTTTTTTCACAGAATTGGAAACAACTACTTTAAAGTTCATATGGAACCAAAATAGAGCCCGCATAGCCAAGACAATCCTAAGCAAAAAGAACAAAGCTGGAGGCATCATGCTACTTGACTTCAAACTATACTACAAGGCTACAGTAACCAGAACAGCATGACACTGGTATCAAAACAGATATATAGACCAATGGAACAGAACAGAGGCCTCAGAAATAACACCACACATCTACAATCATCTGATCTTTGACAAACCTGATAAAAACAAGCAATGGGGAAAGGATTCCCCATTTAATAAATGGTGCTGGGAAAACTGGTTAGTCATATGTAGAAAGCTGAAACTGGATCCCTTCCTTATAGCTTATACAAAAATTAATTCAAGATAGATTAAAGACTTAAATGTTAAACCTAAAACCATAAAAACCCTAGAAAAAAACCTAGGCAATACCATTCAGGACATAGGCATGCGCAAAGACTTCATGACTAAAACACCAAAAGCAATGGCAACAAAAGCCAAAATAGACAAATGGGATCTAATTAAACTAAAGAGCTTCTGCACAGCAAAAAAAAACTATCATCAGAGTGAATAGGAAACCTACAGAATGGGAGAAAATCTTCACAATCTACCCATCTGACAAAGGACTAATATTCAGAATCTACAAAGAACTTAAACAAATTTCCAAGAAAAAAACAAATAGCCCATCAAAAAGTAGACAAAGGATATGAACAGACACTTCTCAAAAGAAGACATTTATGTAGCCAACAGACACACGAAAAAATGCTCATCATCACTGGCCATCAGAGAAATGCAAATCAAAACCACAATGAGATACCATCTCACGCCAGTTAGAATGGTGAGCATTAAAAAGTCAGGAAACAACAGATGCTGGAGAGGATGTGGAAAAATAGGAACACTTTTACACTGTTGGTGGGTGTGTAAATTAATTCAACCATTGTGGAAGACAATGTGGCAATTCCTCAAGGATCTAGAACTAGAAATACCATTTGACACAATGATTCCATTACTGGGTATATACCCAAAGGATTATAAATCATGCTACTATAAAGGCACATGCACACATATGTTTATTGCAGCACTATTCACAATAGCAAAGCTTGGAACCAACCCAAATGTCCATCAGTGATAGACTGGATTACGAAAATGTGACACATATATACCATGGAATACCATGCAGCCATAACAAAGGATGAGTTCATGTCCTTTGCAGGGACATGGATGAAGCTGGAAACCATCATTCTAAGCAAACTATCACAACGACAGAAAACCAAACACTGCATGTTCTCACTCATAGGTGGGAGTTGAACAATGTGAACACATGGACACAGGACGGGAACATCACACACCGGGGCCTGTCGTGGGGTGGAGGGCTGGGGGAGGGATAGCATTAGGAGAAATACCTAATGTAAATGATGAGTTGATGGGTGAAGCAAACCAACATGGCACATGTATACCTATGTAACAAACCTCCACGTTGTGCACATGTACCCTAGAACTTAAAGTATAATAATAAAAAAAAGAAACTAAATTTAAACTTCATCAATTTCCCAAGTTTAGCTCCCACTCAAATGTCCAACGACATTGACATTAAAGAAAGCCCTACAAGGGACATTTCAACTTCCCTGCATCTGCCAAGTTCTCATGTTACAATTCCAACCCAGTTCTCTAGCATTGTTTAGCTTAATCATTTCAATGTCCATTCATTCAATAAATATTTATTGCATATCTACTGTGTCACAGGCACTGGCCTGAGCTCTGAGGACAGAGCTGGGCATAAGTAGCACCAGTTTCTCCATTCTTAGTGCTGACATTCGATCAGAGGACTTCATTCTTTCAATTCAGTTCAGCACTTCTAACTTCAGCCTCTCATTCTTTAAACAATCCAAACAAATTTTGAGCTTGATTAAAATATGCGATCACTTTTCCCATCCCTCCTCCTATTGTCCTCTTCTATTCATCTTCCATATTAATCTTTTAAAAGCATCAGTGTCACTTTATGCCACTCCCTGTTCAAAAATCTCCAATAGTTCCCCATGACTTATAGCAGGGAATCTATTGACATTTATAAACCTCCTCTCTCTGCCGTTTTTGAGGACCGCTGTTGTGTCAGCTCCTGTTATTGAGATGTGTACGGCCCAGTCCCCAGGTATATTAGAATGGAGAATAAAACACAAACTCCTTACACTAACTGCAGCTATGCCTGACTTCCCTTTTCTGTTCAGTCTTCTGAATCTCTGATAAAGGAGCATTAGTACACTCTGTTGTCAATTAACCTTCCATATCCCTGCCTGAGATGTCTATCTTTACCCTGATTCTCCTACCTAAAAGGCCCCAATACTTTTGATCCCTCCCTTTCTTTAGCAATTTGTTTCTCTTGAACTAATTTCTCATGCTATTATTTTAATCCCTATTTACCTAAAAAGAAAAATCGTCTCTTGAGAAATCAGGGCTTTATTTGATAAATGTGTGCCTTATTCATAGCACCTAAAAGTAGTGGGCACACAGAGGCATTGAGGGTGAATGCAAGGGTTTTTAGGCTTAGAAGCTGCAGACCTTGGTTTAACTCTAAGAGCCGACATAGTCAAATTCATTTTCCTTATATCTAAAACGAGAACTATAGCACTCGCCTTTCAAGTACTAAAGAATAAAATTAAAACACAAAGTTTTTTAAAAAAATAAACACAGCTATAAGCATGTTAATTTGCCAACAAGGAAACATGCCATTGAAGAAATTCACTTAGTTGTATAATAGCTAGAGAAAAAGAAATCAAGGGAGTTTAAGTGCTGGAAAGAAGGAGTTAATGGTGGTTATGCTAGTTAAGCTTTGAAGGCTGGCACTATGAATAGAATGAGTCTGTGGGTCCAGAACAATTGGTTGAAATGAGTCCCATTGTTCATGGGTTAGAACAGCTTCTTCAGTTACGCCCAGTAAGAGTCTAGAGTACTGGGGTCATTCAAAGGTTATGTCTTCCATCTGCTTCAACTGGCTAGGGTAACTTATGAAATACAACACTGAATTTTAGTATCTCCTAAGAAAGTGCCACCTTCAATGAAAAATGTCCTTTATAAAGGTTTAAAAAATCTTAAAAGCCAAGTAATTAAAATGTATATATTGTCCAGCATATAGTAAGCATTTAATAAATTATATGTGGCATTCTTATTGAGTAATATTTGCTCATTAATTAATTCTTAGATTGGCTCCAAAAGGCATGCCCTTGAGTTTTGGTTATCTTTGGAAATAATTTTGAAAATGAGAAGTAAAATTATTTTAATAAATAATATGTTAGCAGCTGTATGGCTGAATTGTGTCCCCCCGACCCCAAATTCATACGTTTCGGTTTAACTCCTAGTACTGCAGAACATGGCTATTTTTTTTATTTAGGGCCTTTAAAGAAGAATTACAGTAAAATCAAGTCAAAGGAAGTGGGGGCTAATATAATATGTTTGATTTCCTTATAAGAAAAGGAGATTAGGACACAGACACATAAGACAGATCTCAACAACAATGTGAAGACACCAGAAGACAACCGTCTACAAGTCCAGGAGAAAGACCTCAGAAGAAACCAATCCTGCTGACACCTGTAGGGTAAATGTGCCTGACACCAATAATTTAAGCATAACCTTAGAATGACCCTGTATGGTAGACACACTTTAGTGTGTGTTCTGAGCTATTGAATCTGGGAGTGGCCAACCTGAAGATTCATTCCTTGTCTATAACAAACATCTAAGCCCCACACCCTGTCCCATGGAACATAAGCCATACAGGGGATTGAGGGAGGCTCTGAGTTTGGGGTTAAGTGAGATTCCCAGGTGGAGATCATTAGGGGAAGCGTGTTCAGTGAAAATGCGATATAAAGTGCATGACATTTGGAGGTGATTGTGTTTTCCTGTCCAGCTTGCTGCCACTGGGGCATGCGGCAATGTTGTTCAGCCTGCCACCACTGGACCATTTCTATAAGTAAGTTGGTTATCCTGTCTAGCCTGCTGGCACTGGACTCCTCTGTATGTAAGACCCAATAAAACCCCATGTCTTGTTTGCTGGCTATGGGTCTATTCTTAGGCCTTTTGAACCTGGTTTCTTCCTAACTGACGTTAGTGGGGTTTGGCACAACACCACCTTGATGTTGGCTTCTAGCTTCCAGAGTTGTAAGGAAATGTATTTCTGCTTAAGCCAACCAGGCTATCGTTTATTATGGCAGCCCCAGCAAACTAATACAGGGGCTTTCATGTATTATATCTATTTTAACCATAACCCTGTGTAGTAGATAATATCCTCATTTTACAGATTCAGAAGCTGGGGTTAGAAAAATTAGGTACACTGGCTTGTATTTTTATATTGTCCTAACTGCTGGAGATCTCATTGAATCTTTAGGATCAGGGTTCAGACCAAGATAAGGCTGGTGAAGCACTTGCCTCAGGCTTAAAATTTAAGGGATGACAAAATATTCATCAATAAAGATAAACGGGTCTGGCGTAGTGGCTCACGCCTGTAATCCCAACAGTTTGGGAGGCCGAGGCGGCCATCCACCTGAGGTCAGGAGTTCGAGACCAGCCTGACCAACATGATGAAACCCCGTGTCTACTAAAAGTTCAAAAAAAAAAAAAAAAACTAGCTGGGCGTGGTGGTGCATGCCTGTAATCCTAGCTACTTGGGAGGCTGAGGTAGGAGAATCGCTTGAACTCAGGAGGCAGAGGTTGCAGTGAGCAGAAATCATGCCATTGCACTCCAGCCTGGGCTACAAGAGTGAAACTCCATCTCAAAAAACAAAACAAAACAAAAACAATAAATGGCTCAATGCAATATATTTTACATTCAACTTATTTTGGGGGTAATTGTAGATTCACATGCTGTTATAAGAAATATTACCCAGACTCTTCATGTACCCTATTCTCAGTTTCCCTGAAGGATAACATCTTCCAAAATTATAGTACAATATTATACCAGAGTATTAATCTTGATACAGTCAGATACATAACATTTCCATCACCACAAAGACCCCTGGTGTTGCCCTTTTGTAGCCACACCCACTTTCCCCATCCCACTCCCTGCTGACCTCTGAAAAGCACTAATCTGTTCTCTATTTCTATGATTTTGTCATTTCAGGATTGTGAAATAAATGAAACCACATAGTAAGTAAGCTTTTGGGGTTGGCTTTTTTCATACAGCGTAATTCTCCGGAAAGTCATCCAGGCTGTTGTGAGTCTCAGTGGTTTGTTCCTTTTTATTGCTGAGCAGTGTTCCATGGTATGGATGTACCAGTTTGTTTAGCCATTCGCTCACTGGAGGATACCTAAATACTTTAGTTTGGGGTTTTTAAGAGTAAAGCTATTATAAACATTGTATACAGGATGTTTTGTTTTGTTTTGTTTTTTTGTCAGAAGATTTTGTTTTTATTTTCCTTTTTAAATTTTTTTCTTAGCTTTATAGATATAATTGACAAATAATATGGTGCAGGGCTTTGTGTCATAACTCTTCATTTCTCTGGGATAAATACCCAAGTATGATGGGAGTTGAATGTTTAGTTTGTTAAGAAACTATGGAACTGTTTTGTAGAATGGCTATATCATTTTACTTTCCTACAAGCAATGCATATGCAATCCAGTTTCTTCACTTCCTAACCAGCATTTTTAATTTTAGCCATTCTGACATATTAAGGGATAGCTCATTGTTGTTTTAACTTGCACTTCCCTAATGGATAATGATGTTAAATAGCTTTTTGTATGCTCACTTGTCATCAATTTATCCTCTTTAGTGAAATATTTGTTTATATCTTTTGTCTTGTTCTAATTGGATTTTGTGTTTCTTTAATGCTGAATTTTAAGAATTTTTATTAGTCTAGATATTAGTCATTTGTCAGATTTATGACTTGCAAATATTTTCATCCTCTTAAAAGATCATTTTTAAAAAGGTTTTTTAAGTCTAATTTATTAATCTTTTTCTTTTATAGACTGTGCTTTTGTGTTGAATTTTAAGAACTTTTGCCTATTGCTAAATCCCAAAGAGTTTCTTTTATATTTTCTTTTCTAAAAGTTTTATATATTTTCTGTTTTACATTTAAGTCTGTAATCCATTTTGAGCTAATGTTTTTATAAGATGTGAGACAGGTTGAGATTAATTTTTTTGTCTATGGATGTCCACTTTTTCTGAAAGGCTATGTTTCCTCCATTAAATTATTTTTACATCTTTGTGAAAAATTAGTTGGTCATATTGAATGGGTCTCTTTCTTGGTTCTCTGGTCTGTTCCATTGATGCATGTATCTGTTCTTCTGCCAATCATCCACTGTTTTGATTACTATGGATACATAAATATTGAAATCAGTTTGCAAGGCAAGAAACAAACTTGCCTTGTTCCTGATCTTAGGGGGAAAGAATTCTGTCTTTCACCACTAACTTTGGGGTCCCCTCTAGGCTTTTGGTAGATGTTCTTTGTCAAGTTAAGGAAGATACCCTCCGTTTCTATTTTGCTGAGAGATTTTTTTTTGTCTTGAATGTCAATTGAATCATGTCAAATGCTTTTCCTCCATTGATTGATATGATTATATGATTTTTGGTTTTAGCCTTTTAATGTAGTGGATTGCATTAATTGACTTTTGAATCCATCCCTGGAATAAACCCCAGTTGGTCATAGGTATAATTCCTATTATATGTTGCTGATTTATATTTGTTGATATTAATTTACAAATTGTACTATTTAAGAACTATTTTGATCTGAGGGTTTTTTGTTTGTTTTTGTGCTGTTGTCAGATTGATGCTGGTTTCATAAAATGGAAAATGTTTCTTTCTCTTCAATTTTCTGGGAAAATGTCGTTTGAATTTGTGTTAATTTCTTTTTAAAAGTTCAGTAGAATTATCCACTGAAACCATCTGGACACGAAGATTGCTTTTGGGGGAATTTTAAAATTATGAGATCAATTTTTTTAACAGTTGTAGGGCTATTAAAATTTTCTATTTCACATTTGTGGAGTTGTCTTAGTGTTTTCTGACAAATTGGTTCTTTTCATCTAAGTTGTTAAGTTTATATATAGAGAGCTATTTGTAATATTCCCTTATTATCATCCTAATGCCAACAAGGTCTCTAATGATATCCCCTATTTCATTTCTGATTTTGGTAATTTATGTGTTTCTCTGTCTCTCTCTCACACACACACACACATCAGTCTTGCTAGAGGTCTTTGTGACTTTTACTGATATTTTCAAAGAGGCAGTTATTTGTCTTATGTCTTACCGTTTTTATTTCTGTTTTTATTGGTATTGTTTCTTTCATTCTCCTTGTTTTTGGTTTATTTTGCTCTTCAGTTTTTAGATTCTTAAGGTGGGAGCATAGATTATTGATATGAAACTTTTTCTCCTTTCCTTTTTCTTTTTTGAGACAGGTTGTGCTCTATCATTCAGCCTGAAGTGCAGTGCCAAAATCGCGGCTCACTGCAGACTTGACCTCCCACCTCAGCCTCCCAAGTAGCTGGGACTGCAGGCATGCACCACCACTCCTGCTTAATTTTTATTTTTTTATTTTGTAGATGAGGTTTTGCCATGTTGCCCAGGCTTGAGCTCCTGGGCTAGAGTAATCCACTCACCTCAGTTTCCCAAAGTGCTGGGATTATAAGCATGAGCCTCCATGCCCAGCCCTTTTCCTCTTTTCTAATGAATACATTTAGTTCTGCCAATGTCCCTCTCAGCACTGCTTTAGCTGTGTCCCACATATTTTTTATATGCTGCATTTTCATTTGGTTTAATATACATTTTGATTTCTCTTCAGACTCTTCTTTGGCCTATGGATTATTTAAAAGGGTGTTGTTCACTTTCCAAATGTTTAGAGATTCTCCTGTTATCTTTGTTACTGATTTCCACTTGAATTCAGTTGTTGGACAGCAATTCAACATAAGCTCATTTTTCTATAAGTTTGTTGAGGTTGAATTTATGACCCAGTACATGGTTTGTCTTCATCCTTTGGGCACTTGAAAAAAAATGTGTATTCTGCTGTTGTTGGGTGGAATTTTCTATGAATATAGATTAGATACTATTAGTTGATAGTGTTGTGAGTTCTCTTCCACGTTCTTACTGATTTTCTGTTTAATTTGTCTATTAATTATAAAGAAGGTTAAGAGAGAGGACATAAATTACTAATGTGAAAAATGAAAATGGAGGCATCACTACAGATACCATGGACATTAAAAGAAAAATAAATAAATACTATGAACAACTATATTCCCCCAAAATTGATAACTTAGATGAAATGGACCAATTTCTTGAAAGACACAATCTTCCAAAGTTCACACAAGAGGAAGTAGACAATCACAATAGGCCTATATCTATTACAGAAATTAAATCAGTAATTAATAACCTTCCAAAAGAGAAAGCAACAGACACAGATGGGTTCACTGGCAAATTCTACCAAATACTTAATGAATAAATTATACCAATTTTCTCCAATTTCTTTCAGAACATAGAAGCAGAGGAAATGCATCCTAATTCATTCTATGAGGTCAGGATTACCTTAATATCAAAATAAAAAAAATACAGAAAGAGAAAACTACAGGCCAATAGCTCTCATGAACACAGATGCAAAACTTTTCAACAAAATATTAACAAATAAAATCAAACAATGTATAAAAAGAATTGTATTCTGCAACAAGTGAGATATATCTCAGGTATGCAAGTCTGGTTCAACATTCAAAAAGCAATTAATGGAATCTGTCACTTCAAGAGTCTAAAGAAGAGAAATCACATTTTTATATCAGGAGATGCAGAAAAATCATTTAACAAAATTCAAAACCATTCATGATTAAAAAAAAAAACCTCTCAGCAAACTATGAATAGAGAAAAACTTCGTAAACTTGATTTTTTAAAAATCTACACAAAACCTACAATTAACATGACCCATAATCATAAGAAACTAGAAGCCAGCCAGGCGCGGTGGCTCACACCTGTAATCTGTAATCGCAGCACTTTGGGAGGCCGAGGCAGGTGGATCACAAGGTCAGGAGATTGAGACCAACCTGGAAAACATGGTGAAACCCTGTCTCTACTAAAAATACAAAAAAAAAAATAATAAGCTGGGTATGGTGGTGCATGCCTGTATTCCCAGCTAATTGGCAGGCTGAGGCAGGAGAACTACTTGAACTTGGGAGACGGAGGTTGCAGTGAGCCGAGATTGCACCACTGCACTCCAGCCTGGTGACAGGGCGAGACTCCATCTCAAAAAAAAAAAAAAAAAAAAGAAACTAGGAACCTTTCTGATAAGATTAGAAACAAAGACAAAGCAAGGATATCTATCTTCTCTCACCACTTCTTGTTGATATTACTCTGGAATTCCTAGCTAATGCAACAAAGACAAGAAAAAAATTAAAAGGTATACAGATGAAGGAGGAAGAAATAAAATTGGCTTTGTTCACAAATGGCAATTAAAGAATTGACAAAAAAAACTTTACTTGTAACCAATAAGTGATTATAGCAAGGTGCACAATAATACAAGGTTAATATTTATAAAACTCAGTCTCTTTTCTATATACCAGCAATGAATAAGTACAATTTGAAACTAAAAGTACAAAACCATTTACATTAACTCCCACAAAAATGAAATACTTTGGTATAAATCAAACAAAATTTTTATAAGATGTATATAATGAAAATCACAACACTCACATGAAAGAAATCAAAGAACTAAATAAATGGAGAAATAGTCTATGTTCATGGATAGGAAGACTAATATTGCATGATGTCAGTTTTTCTCAACTCTATCTATAGATTTAACACAATCTCAATTTAAATCCCAGAAGGCTGTTTTGTGGATATGAACAAACTGATTCTAATGTTTATAGAGGGAGGCAGGTGACCTAGAATCGACAACGCAATATTGTAGGAGAACGAAGTCAGAGGACTGATACTACCCTACTTTAAGATCTACTAAAATGTTATGGTAGTCAAGACAGCATGGTATTGGCCAAAAAAAAAAAAAAAAGTAGAAAAATTGTTCAGTAGAACAGAAGACAAAGCCTAGAAACAGACCCACATAAACATAGGCAACTTGATCTTTGACAAATGAGCAAAGGCAATACAATAAAGCAAAGGGTCTTTTAAACAAATGGTGTCAGCAACTGGACATTTACATAAAAAGAATCTAGACACAGTACTTACACCCTTACAAATATAAACATTAAATATATCATGAACCTAAACGTAAAATGCAAAACTAAATATCTCCTGGACAATAACAGGAGAGAACCTAGATGACATTAGGTATATAATGACTTTTTAGATACGACACCAACAGCCTGATCTGTGAAAGAAATCATTCATAAATTTGACTTTGTTAAAATTAAAAATATCTTCTCTGTGGAAAACACTGTCAAAAGAATGAGAAGACAAGCCACAAACTGGGAAAAAGGATATTTGCAAATCACATATGGTAAAGTACTGTTAACCAAAATATACAAAGAATTCTTAAAACTCAACAATAACAAAAATACAACCTCGTTTAAAAAATGGCCAAAAGATCTGAACAGATAACCTCACTAGAAAAGATATATGGATGGCAAAAAAAATAGTATTTAAAAAGATACTCAGTATCGTACGACATTAGGGAATGGGAAATTAAAACAACATTAAGTTATTCTCACACTACTATTAGAATGGTCAAAATCCAGAACATTGACAATGCCGAATGCTGGTTTGGATGTGGAGCAATGGGCACTCCCATTCATTGCTGGTCAGAATGTAGAATGTTACAGCCATTTTGGAAGACAGTTTGCCAGTTTCTTATAACTCTAAACATACTTTTACTATACAATTCAGCAGTGGTGCTCTTTGGTGTTTACCCAAATGAGTTGAAAATTTAACATCCACACAAAAACCTACACATCAATGTTTACAGCAGCTTTATTCACAATTGTCAAAACTTAAAAGCAACCAAGATGTTCATGACTGTTTTATATATATATCCATACAGTGGAATAGGAATGAGCTCTCAAGCCATAAAAAGACATACAGGAAACTGAAATTCACATTACTAAGTAGAAGAAGTCAATCTGGAAACACTATATACTACATGTTTCCCACTATGACATTGTGAAAAAAGGCAAAACTATGAATACAGTAAGAGGACTAGTGGTTACCAGGGATTCGGGGGAGGAAGAGAAGAATAGGGAGAACACAGAAGATTTTTAGGGCAGTGAAACTACTCTATGATACTAGAATGGTGGATCCAAGTCATTAGCATTTGTCAAAACCCATAATAGGTACAACCTCAAGAAAAAACTCTATTGTAAACTATGGACTTTAGGTATTAATGAAGTGTCAATGCAGGTTCATCAATCATAACAAATGTACCACTCTGGTAGGGATGCAGGTAACAGGGGAGGCTGTGCATGTGTGGGGGCAGGAGGCATATGGGAACTCTGCGTACCTTACAATAATTGTTGCTGTAAAACTACTGTAAAAAATAAAATCTGGCCGGGCGCAGTGGCTCACGCCTGTAATCCCAGCACTTTGGGAGGCCGAGGCGGGTGGATCACAAGGTCAGGAGATCGAGACCATCCTGGCTAACACGGTGAAACCCTGTCTCTACTAAAAATACAAAACAAAACAAAAAAAAATAGATGGGTGTGGTGGCAGGTGCCTGTAGTCTCAGCTACTCAGGAGGCTGAGGCAGGAGAATGGCATGAACCTGAGAGGCGGAGCTTGCAGTGAGCCCAGATCACTCACTGCACTCCAGCCTGGGCAACAGAGCTAGACTCCATCTCAAAAAAATAATAATAATAAAATAAAATAAAATAAAATATTTTAAAACCTGACTTCATATTGGCCTTCTCTGACACAATTCCTGTAAGGGTCTTGGGCACCCTGTTTCATTTTCACAAGTGTCCCCACTCAGTTACCAATTTAATCTTTGCTGGCTTGGCTGGAGTGGAGCCAGTTTTTCTGCAGTATTTGGATAAAGCAGAGTAGCTATTTTCTAAAAGTTTCCTGTCTTAGTAGACTGCCCCTTTCCTGATCCTTTGACTAGTGAAAGCATCTGTTTGCTGCTGGGACTTGTTGTCTGTGCTCTAATTGGCATTTGTGGGTTGCTTGCTTCTTCAGTTACATGTGCAAGTGACACAAGGTAAAAAGAAAATCGAGCGAGTTCACTGCTGTGTCATTCCTCTGGTCCTGAGGAAGCCTTCTGCCTTCATTACATATAAAATGTATGTCCAAGGTTTTTAGTTGTACTTAGTAGGAGGAATAGGTGAAAGTATTTGCAATTTATCTTTTCAGGAGCACAAGTCCCAGTGCAATAATTTAAAAAATCAAAATTAATGCAAAAAAATGCATGATGAATAAAATATCAAAACTGTAAAGGCAGGATCAGTATTACTAAAGTTTCCTCTTCTTTGAGCCTCCAATGTGGCCCTGTGCAGCACCATTATTGATCTTGCCTATATTTAACATTTAGAATTTGCCTTCCTTTAGCAAAGAAAACAACAACCAATGGCTTAACAAGAGAGGCATGGGTTTTTTTTTGTTTTTTGGTTGTTGTTGTTGTTGTTGTTGTTGTTGCAGAGGGGAAGTCCTGAATCAGCAGCTCTGTGCTAGGAGATGCTCCATGGCATTATCAGGAATTTGGGCTTCTCCCTATTGCACCATCTTTAGCCTGTGGACTCTTTTTCAAGGTCACTTTGTGGTATTCATGGCTAGTTGAGGCCAGAAGGAGGAAGAATGGCTGGAGAGCACAGATGGGCTTATGTTCAGCTGAAGCAGCATTTTTCAAGTAGCCTTTCCACAAATTCTACACATTTCCATTCACATTTTCCTGGTAAAGAGATCCTTTTGCCTCTTCTAGCTAAACATGAAGGTTGAATATAGTCTCCAGTTCTGAGCTGCAATATGCTCAGCTAAGAATCAGGGTTATCTATCTGAGGAAGAAGAAGATATCAAATGTTGGAGGAAGGGAATTAACAATCTCTGCCATACATATGCCACTTGGTAAGTTCCCAAAGTCTGAAAGAGACTGGCCCAATTGCTGTATATCTCAAGATGCTGTAAATGTTGGTAAATAGGAATAATTTGCTTTGGAGGGAAAAGCAAAGTCAAAAGCAGTAAGTATAAATGCAAGACCTCAAGGTACATGCACACTGAGCACTGCTGGAAAACATCAACACTCACAGTTCCCGTCCACCCTTTTCCTGGGGCTGACTTGGAAGTTCTCACTTATCATCCTGGTCAATGTGAATGGATGCTACTTTAGATCCAAAGGGCAATATGTCCTGTTCGCTGAAACAAAGTGTACGTTTTTATTTCCCAATATCCATCCCATCACTCTAGACATTTAAGAGGCAAGTTCTCATCAGCATTCGGGATACTGTGGATGATATCAATGTGTTCACATTTCCTGCTATTAAACTCTCTGTTTTCACTGCTGACAGCTTTATGGGGTGGATATAAAGTTTTCTTGGGCGGCTCATCAGTCCTAGAGTAGCATACCTATTCGAGAAGGAGGGACAGAGCCCCTTATTGTAGCAATTTTGAACAAGGTCAAAAGTTTTTCTGGCATGACCCAACCCAATGCAATAACAGGACAATAGCTCCAAGCCAAGGGCTGAAAGGCAGAATTTTATTAAATCTTCAAGGAAAAGGGCAAAAAAAAAAAGAAGGCCATGCATCTGCAACAGAAAAATTTATGTTTTTTTAAAGGCTAAAAATAAATAAACAAAACCACAGAAAAAATATAAAGCACACATGGAGTAAAACATACCTGTTCTTTTTTTTAGTTTTCAATGATTTTTTTCATTGTTTTTTAATTTTTAGTTTATGTGTATGTATATTTTTATATTTACATACCTTTTGATATATTTATACATTTAAATACAAATATATTTCATTCACCTGATTTACAGATTTTAATATAACACAGCTTTTTTAAGGTTAATTCAGAAAATATTCTCATATACTTCAACTTGGAAGAGCAGGTGAAAAAAAAGAAAGACATAACACTTGAAATGACCTTGTCAACTGGAAAACACTATCCAGATATTAGGAAGAGGATTCTGGCATTACCACCATCCAAGAGCTAAGCGTGCAGTCTTACCTCTCAGAGAGATGAAAATATTCCCCAAAGGTACACATTTAGGAGGAGTCAGAGTCAGGACTCAAACTGACATAAACTTCTACCTGCAAAATACATGCTCCTGTCCAGGTATAAGGACACAGTAGGCATGAATAGCAGTGACGCAAAGTGCAACAGCCAAGCCATACTAGAGAACAGCCGAGAGCAGGAGTGGCCTGGTGCCGGGCTTCCCCAGGCTTCATGAATCCTGACATCACCTTCTGCCATGCACTTAGCTAAGGGTCTTCATGTTCCTTACACCTATTACTCATTTTTTGAAAATGTGATATTCCTGTGTAATCTGTGTTCATAGCTCTCCAATTCTTTTCTACCCTTGAGCCACACAAAGTGCCTCTGGTGGTGAATTAGGAGGAACTGTGCAAAGGATTAAACAAAAATGACCACATCACTTGACCTTAGAGGAAAATGAAGTTAAAGGCCCTTTCCTCCCCTAGGCTGATGATTTCTTACTCTGATTAATGAGGTTAGCAGGAAAAAGCCATTCTGCACCCATCTCCACTTCATTTATTTTAAGACTGCATGCAATTGTATGAGAAGGCAACAATTGCCCAGTTGGTCACTGGAGAGTTTCTGTCTCTCCCTCTCTGACCCACTCACTTCTATTGGCCAAGTGCTCTCAGTGTGGGGCCACTTGTCCCAGGGCACTTTGAAATGGGGATGTGTGTTCCTCCACTCAGTACCCATTTCTCTAACTTGCCCATTATCTCTCTTCTAGAATTCTCAAGAAAATAGTTTTTAATTCATTAGCAACTTGTTAGCACTGGGTTGCCATATCAATTCTTTTTATGATTATGATTATTATTATTATTATTATACTTTAAGTTCTAGGGTACACGTGCACAACGTGCAGGTTTCTTACATATGTATACATGTGCCATGTTGGTGTGCTGCACCCATTAACTCATCATTTGCATTAGGTATATCTCCTAATGCTATCCCTCCCCCTCCCCCCACCCCACAACAGGCCCCTGTGTGTGATGATCCCCTTCCTGTGTTCAAGCATTCTCACTGTTCAATTCCCACCTATGAGTGAGAACATGCGGTGTTTGGTTTTTTGTCCCTGTGATAGTTTGCTGAGAATGATGGTTTCCAGCTTCATCCATGTCCCTACAAAGGACATGAACTCATCACTTTTTATGGCTGCATAGTATTCCATGGTGTATATGTGCCACATTTTCTTAATCCAGTCTATCTTTGATGGACATTTGGCTTGGTTCCAAGTGTTCGCTATTGTGAATAGTGCTGCAATAAACATACATGTGCATGTGTCTTTATAGTAGCATGATTTATAATCCTTTGGGTATATACCCAGTAATAGGATGGCTGGATCAAATGGTATTTCTAGTTCTAGATCCTTGAGGAATCGCCACACTGTCTTCCACAATGGTTGATCCAGTTTACAGTCCCACCAACAGTGTAAAAGTGTTCCTATTTCTCCATATCCTCTCCAGCACCTGTTGTTTCCTGACTTTTTAATGATCGCCATTCTAACTGGTGTGAGATGGTATCTCATTGTGGTTTTGATTTGCATTTCTCTCATGGCCAGTGATGATGAGCATTTTTTCATGTGTCTGTTGACTGCATAAATGTCTTCTTTTGACAAGTGTCTGTTCACATCCTTCGCCCACTTTTTGATGGGGTTGTTTGTTTTTTTCTTGTAAATTTGTTTGAGTTCATTGTAGATTCTGGATATTAGGCCTTTGTCAGATGAGTAGATTGCAAAAATTTTCTCCCATTCTGTAGGTTGCCTGTTCACTCTGATGGTAGTTTCTTTTGCTGTGCAGAAGCTCTTTAGTTTAATTAGATCCCATTTGTCAATTATTAAGAGAGATGTTAAAGTTAACAGAGGAACTTGAAAAAGAAAATCTTTTAATGCTAAGATAACACTTGCCTGTGAATACAACACTATGGAGAAAATAGGTAGGGATGTTGGAACTTTCAGTCACTCCCTAGAGACTTCTGCCAGGATCAACCTGCTCCCAAGGGTCGAATTTGAGCTCCCTGGCAGGCTTCTGACTTGAAGGAAATATGTGGAGAATAGTCATATCCTTTGTCCTCTGAAGTGCCACTGGTTTCTGTGGGCACTGCAAAAATCCAGAGATTGAGAATGGTTTGAAAAAAAGGTGCTTTTGTAATTGAGAGAAATGTCTACAGCTGTGACTTTCGCCTCATGGATTCTATGAGATCTTTTATTTTGCAATTCAAGACTGCATGGGTAGCAAAAACAAATTATGTGGCATATCAGAAGCATTAAGTAAAATTTAAAATAGTAGAATAATATATCCAGTCACATCACTGTATATAATCCTGTTTAAGAAATGGTTCTTTCCTTTGTTTGTTTAACTTAGTCTAAAATTCCATCAGATACCTGAGGCATCATTATAAGATTTTAAACCAAGATTAGTTCAGCATGTTAAAGAGGAAGAGAATATTTCTCCTCAGAAATTCAGTAAAAATGGGTTGAAATGTTGAATATCATTCCTCTTAAATAAAGCTGACAGAATATAAATCACCCTTAATGTGTCTTATCCTCTTTAAAAAATGCACCAGGAGAAAATGGTCTCTGCTCTTCGTATACTTTGAAGGGTTTTAATCCTCATTCATTTTCTAACTTAGGTGCAAAACAAAGGACACTGAAGACCAAGGCAAGAGTTGGGTTTTCATACTAAATGAGATTTCTGGTTTACTTAAGATGTTGCCCAATCCAGAAATCATAATCTCAGAACAGCTGCCAAATTAGGAGGCAGTTCTGGGTTTTCCTATCACCTGACATTTTCCAAGTTTGCCCTTTGTCCAGACCCAGAGTTCATTTTCATGTTAATCAAATTTGTCGAGTTACCAGGTGGGCAGGACCACCTGACCTTGTGAAGCTAGCTCATCTGTTTCTCAAACCACGAGCAGTCCCTGGTAAGAAGTAATTCTTGTTAAAAAGAAGTAGAAACCCCCATTCGTGACCAAAACAACTTTTAATTAGAATTACACAAAAAAAGAGCATTTTCTGTAGATGTTCTCCACTTAACAATTAAAACATTAAATATTTATGTTTTAAACAGAAAATACATTTTAAAAAGCCTAGGACCCTACTGCATTGAAGCCTATAATTATAGGAATAATCTATATATGATTGCTTTCTCAAATTAGAAACACTAATTACCTCAGCAAGTTAGTCTCGGATTCATTTGGTGTAGACTTATACCTTTATGCATGAGCGTTGCTAAGCCAGGATGATCCAAGCAACCTTAAAAAATCTCCTTTATCTGCAGGCCTAGGCTGTTTGAGCTCAGTCAGTATTCATGAGAAATGTCCTGGCAATTAGTAGTGAAAGCACAGAGAGAGTCTGATAAACTAAAGCTCAGAAAATCTTTAGGATTCAAAATGGTGAGATAGTTTAAGGTAGAAATTGATCACATAGATTTCAGTTCTGGATTCCTAAAAACAGATGTAGCAGAGGATTTCAGGTACAGACTGATAAGCCTTTCTTTCCATGGGGTGCCCAGTAAAGCATGGTATTGAAAATCTGTGGTTAACTTTGACACAGAGAGGAACGATGCCATAGAGTTTCGTAAGTACCTGGTCAGCGATAGGCACTCTAGGTTAACATGACAAAGGCTAAAGTTTTCTATAGAAAACATAAGGATACTCTTGGCTAAATTAAGGCTGTATTAAGTTTAATTAGAGCTGTCAGAACAGAATCTGTAACAAGGAATCCAGATTCTGAAAACATCTAGGTGCCAAGGTCATTCAGATTTTATTGATCTGAGGACCTGAAAAGGGAACTGATCCATGGGGAGCATTGCCGCTGCAACAAGACAAAGTACTCGATGCTTTCGGCAGACATCATTTCTTTTCATCTGAACACAGACCTTATGAAGTAGGTATTATGAATCTTCATGTTCACATAGTTTACTAGTAAGTTATAGCACCAGGTTCAAGTCCAGGCCAGTGTGACTCCAAAGCCCATACATTTCCCACTGCATTATACTGTTTATGTGGAGGAGGCAGTAGGCATTGGACAGTAAGTAAAATTAAGTTAGCTAAATTACAAATGCATTCATGCTTCGACCTAACCATTCTACTTGGAGTAATTTACTTTGAAAATATACCTGCAGAAGTCCAAAACATAATTCCCAAAGTTATTGACTGCTGCATTATTTGTATTAGTAAAAGCCAGGAAAGAACATTAGATGTATCGTAATAAGGGAGAGGTTAAATAAGAAATGATGCAATTATACATTAAATTACTATGTAGCCAGATAAAAAGGTTGAAGAAAATAAATATACACTTACATGGAATAATCTTTAGAAACAGTTAATTAAAAAACTAAGATGAAGAACACTGTATATAATGTTAACATTTATGTGAGAAACAAGAGGAAATAAGAACATATATATATGACTTTGTATATTATACACATCCTTAAAATAAGAATCATCAGGAAAAACAACCAAACATTTTTTAAATGTTTACCTAGACATGGTAGAGAGCTATGGGGTGAGGGGACAGAAATAGAAATTAAATCTCTCTGAACTTGTTGTTCTGATTTTTAAGCCACGTAAACATCACACAATGCCTAAAAGTAAATAATAATAAAATAGAAAAACAAAGCAATAAAAATTTTAAAGTGAAAACCATCTGAAACAAATGAACTTTATAATATTGGCCACATGGAGCAAGTAATTATTTCACTGTCATTAAAAATAGCACTGATCTAACACTGGGATATATTCTAAGACAAAAAAAAAATACGAAAATAAAAGTAAAACTTTACCCAGAAATTTTGTTTTGTTTTCCTCAGTGGTAATATTTATTTCCTTGTTTTGAATCATTTCTGTGAATATTGTATTATGCTACAAATAAATAGTTGTTTGTTATTTTATATCAAGATTTCATTTGTAAGGGAAAAGAGATACAAATCTAAAGTTCAAGAAGTTAAGTAAATCTCTTGTTCAAGTTAAAATAAAAACAAAATGATAAATTCATGATTTTAAAAAATGTATCCATGAAAGAGCCGAAGAGCAATAATACCTAAGTAGTATTGGGCACCACTTATGTCCAAAATTTGCTTTCTATACAGCATTCTTCTCTAAAGGTGACCATCCTTATTTCTGAAAATAATAGATCTGTTTCCAGATCTAACAGGGAAAGTACAGTGTTGGGACATTTTTTGGTCCCAGAAAGCAAAAAGTATTCCAAGATTAATGGAGTTCTGTCAAAAGGACCCAGGGCCCAGTCAAAAGGGATTCTACCAATCAAAGTTGAAACAATCTGAGTAACAAAATAAAGAAAAATGTATTTGATTGAAGCATATCGAATATATACAATTTCAGACTACAACGATGCACACACACCCCTACACACTCACATAAAAGAAAAAGCTTCCATTAGACATGGAAGCACATCCATCTCTTATACTAAGTCCTTCTGTGGAAATTGGTAAATTAATGAATTAAGTGATTATACTTTTACTTTATAGACCATAAAGTGTCACCAAATAGCCCTAATTGATGAGGGAAAACTTTTATTATAGAAAAGCATCGAATAACAGTTATAGATGGAATGACGGGGAAATAACACCACCATTTAATAGCTCCTAATAGGTATTTGATTCAGGCAAGGAGCAGGAATGAACGCTAAAATCATTAACTGGCAAGTTGATGGTGCTAAAAATACTGCCACATAGATAATCTCCTAATTGTAAAGGGAAAAAGATAACTTTACAATGGAGAAATCTGACTGCCACTATCATGAAAAATGAATCAACCAATCATTTTATGCCTCCTGATAGGATGCAACATGAAGTACCTAACATCATCAATAACTTATTTTGTTAAATGTGGTTAAATATAAACAACATAAAATGTACTATTTTAACTGTTTTTAAGTGAACAGTTCAGTGACATTAAGTGCATTCATATTGATATGCAACTATCACCACCATCTATCTCCAGAACTTTTTATCTTCCTAAACTTACCACCCATTAAACACTAACTTCTTACCTTCTCCTCAAAGCTGTGATGACCATCATCCTACTTTCTGTCTCTAAGAATTCGACTACTCTAGGTACCTTATATATGTGGAATTATACAATAGTGTTCTTTGTGACTGGCTTGTTTCACTTACCAATGCTTCGATGTTGTAGCATGTGTCAGAATTTTTTTCTTTGTAAAGATGAATAATATTCCATTGTGTATATTATACTAATCATTGTCTGAGCATTGGGCCTATTTATTCCCCCTGAAATTATCATTTATGAACCCTCAGAATGGCCACATTTCTCCGACATTCCCTTCCCCTATTAAGTTGGATATACAATTATGTGTACCTCATTCAGTCATTGGATAACTATCCTGAAATTCTCCAGTGCTTATGAACATTAAATTTATTTGTATGCTTTTTCCTCCTATTAATCTGCCTCTTTACCAGTTCATTTTTAGTGAATCTTTATCACTGGATTTCTCACAAGAGAAATCCTTCCTTTAGACTGTTATATGTTATATAACAAATTTATATATATTATATAATAAATATATATTATATAACGTATATTATATAACAAATTTGTTTATTCATGCAACCTTTGATGGACACTTAGGTAGTGTCCACCTTTTGGCTACCATAAATAATGGTGCTATGACCATGAGTGTATAAAGATCTGTTCTACTCACTGACTTCAGTTTTGGGGGCTATATACTCAGGAGTGGAATTGCTGAATCATATAGTAATTCTATGTTTAGTTCTTTGAGGAACTGCTTTACTGTTTCCCACAGCAATTGCATCATTTTACATTCTTACGAGCAAGACAAAAGGGTTCCAATCTCACCACATTCTGGCCAAAAATTGCTTTTTCTGGTTTTGTTCGTTTGTTTGTTTGACAATAGCCATCCTAATGGGTGGTAATTGGAATCACATGGTGTCTCTCCTGCTATTACTGTAGATCTGCCTTCAATTCTGTCAATATTTGCTTCATATATTTAGAGCTCTGATGTTTGGTGCATACAAATTTATAATTGTTATATCTTTGATTAATTGACCCTTTTATTATTATACAAGGTCCTTCATTATATCTTGCAATGGTTTTTGACTTAAAGTCTATTTTGTCTGATATTAGCATAGGAACCTCTGCTTTCTTTTAGTTAATATTTACATGGAATTTCCCACCCTTTATTTTTCACTTTCAACCTATGCATATCCTTAGATCTAAAGTGACTATGTGGTAGATAGCATATAGCTAGATCCTTTAAAACAAAAATCATTCCATCAATCTATGTCTTTTGTTAGAGAGTTTAACCCATTTAAATTTAAAGTAATTACTGAAAGAGCAGCACTTACTTTTGACATTTTGTTCTTTATTTTTCATATACCTTATAGCAGTTTTTGTCTCTTGTTTCCTGTATTACTATTTTTTTGCTTATTTAATTTTTTATAGTGACATATTCTAATTACCTTCTCATTTTATTTGTGTATATTCTATAGATATTTTCTTTTTGGTTACCATGGGGATTATATTTAACCTCCTGAAGTTATAATAATCTATCTTAAATGAATACCAACTCAATTTCAATTGCATACAAAAACCCTACTCCTTTGTAGCTCTGCCCGCTTTATGTTATTTAGTCATAAATTACCTCTTTATATATGTGTACCTGTTAACAGATTTATAATCAATTTTATGCATTTGTCTTTTAAACCTTATCAAAAATAAAAGATTGAATTATAAGCCAAAATTACAATAACAATTTTTAAAAATGTCTTTGTACTTACCTTTATCAGAGAACTCTATATTTTTGTATGGCTTTTGAGCTACTATCCGGCATCCCTTCATTTCAACTTGAAGGACTACATTTGGAATTTTTTGTAGAGCAGATTCAGTGGTTATGAACTTTCACAGGTTTTGTTTATCTGAGAAAGTCTCAATTTCTCCCTGTTTTTTGAAGAACAGTTTTGCCACATACAGAATTCTTCATTGATGGTTTTGTTTCATTTATTTTTTTCAGCTTTGTGTACGTATCATCCCACTGACTTCTGGCCTTCAGTGTTTCTTCTGAGAAATCCACTGATAATCTGGGGACACACTGATAATATTGGGAAATTCTGTGATGTATCCATGACATGAATAGTCATTCTGCTGTTGTTCTTCTCAAGATTCTTTCTTTGTCTTTGACTTAGCAATTTGATTATAATGTGTCTCACTGTGGGTCTCTTCAAAAGTTTGTTGATCATTGAGCTTCTTACACTTGTAGACCCATGCCTTTCCTCAAATTTTGAAAGTTTACAGCAATTATGTTTTTCAAATAATCTCTCTACCCTTTTCTCTCTTTCCTCTCCTTCTGAACTCATCTAGTGTGTGTATTTGTCTGTTTAACGTGCCTCATAAGTTCCTTAGGTTCTGTTCACTTTTCTTAATTCTTTTTATTCCTCAGATTAGATAATTTCAAATGTCCTGTTTTCAAATTTTCTGATGCTTTCTTCCTTCTGCTTGAGTCTCTTGTTGTATTCCTGTAGTAAGTTTTTTAATTCAATGATTACATTTTTCAGCTTCCGGACTTCTGTTTGGTTCTTTTTATTAAATAGCTTCTAGCTCTTTGTTGCTCTTCTCATAGTGTTCATTTATTACTTTCCTAAGTTTCTTTAGTTATCTGTCATGTTTTTATTTAGCTCTGCAAATATTTAAGACAGTTATTTTAAAGTATTTTTCTAGTAAACATGATGCCTATGTTTTTTAGGGATAACTTCTGGAGATGTATTTTCTTCCTTTGAATGTGTCACAATTATTTATATGACAAATATGGGAAAATGTTCCAATTGTTTGATTTAGGTAGAGGATATATGGGTGTAATTGTACTATTCTTCCTGCTTTAAAAGATATTTAAAACTATTAAAAATAAAATGCTCAAAATTCAAGCGGTCTAAGTAGAGTAGAACAGGATTAAACCACTTATAAGAGCAGAAACTTGTGGTGGAAACAAACGGGGAGCTGAAGTAGCTAAACACAGTTCACAGTAGTTGGAATACTCCTCAGTCCCCCTGATATTTCTCTCACTCATGTTTCTCTAGTACATATGTGTTAGACAATAATAAGCTGGGAATGTTTGTACCTGTAGATGTCAGATGAGGTTGATACTTTCCTTCTCCATAGATTACAGGCAACATAAATATAGAAGCAGTATTTTTTGTTCCTTTTGTCACTCCTTATAGCATCTACCTTTACAGACACTGCCATGGTTATAAATTACCAAGAGGCTTATGAAAATTTTAAGAGGGGAGTGACAATGATAAACATTGCTATAATTTTGTACTTCAACCTCTGTCCATACTTCTGTGAAATGTGACTTTACAGTACTTCCCAACAAAAGGTGGAATCTATTCCTTAATTGTTTGCATCTGGGCTGGGACTTGCTTTGACCAATAGAATACAACAGAAATGATATTTGTACCAGTTCCAAATCTACCCTTCAAGAGGCCTTGCATGCCTTCACTCTCTCTCAGAATCCTCCCAGCCACCATGTGAACCAATACAGGCTAGCATGTTGTGTACTAAAAGATACCTGCTCAGTTCTCCCCAATACCCCAGCTAACAGGCAGCCAACCTGGCTGACCATAAGCTGACAGATGCATAACTGACAACAGAGCAGAATAACTGGACAGCTGAGCCTAGCCCAAATTGCTGACGCACAGAACTGTGAGCTAAAAAAAAAAAAAAAAGTTATCTTTTAAGAGATGGGGTCTTGCTCTGTTGCCCACGCTGGCTACAAACTTCTGTTCTCAAGCAATCCTCCCACCTCAGCCTCCCAACTGAGACTACAGGTATATGCCGGAGCAAATGTCTCAAATGGTGGTTGTTTTAAGCCACTCAATTTGAGGTGGTGCTTTGCATAGAGAAAGATAGATGATGCTAAAGATGAAGGGGGATGATTTTAAAAGGAAAGAGAGAAGGAAGAAAAAAATAAAAGAGCTCCTGAGCATATGTATGACTTGTTTTCATGGATCTCTTAAACCTACATTTTTTTTAATTATAGTTTCTGTTGCATTGGCAGCATTTAGCAAAGACACAAAAGTTATGTTGCATTACTTCTGTTTTCTCATGCATGGGATCTGAAATATTTTTACTGATAAAAGAACTCATTATAATTCAGGAGAGTTTATCTCATTTGCCATTAGTTCATATCTACAGAAGGAGCATCTGTCTTCCAGCAATTGGTAGCTACTTAGTCTCACCTATCAGTTTTCCCTTTGATCAAGCCCACATACCAGAACATTGTTGCTTTCCTGTGTCTGTTACTACTTTACTTTTTTAACTGCTTTACTTTTTTAAAGCTGTTAATAGAGTGCTAAGTGAGGTGACACCTCAGACATTGACCAGATTCCAGAAGACACAAGGATTCTGGTCCCCAATTCGAAGCTCCTAATTTCTTCCTCTACCTCCACCATACACCACCTCTGAGTATAAGACAATATACCAGGAAATACATGATGAATATTAGCCAGTAAAAAAATACTGACAAAGACCTAAAAACTGATCAATATCAAAGTCTACACTAAAGGTATTTATTTGAAATATTTATTCACAATCGGAATGTCAGCGTGCTGTCTTGATCCTGTGTAAGGATCTCAAAGAATATCTGTGGACAGAGAAGATTAAAGAAAAAGCAGAAGAAGTAAATTTAGAGAAATATCAAACTAAAGAATCCCTCAAGTGCTTCCCCTTCTCCCTCCGCCTCACCTTTTCCCCTGCCCCACCTTTTCCCCCGCCCCATCAAAGGTTTTGAAAAATTGTAAGAAGTCTGGGAAATTCAGAGGCTGAGCAGAGCAGAGATGCTTATGTTCACCAGAGAATAAGTTGGAATAAAATAGAAGAAGCAGAAGAGACATCTGATCCACTTCTGCTTCTGTAATATTGGCTTCAGCTACCTTTCTCTTGGGTCCTGATCTTCTCATTCAGTGAGATGCTCTGACAGATTGAAATAAAGTGATTAATGCAATAAATTTAATTAATGGACCTGTCAAGCAGTTCAGCTGCAGTAGTTAATGTACTTCTGTGGCCCTCTCATCCCTCCCCACCTAGGGTGAGAGGGACAGGAAACCAGTGGCTCCCAACACACTATGCAAGAGAATTGCCCAGATATTTTAGTTAAAAAGGTAGACAAGACCCCATCCCTGACCCACACTGAAATCAACGTATTTAAGGATGGGGGCCTACTAATTCAAATTCAGAAAACTATCCCAGTTAATTTTCCTGCAGCCACTCAGATGCTGGTTCATGGATAAAATTTTGGAAATCACTGGAGAAGATGAAATTAAGATCAAGATTTTATGATGTGATATTTGTAGAGGTTTTGGTAGAGTTAGCTGACTTCTATAGAATTAGTTTAGACACTTCCATAAATATGCCATTTGAGTGAGACTCTAAAGCAGACAACACAAATATAAATACCTACAGAATAAACAGGCAAGCAGAAAGCGCCAAAAATCGGAGACTAAAGCCCTCTCTAAAAGTCATAATCCATCACTGCCATTTAAAAATGAGGGCACAGTGAGATTGTTCAAATACATACAAACATTTAGATATTTTAAAGTAAAATTTCTTAGTTTTAAAATTGTAACAACTTAGTTATAAAAACTTAAAATACTGTTTTAATGCCTAACTGGATGCTTCTATGGGTCTGAACATGATTGCTCTATGAGCTGCCTTTAGGTATCCGCAAATAAGTTGTTACCTTTGTATAATTTCAAACTATAATAAAATTCTGAAGTATTCCAAGTATCAAAAGATGTTAAGCACAACAAAAAATTACCCCAGATTGAGTAATGACTAATCTTTACCAAATCTAATTTTTTCACTTGGTATGCATTAGGGTAGTATAGACATCATTCAAAACACAACTTGTATGGGGCTCAGCAGCACCCCCTCCGCAAACACAAACTTGAACACACACAGATATTATCTATCAGGGTCTATCTGTATGATGTTATACACACCAGGTGTTTGTTTTAGTCTGGAGGAGGGCACCTTATTCAGGGAGACTTGGGATAATGAGATAATGAAACAACTACTACTACTGGCAGCGCTTCCTGAACTGTGGTTTTTGACTCCTTGTGGAGAAAGATGTTAAAACCACAGGATAAAATAGCTGTTTCCTTGAGTCTTTATGGGACTCTGAGTACAAGTGCTGCTTGGGGGTCTGGGTGAGAAGGTCAAGGTCAACACAAGCCAGGTGATGGGTATTCTCTGGTTACTCTATAGCTCCAGCACCTGGAGGACTGAAGGAGACTATAGCTTCATTTGGTGTCACTGAGATGCTGCAGCTTTTATGGAGGTGGGGTCAGGGCTTCAGCGTCATTTGGAGGGGCAGCCCTGACAGTGCCAAATATGGACTTAGAGTCACTTGTGAGCAGGCACCACCTACAAAGAGAGCACAGTTGATATAAGCCAATTGGTTCCTGTATGTTCCTGTATGTTCAATGAAACTATGCAGGCAACTCCCAGAAAATTGATGCCTCTGCACCACATACCTACCACCATCACCATCCATGGCCCTACTGAATGCCTTATTTACCCTAATGATTTCTGTTAAGGACAGACCTAAGCCAATTTAGCCATTCAGAGTCATCAGGTTCTCCTTGGTAAATATTAGTTGCCTCCAGTGACTAGTGATGGCTGGAGCCAGTTGTTTTCTCTACAATGTTATTGCTAGATGCTATGTTAAAAAAATACAAATTCTGAAACAAGTACCAATACTTATTAATGAGCAGGCATCAAAACATGCAAACAATGAGGTCTTGCAAACTTGAGGAACTGCTAGCTCTCCACCCTTCCCACTCTTCTCTTTTGCACTCCACAAGGCCACTAACAGCTCATCCTGAGACAACCCTACAAATACTCTGATGGCAGAAAAGCAATGTTTCTAGTCTCATAGAGCAAATAATTCTCTATTAGGGGAGAAAGTTGGGAATAAGTGGAGTTTTAGAGCTGAGGTGCTCCTCAAAAAATATTAGCCTGCTGGGATCACAGAGGATTAATCGTGCAAGACTAGATTTTTCTGTACAAACTTTTCCAGCCATCATCTATTGAATGCTATTTATTTCTCCAACAACATATTTTTAATATTCCTTATGTCAGTTAATAAACCCTCCAGTACTGAATCAGACTGTGATATGTGAAACACACTCCGTGTGGCTACTTCTGTGAAGTGTGAACTGTGGGATACAGTTTTCTAAATTCCAAACAACCACCTCTGAAGCATACTTAAATGGAAATTGCTGGGTAGCATTCTTTATTTATGTGATCATCCCTGCAGTATAGATTCATGTTAACTTGCACACACATCCACACCTCACACTCTCCAGATATATTTTAGATAATAAAATAATATCCCACAGGACACTATTTTTGGACAAGGAACCTACTTTATAGTGAATTAACGTTATAGTAAAGGAGATTAAGCTCGTAGGTTTCACTGATCTTACTCTCTATTCAATTGTTTAGAAGCAGCTGGCTCTGTAAAATAGAATGGTAGATGAAGACTCTGGCACAATGTTAATTAGGAGAAAATACCACATGAGACAGAGGTGTTGCTCACAGGCTTGGTATCCACTCTAAACAGCAACCAACAAGAGGCTCTTTCTCCCTGAATATATAGGCACAGAATTCAACTGGTTGAAGTCAAAGGAGTCCCTCTTGTTTTTATACACATAATGGTCTTCTCACAAAATTTCACCTTATGCAGAAGCAAATATATACCTCCTTGACAAGCAAGATCAATTTTATTGGCCAATATCCCAATATTTTAAACCTCCTTTCCTTCTGTTGAATCAGTGGCTGGAGAAGCCCAAATTTATCAAGTGGATGTCTCAGCTTCATATACAATGGAACCATTGTTTAGTCTCCTGCTGGAAGCACCACTATTCTCCTGAAATATTAAAATCTTAAAACCATGGGAGCCTGAGGTTTATCTTGTATTGGACAATGAAAAGAGTGGTATATGGCAGTAATAAGACTTGTTGCCTGATCATTTAATATGGTTTGGCTGTGTCCCCACCCAAATCTCATCTTGAACTGTAGCTCCCATAATTCCCATGTGTTGTGGGAGGGACCTGGTCAGAGATAATTGAATCATGGAGGCGGTTTTCCCCATACTGTTCCTGTGGTAGTGAATAACTCTCAAGAGATCTGATGATTTTATAAGGGGTTTCCCTTTTTGCTTGGCTCTCTCATTCTGTTTTGTCTGCTGCCATGTTAAGACATGCCTTTCCTCCACCATGATTGTGAGGCCTCCCCAGCCACGTGGAACTGTGAGTCCATTAAACCTTTTTCTTTATAAATCACCCAATCTCAGATATATCTTCATCAACAGTGTGAAAATACCATTATTTGAATCTCCTTTCAATATTTGGGGAATTCTTGATGAGAAGCACAGCATACCTCCCCACTATAAAAGCTGATTATTCCAGGTAACCACCATCCAAGCCTCTTTTGTAGTTAGTGCATGGCATGTGGTCTAAGCATAGCTAATAACAAGCACTCATTCTGGAACTTGAGTAAGAAACTGATGAAACAAAGAATCAAGATAGGAAGAAACTTCTCTGCAAGCAGATGAAAGGTACATCTAGCTTCCAAGGTCACCAAGCTATGAAATGCCAACAACAGCATCCAGTGATGAGTGTCACAATGAGCCCAATGCCCACTATAGTGCTCAGGGATCATATTAATTTTCTATTGCTGTATAACAAATTATCACCATCTTAGCCCTAAAAACAACACACATTGATTTTCTCACCATTCTGTATGGCAGAAGTCCAGGTGGGTAAGACTGACTTCTCCATTGCAGGTTTCATAAGGAAGAAATCAAGGTAGTGGCCAGTCTGAGCTAATTCCTAGAGGCTCTGGGGAGAATCTGTGCAGAACAGGGGCTCTTCCATGGTTTCCTGGTGACTTTTCATGTATTTACATAGCTCATGCATGCAAAGGCTTGAACAACAGCTTACCTGAGCTTTAGAAGAATACTTTGTGATCCTTCCAGAATAGGAGAGGCTAGGAGGATGATGAGGAGCTTCTGTGAGGCCATCTCCCACTGAACCTACCTCTCCCAAGAGGCATTCATGAGATGATATGGTTTATTGTGGCTTCCCAGGTTATGGTGAGGAATGGGAATGTCTTCTCTGCTCCCCTGAAAATGGAGCTGTAGGATATAAGACTGCTTAGCTACAGTGTAGAATTATCTCCTCAGCAACACCATAGCCCATAATCCATATTACAGCCCCCTTTTGTTTCTGTATCATTCTTTCTGCTGTGAGGGATTAGGACCATTGGGAACTGCAGCCCTTGGTTAATCTTCCCTCTTGCTGTCTATATAAGTAAATCAGCTGTTTGAATCTAAAAGTGGCTTATTGTATTTTTACTAGTTTAAACAGTAAACGAGTCTTGCCTTGTCTTGGGTTTGCTTGGAGACCTGCTTCCAAGCTCATCCAAGTTGTTGGCAGAATTTAGTTTTTTTGTGGATGTGGGCTGAGTCTCCCATTTTTGCTGACTGTCTGCTGGGAATGGCTCTCATCTCCTTAAGGCTCCAGTCAACCCTCATCATGTTGCCGCCTCCATCTCCACACCAGCAATGGTGAAATTTTTCTCATGCTTCAAATCTCTCCAACTTCTCCATCAGATCTCTTCTTTCTCCTCTCAGAAAAAGTTCTGTGTTTTAAGGCTCATATTATAACATTGGGCCCACCTGGGCAACATGGACTAGTCTCCCTATTTTAAGGTTCATAAACTTAATTACATTTGCAAAGTCCCTTGTCATGTAAAGTAACAATGTCACAGGCTCTGGAATTATGGTGTGGATATCTTTTGGGATACATTCTGCCAACTAAAATTGGAAATGATGTTGGCATCTCATCAGACCAGATTTATGGCACAATTTTAACTCTTGCTCTGCCTAGATGGCTTTCAAGCTTGGTTCTACAGCACTTCTAGCTACTCAAGCTACTGTGAGCTACTCAATATTCCTCTATAAATCCCTCTCCTGCTTGTCAGAGTCAACTTTTATTTCTTGCAAGTAAAATTCTAACTGATACAGATCCACATCATTTTTAGCACTGTTGACAAATATTGGATGACATTTCTTAGGGCTTAAAAATTTTTGCCAAATGATCATAGCCCATAGACTGGCTTACAAATATATCCTTCACAACTTTCAAATAACAATGACATCTTGGCATAAAAAGCTTCCCTTTCTTTTTTGAGACAGTCCCCTCTGGGGCTTGTGGTATCAATGTCTGTAACTGTCTTATGAAATAATTCCTTATTCTCGACTGACCATTGTAAGAGAAAACAATTGAGAAAGTAGTCACCCAAACACCAACACCTTACCTCTCACTCCCAGTGAGAATCTTCCATCCTACTCTCCCCTCCCTCAGTCTTATTCTCAGTCAAGCTTGTTACACAAATACCATCTGGAATTGCAGAGGATGCAATCACTCCGTATCATTTAACTTCTGCTACTGTACTTTGAACTAATTGTTCCCCTTCCTCTAGGAACCATCAGAGGTAACCCCACAATATCTTGCATCCCTGCTGACCTTAGGTACCACCTGCACTCTTGTCCCCTTCCTGCTTGGGACCCCTCATAGTCTGGTACATTGCCTTCCCCTTCCTGCCCATGCAAAGCCTACACTGTGCACTTTAGGTAGCCTCACCTGGAAAGAGCTAGTCCTTCTTCAACACTTGCTGATTGAGCCTTTACTGAAAGCTGGCATTCCCCAAAGGACTCCATTTCTCCAAAACTCCCCCAGTTGAAGGCCTTTTATATCCCTCTCTCATTTCCCCACACTGCAGAGCCATGAGGTAGTATGAGTGTTCTCTGTGCTCCCTCTTGCCTCTTCCATACCCTTTCTCCTTCCTCCTGCAATATCCCACCTCCTCCGATACTCAAGCCACCAGAATATACCAGAGATGCTGCTCCCTCCTTGCTATCATCTGCAGACATCTCATTCTTTCCCATCTCTTAACTGAAGAGGTTACCAAGCAAAATGGCTTGCTCCTAAATGCACAGGAAGCCAATATTATATCCCTGGGTTTTTGAGAAAAGAAAAGCATTTTTTATTGCAAGTCAACCAACAAGGAGACTAGAGTCTAACTCAAATCTGTCTCCGTGTACTGGCTCCAAGGCAGTCATTTTATTAGAAAAGGTTTAGGGGGTGAATTGTGAGATTAGCGGGTAATTGGTAGGCGGAAAGAGGAGGACTAAAAAGTTCTCAGGCATGCACAGGTATCTCTTCACTGCCTTCTCATGAGTCAGTCGCATGTGCACATTTGACGGGCATTAGTATGAAACATGTGGTCGAAATTTGGGCTGTGATGTCAGCAAGCCCATTCTGTACAGACTTCAGTTGGTCATATTGGTTCCAATCAATTTTAATCAATTTTTGGCAGTCTTTTAAATCTCATAAGTTGGGGGAGCTTCAGCATTTCAGCAAGTCTTTTGTTGCTATTTAATCTCCCATCCTACAAACTCATGAATATGTCTTAGTCATTCGTTTCTTTAACTATTTTGGGCACAGTTTCAATTTGATATGGTTTGGCTGTGTTCCACCCAACTCTCATCTGGAATTGTAGCTCTCATAATCCCCACAGATTGTAGGAGGGATCTAGTGGGAGATAATTGAATCATGGAGGCAGTTTCTCCCCTATGGTAGTGAATAAGCCTCATGGTAGTGAATATGTCTCATGAGATCTGATGGTTTTATAAGAGGTTTCGTTTTTTGCTTGGCTCTCATTCTTCTCCTGCCTGCTGCCAGGTAAGATGTAACTTTGCTCCTCCTTCGCCTTCTGCCATGACTCTGAGGCCTTCCCAGCCCTGTGGAACTGTGAGTCCATTAAATCTCTTTTTCTTCTAAATTACCCAGTCTCGGGTATGTCTTCATTAGCAGCATGAGAACAGACTAATACACAATTCTTGTGCTCTCTGCTCAGATTCCACCTTCTTAAAGGAGCCTTCCATGCCACCCCATCTGAAGTCACTTTACCTCCACCCCATTTCTTCTCTAGCCCATCATCCTGTTCATTTCCTTCAGAGCATGTATATTCTGAAGTTTTTAAAATTACTTTATTCATTTGTTTAGTGTCTGTTTATCCTCATTGGAATAAGCAAGGTCTTCATCTTTCTATTTCACAGATATAACCTCAGTACCTAGAGTAGTGTCTGACACTTTAAGAAAAATTACCTACCTGAAATTAAGTCACAGTTACATGAAGTTCTACCTTGATGTTTTACCCGAATAGCCAATTTTCCTACTGCTATTGATAGAATAGTAAGCTTTGTTCCTGCTAACATGCAATGTTTTATGATATATTACATAGCGATAAAGGGATTTTGTACTCTGTCACTTGGATGCATTTGTCTGACTGTTCTGGCAAAGCCAAACTGTTTTCATTACTGTGACTTGATAAACTTGGTAATAACTAGTAGGACAAGTTTCTTCCCACCCCTCCTTTTTTTTTTTTTTTTTTTTTCAGACAGAGTCTTGCTCTGTTGCCCAGGCTGGAGTGCAGTGGCAAGATCTCGGCTCACTGCAATTTCTGCCTCCCGGGTTCACGCCATCCTCCTGCCTCAGCCTCCCAAGTAGCTGGGACTACAGGCGCCTGCCACCACGCCAGCTAATTTTTTTTTTAAATACTTTTAGTAGAGACGGGGTTTCACCTTGTTAGCCAGGATGGTCTCGATCTCCTGACCTCGTGATCTGCCCGCCTCGGCCTCCCAAAGTGCTGGGATTACAGGTGTGATCTTTTCCCCTTTTAAGCTTTTCAGAGGAAGTCTCTTTTATATGGACATTAGAGTTCAACTTATTAGGGCACTTTCAAGGTACAATGACAATGGAGTAAATCATGAGTGGAAAAAAAAAACTTAAATTTGATTATATAAAAATATGAACATTTTGGGAGGCTGAGGCAGGCGGATCACCTGAAGTCAGGATTTCAAGACCAACCTGGCCAACAAGGTGAAACCCTGTCTCTACTAAAAATACAAAAATTAGCCAGGCGTGGTGGTGCGTGTCTGTAATCCCAGCTACTTGGGAGGCTGAGGCAGGAGAATCACTTGAACTCGGGAGGCAGAGGTTACAGTGAGCCAAGATTGTGCCACTGAACTCCAGCCTGGGAGACAGAGTGAGACTCCATCTCAAAATAAATAAATAAATAAATAAATAAATAAATAAATAAAGTTAAATAAAAAATAAAAAGAACTTTAGTATGTTGCAAAACACCAGAACCAAACTTGGGAATGCAGCAGTATTTGCGTTGGGGTTAGACAGACACTGTAAGTCCTCTTAAGGAATCAAGTCAAACCATCCTCAGGACCAGCCTCAACCTGCCATCAAGCTCCCAAAGGCCCTACCACCACAAAATGCTCAGGGACAGGGCAGGGATGCCGCACAGAGCCCATCACTTGGAAATATCTGGGAGCCAGTGAGAAAGAGAGAACAGCAACCCTCAGCATAATCAGGATTTAAATGTGTCCACAGATCTGACAGATGGACTGGACAGAAAGCAGGAAATGGAGGAGTGTGTCTGGAAGAAAGGGCATGCTGCTTGATGCACTAGAAGCCAACATCATGGCTTTGGATTTTTAAGCAAAGAAAAGCTTTTTATTGTAGAGCAACCAACAAGGAGAGTGGAGTCAAGCTCAAATCTCTCTCCCAGTGCTGGCCTGGTATTTTTATTAGAAAAGGTTTAGGGGATGAATCTGGAGATTAGTAGGTGACTGGTGGAAGGAAAGAGGAGGTCTGGAAAATCCTCGGACATGTGTAGTTGTCTCTTCATGCCTACTCCTGGGTTGTATGCATAAATTCACAGGGAGTTAGTATGAAGTATGCAGCCAACATTTGAACGACTTGTTTTCTGTGCAAACTTCAGTTGGCCATATTGGTTCCAACCAATTTCAGCCAGTTTTGTTATTTTATAAGCAGAGGGAGTTTTGGCATTTCAGCAAGCTGATTTTATTTTTTGTAATGTCATCATGTAAACTCAAGAATTGGCTACTGGTTTCTTGACCTCTTTGGGGCACAGTTTCAAACGTGTCAGAGCCTAAAGATCAGTGAAAAGGCTGCTCAAGGAGTGGGTGAAGCTGGCCTGGCCATGCCTGTTGCAGCCCCTCTATTCTTGGAGCCCTCTGCTATCTGAGAAGGAGAAACCTAAGGCAGGAAGGAGCAGAAGGAATTCTGTTTCCAAGAACCCAGTGAACTGGTGTAGAAAGCTCTTTCTGAAGAGCTGGTCCTGCCAGTCAGTCACAGAGAAGATCCCCTTGTTGGTTCAGGAATGTGGAGAACAGCATCAGGCTGATGGCCAAGGATGATGAGACAGAAGGAGCAGCCATCATAGAAAGGTACAGATGCCTGATTTTCCAGTTCCTCCCCTTTCCCTAACCAAGTTCTAGGGAATAATGGGGTGAGAAGAACCCCAGTAGAGTTCCATCAGGAGGTGGAGACTCTAATTTGTGGAATTTGGAATTGCTAAATATTTGTAATCACTGGTAGGCGAGGTCAAGACACCTATGAGCTACAAATAAGAGAACCAAAGGGTTAATATTATCTTCAATGGAAAAGATGTTCTTAACTCAAATAAAGGACTGGCTTTCCAATGGAAAAAAAAAAAAAGTCAAACTGTATCAATACATAATTTACTAGTGAAGGACTGTGACTTATAAATGCACAAGTACAAATACTCAATTTGAAAATAAAAATAAAAATTAAATTGATAAAAGACATATCAACTGAGCATATATATATATATATATATATATTTTTTTTTTTTTTTTTTTTTTTTTTTTGAGACAGAGTTTTGCTTTATTGCCCAGGCTGGAGTGTAATGGCACAATCTCAGCTCACCACAACCTCCACCTCCCGGGTTCAAGCAATTCTACTGCCTCAGCCTTCCAAGTAGCTGGGATTACAGGCATGCGCAACCATGCCCAGCTAATTTTGTATTTTTAGTAGAGACAGAGTTTCTCCATGTTGATCAGGCTGGTCTCGAACTCCTGACCTCAGGTGATCCACCCGCCTCAGCCTCCCAAAGTGCTGGGATTACAGGTGAGAGCCACTGCACCGGCCTATACTTTTTAAATGTTAAATATAATAATGTGGGTGAAATGCTGAAGACCTAGGAGTTCCAGTAGGCATAAAAATATTTCAAGCTTCCTAAGAAGAGATTTGGCAACAAATATCAAACACTTTAAAAGAGCTCATCGTCTTTAAAATCGTAATTTTATTTTTAGGACTCAACCCAAGGAGCTCACTGGAGATGGAAACAAATATTTACAAAGATGCTTATGCAGCATTTTAATCATAAAAACATTGAAAACAGCCTAAATATGTAGGAGATGGCTAAATAATTAAGATAATGTAATAAGTGTTACGCAGTCATTCAAACGATGTCTTAAAGTAATGTTAGTGACATGGAAAATATTCCATATATAATGTCCAAAAGAAGAAAAAAAGATGCAAAACGATATAGTATGATTACCTACAAGCCATAAAATCACTGAACTGTACCTCAGGCATTACCCAGGCCACTGCGATCATTTTATGGATGAAGAAATTAAGGTTCAGAAAAGAAATTAAAGATCGGAGAGGATAAACGACTTCCTCAAAGTCACAGAGTTAGTTTGGAGCAGAACCAGGACTAGAATTCTGAAGTCCCTGAACTCTCCACTGAATGTTTCTGAAACTGGCTCACAAAAATTTTCCTTAACCATAATATGCATGTATGCGTTTTTTAGGGGCTTCCAACCTCCTACCTATATCACTACATTTCTCTCTCTTTCTCTCTCTTTGTCCCCCACCCCCTTTTTTTCCATTACTATTACCCTTATCAATCTATTATGACTCTGGCTACTAAAACTGCCTTATCTCCAAATCCTTATCTGACTAGGTAAAGGGAATTCTTTTTTGTTCTTTTCATCTGTATCAGATCATTAACACTTTAAGAGATATACATTCATGTCTACGGCCATACCACACTGAACACGCCCGATCTCATCTGATCTCAGAAGCCAAGCAGTACTTGGATGGGAGAAATATACATTCATGAGGGGAATGTCCCTAGGCCTTCTCAAATTTGCAAATCTGAAAATACCCCTATTACATATCATTTTTCCATAAAATGCTATATAAAGTACAACTTAAAATTTTAAGTGACCTCCTTAGACAATTAATGATTCTATAAATTCAGTGCTGAAGGCTTTTACACAGCTATTAAAATAAATTCTGGCAGAAATAGTTGCAGAAATAGTTCCACAGATTGCTCACTCTTGTTTCTCTGTAGAATGCATGATAATACTGAGTTGAACTCATCATTTGACTCTATTTTTTTTCTTTTCTGTCTAAGAAGTATAACCTTTGGAACCACTTAACTTTTATCCCAAACTTAGCTACTGACTTTCTTTTCAAGGCCATTTTTTCAAAAGAAATAAATGTGTGTTTTCATGTTTGGTTTTTTTTTGTTGTTGTTCTTTTGTTTAATTCAATCACTACCCATAGCAAGAGGCAGTGCTGAGCAGAGAACAGAGCTGCGTCTAGATTTAGACACAGGGAAGCCAATTATGTACTCGCCTATTAAGATCACTCTAAAATACTAAATTTGAATTCATGATGTCGTTGTGATGGGGGGTGCCTGTAATCCCAGCTACTCGGGAGGCTAGGCAGGGAGAATTGCTTGAACCCGGGAGGTGAAGGTTGCAGTGAGCCTAGATCAAGCCACTGTCTCAAAAAAAATAAACAACAACAACAAAACAAATTCATGATGCCTGCAAAATTATTAATTACTATGTTACAAAATAATTGAAATTTTAAATGTTATCCCAAAATGCCAAGTTTTGTTTTCCTTTAGAGTTTCACTCCTAGTAAGACACTTTATCATCTCGAGTCTATTTTTTAATATTTTCCTTTGCCTACCTATCCCACTTCCAATTAGCTGAGTGGCTATTGTGTGTTCCTAATCTCGTCTGTAGCGCAGTGATAAACACGTTACCAGTTGCTCAGTACTTACCTGTTTGTCTGACAAAAGATCTGCAAACACTTCAGGCCCAGATTGTTAGTGGGATGGAAGCAGGAAAAGTCTAAAATGCATGCTCTTGGGATACCCCTATGGTCTTATACAACTCAGTCTTTGATTTCCTACATTATCCCAAAGCAAATGCTTTGCTCTATTATAAGCGATTAAAATCTATCATGACCTATCAAGTCCTTTCTTTAATGAAAGTAGAATGAGAAATATGTCAGTTAATACAACAAATGAAAGGGGGAAACTGCACTGTAAAAGTATGGTTGAGGAATCAAATTTCACTGTCCCTTGCATGAAATAAAATAGAGATGGACATTCTACTAGTCATGTTCTTCTTTCCTTATCTAGAAAATACCAGTCACCTCAGAATTATTGGATAAGTGTGTTAAGACAAAGTCTGGCCTCATCATGCTGACAACCATGAAGGGTCTAGAATGTGGCCCAAAATGCTGGAAGCCCAGACTTCTCACTGGTGACCTAGGGACAGGCCCTGTTCATTATTACATACATATTTGGGACTTTGAACAATTCAATTATATTTTATCTGTACTTAATCTTGGAATATCTTTCTGTTACAAATTCATTTTGGTTAAGGGAACATCATAAAGGGCGTTTTTCCTACAATTATGATAAAGCTCACCAGCTTTTAGCGACTCTTTGCATCTAGGAAATAAATCTCAATTAGATTTCACATGATAAATACTAGTGTGTCTTGCCACCATTCCCATATGCAGTCATAAACAAGTCCTCACTATTTTACTCACAAATATCTCTCAATTCCACCCACCCTTCTCTGTTTCACCCTTATCCACCTCCACGCTGTCCTGATTGTGCACTGACCACCCTTTTTCATTCTGGTTCCCCACCAATCTCTTATTCTCATTGCAGAGAGACGAGAGATTTAGAAAATGTAAATCTATTGTCAAATCTAGGCTTAAATGCTTCAAAGGTTTTCCAGTGCTTTCAGGAAAAAAAAAATGCACAGGATAAAAATCCAAGGACCCAAGAGCCTTGCACACTTGGCCTGACTCTAGCCATGTCCAGTTCCACTGTCTACATCTTCTCCTCACCTTAGCCCCGTTGTTCTCCAACCACCAGGTTGAAGGCTATGTCACCTGGAGAGTGGGACCTGGGCCGTAGGAGAAAAGGGTGGAGAGCAAGCTAGGGATTGTTGTCTGTTAAGTGTCCCAGGTGATTCTAATATCAGAATTGAGAACTATGCCTCTCAAGTAGTTTGGAGCAGGTACTTTACTCTGAAATCTCTTTATTTATTTATTTATTATTTTATTTTATTTTATTTTTTTTGCGACAGAGTCTCACTTTGTCTCCCAGGCTAGAGTGCAGTGGCACGATCTTGGCTCACTGTAGCCTCCGCCTCCCGGGTTCAAGCGATTCTCCTTCCTCAGTCTCCCACGTAGCTGGGATTACAGGTATGTGTCAACATGCCCAGCTAATTTTTGTATTTTTAGTAGAGATGTGGTTTTGCCATGTTGGCCAGGCTGGTCTCAAACTCCTGACCTCAGGTGATCCACTGGCCTCGGCCTCCCAAAGTGCTGGGATTACAGTCGTGAGCCACTGCGCCCAGCCTCTGAATTCTTATAGAAACTTATCATCTTCATTCATAGTACTTATTTTTATTTGTAATTTTACACTGGATCATACCCTTGAAAGTTCCTTGGGAGCAGCGACTCTGTGTAGCATAGTGGGCAAGTACCTGCCACCACATAGAAGCTTCTCTGTAATGACTTGTTCAATGAATGAATGAATAAAGGAACAATGGCAAGCTAGTTGATTATTTTACTTAAAATATTTACTATGATACAGTGCATTTTCATTTTAAAGACAATAAAAAGTATATTTTAACAATTTTTTTTACTTTTTTTTGAGACAGCATCTCACTCTTGCCCAGGCTCACTGTAGCCTCAAGAACTCCTGGGCTCAAGCGATTCTCCTGCCTCCACCTCCGGAGTAGCTGGGACCACAGGCACATGCCACCATGCCCGGCTAATTTTTTTAGTTTTTGTACAGAAGGGATTCCCTTTATGTTGTCCAGGCTGGTCTCAAACTCTTGGGCTGAAGTAATTCTCTCACTTCAGCTTCCCAAAATAATGGAATTACTCACATAAGCCACTGTGTCCCACCAAATATATATGTATACACATATATATACATATATATATTTTAAATGCCTATATTTTCACACTAAAAGATAGCAAATGACCCTGTATTACATTTCCTTCTGGTCTTTTTTCTAAGCATAAATATTTCAATATTAATAAAGATAATATTGTACATTTAATGTGGCTACTTAAAAAAAAATTAATATTCTTGGCCGGGCGCGGTGGCTCACACCTGTAATCCCAGCACTTTGGGAGGCCGAGGCAGGTGGATAACAACATCAGGAGATTGAGACCATCCTGGCTAACACGGTGAAACTCCGTCTCTACCAAAAATACAAAAAAACTAGCAGGGCGTGGTAGCAGGCGCCCGTAGTCCCAGCTACTTGGGAGGCTGAGGCAGGAGAATGGCGTGAACCTGGGAGGAGGAGCTTGCAGTGAGCCAAGATGGCACCACTGCACTCCAGTCTGGGCGACAAAGCAAGACTCCGTCTCAAAAAAAATAATAATTATAATATTCTTTTGTGATAATTTTCCATACTATGAATGGCAAGATAATCCACCAATGGATGTCTTATTGTTTTCATTTAATACTTAGGTACTTTCCATTATTTTTCCATTAAAAACAAAAATTATTCTTTTGAAGTTTTTTTTGAAGTTCTAATTACTTCCTGAGGATAGATACCTTAAAAGTGAGTTACTAGGCCGGGCTCAGTGGCTCATGCCTTTAATCCCAGCACTTTGGGAGGCCAAGTCAGGCGGATCACTTAAGGTCAGGAGTTTGAGACCAGCCTGGCCAACATGGTGAAACCCTGTCTCTACTAAAAACACAAAAAATTAGTCAGGTGTGGTGGTGCGTGCCTGTAATCCCACATACTCAGGAGGCTGAGACAGGAGAATCAGGTGAACTCGGGAGGCAGAGATTGCCATGAGCCAAGATCACACCACTGCACTCCAGCCTAGGTGACACTCCGTCTCAAAAATAAATAAATAAATAAATAAATAAGTTACTCAGTTAACAAACTAAATATTTTGATGCTTCTGCAATATTTACATTTTTAACAGCTGTATATGAGGCAATATTTTTGCACTCATGACAAAGAAAGCTTTCTTTTATATGAGTTTTCATATCGTTATCAAATATTAGCTGTTGTCTTCATCACTGAATGTTCATGTTTCTTTTCATTTTTCCAGTAGTGTTCAGTATTACTTACAAATTTTATGAGTTATTTATAAGAGGTACAAAATTTTGTACCAATTATTTGTTGTAAAAATGTATTGCTTGGTTTTCATTTTATGATGTTTATGAACTATAAAGAATTTAATTGTCATATAACCTAAGAAATCTATTTTTGGTTACTTTTTTCATTCTTTTTATGCTTAGAAAGTCTTTTCCCCTACCGTATCATATAAATAGTAACTGGATTTTTTTATTTCTGGTTTTAATTTTTTTATCTTTTTAAAAGGCATTTATTAGTAAATCACACTCTAAAATTAAGAGGAGACATGGTATAAGGGAAAAAAACCATGCTTTGGGATCAGAAGATTAGGCCTTCTATTCCTAATTAAGTCTGTGATCTTAGACACATCAACTCACATCCTAGAGTTAATTGGGTATCATAACACTCATTATCTGGGACTGTTATTGTAAAGGAACTGTAAAATGGCTAGATCCCAAAAATGTTATTTCTTCCTCCTTCTCCCCTTTTCACATATGTTCATTCTTACAGTTCCTGACATTTTCTCATCTGGAATGACTCTATCTCCTTTATCCTCTAAATTCTACCTGGTCATTATTACGGTCTCTTCCTTAAAAACAGTACCTGATCTCACATCCCTCCTTCGGGTTGCACTCTTGAGGTTATAATAAAGTACTAAATTTATTTTTCATAGTTTTTCATTGTGTGTCTGTGTTCGCTCTCATCGCATAGCTATCTCTTCCAGCAAACTCAATGTTTAAAATATGAACAGATTTTGCAAGATGTTGTGGAGGATGCAAAAGAAGATCTGAAACTCTCAGCTTCCTACCCTACCCAAACCAAGAAGATAGTACTTTTAAAAGATAAAGGGAAGGGACAAATTAATCCCAGACATGTACACCAAGCAAGGAATGGCAAATGATGTATCATAGGTTATATCCTCTTCCTGATGCATTTCAGAACTCTGGAGCTGTCCCAGTCTCCAGAGTTCAGACCTCAAACTGAAATACTTCTAGGTGACGTTGGCTCCACCTGCTAGAGCCCACTTCTTCCTGTCTCCTAGGGGACAACATTTCCTGCAAAGAACCACACCCTCCTCATCTGGCTGCTCCTCAGGAGAGCTCTTGTCTGTGCAGGCTGCAAATGCAGCTAATTAGGTGTGGTGACTGGCTTCAGCCTTTCCTGTGCTTTTCCCTTTTCTCCCACTCCCACCCCCTTTTCTTTCTCGTTAGATTGAAGAGGTCCCCTTAGATAGAGCATGATTTCCAAATCAGAGTGGTGGAGGCAATCAGGAGTTACCTAAAGCCCTTAAAGTTCCTTCATTAACATGCAGTGCCCCTTTGTAATGAACCATGTGGCCAGAAAGAGGAAGGAGGTTTAACCTCTTTACAGAGAAGCAGCCTCAGATGCTGAAGGTTTCACTGTCCAAGATACAGGCAGCAGCTTACAACAGATCTGCCTGTAAAGCTTAATAGTGAGAGCAACGATTTTGGAGCCTGCTAGACTGAGCTGTGAGTCAAAACCACCACTTATTTGGCTCAGAGACCATGGGCAAATCAATGAATGTCTCTGCCCCTGAAATTTTTAATCTCTAAAGTGAATCAATATATATCTATGGCGAACCCCAAATATCTAAGTCAGGTCTCCAGTCAATTTAGGAAGTTTATTTTGCCAAAGTTAAGGACGTGCATCTGTGACACAGCCTCAGAAGGTCCTGATGACATGTGACCAAGGTGGCCAGGGTACATCTTGGTTTTATACATTTTAGGGAGACAGGAGACCTCAATCAATATATGAAGCTGCACATTAATTTGGTCCAGAAAGGCGGGACAGCTGGATGCAGAGAGGAGGCTTCCAGGTAACAGGTAAATAAGACACAAAAAGTTGCATTCTTTTGATTTCTGGTTAGCCTTTCCAAAGGAAGTAATCAGATATGCATTTATCTCAGTGAACAGAGGGATGACTTTGAATAGAATGGGAGGCCGGTTTGCCCCAAACAGTTGCCAGCTGGATTTTTCCCTTTAACTTGGTGATTTGGGGGTCCCAAGATTTGTTTTCCTTTCACACTACTATGCACTTACTGTTGAGATGATTTAGTGAGGCAGTCTGCAAAAACTGTTTAATATAGAACTCTGTGCTCAATAAATAACAGCTCTTATTACAGTAGTCCCCCTTTATCCACAGGGCATATGTTCCAAGACTCTCAGTGGATGCCTGAAACCCAATACATGCATACAGTACAACGATTATTCCTACACATGCAGAGCTACAATAAAGTTTAATTTATTAGTTAGGCACACTAAGATATTAACGACAATAGCAAAATAAAACAAAACAACAATAATAACAAAATAAAACAATTATAACAATATCTTGTTCACAATTTCACAGATAGAAGATTTGCTCTTACTATATCTCTTAGCAACCTCACCATACAATTTCTTTTCTTTCCTTATGGAGAATTTTCACATTTTCACTTTAAAAAAAAGCACTTGATGGCTTCTCTTTGGAAGATCTGAATTGCCAGCATCACTAAGGTTGCATTTGGGGGCCATTATGAATAAGTGAAGTGGCATCATTCATCTGGGGTAATACCTGAGGTTCCTTGTCCCACAGCCACAGAAAACTAGGATTTGGATACACCAGGGTGAGGTTCAGAGCAGAAGTTCAATAGGCGAAAGAAAGAGAAAAGCTCTCTAACTGCGGAGAGGGGTCCCAGTGAAAATGAGTTGCCAGTTCCTTTGTGAAATGAACAGGGTTTTGTAGACTACCTTGAGGAGGTGGTGTCTGATCTGCATAGGGGACAAAGAATTGTTTGGACCAGATGTGCCATTTACATAGTGTGCAAAGAGGCTGGCTGCCGCAGCTGAATCTGTTGTTATGCAGACGGTTCTCTACCTGGCTGACGCCATGTTGCCTGCTTCTTTACGGTACACGTGGCAACAAAAATAAAGGGAAGATGGAGCCTCCATGTTGAACATACCTGGCTTTCAAGTAGCCCTTTTCTATTGGCACAGCTGCTGGCACGTACCTGTGCAATCTTCCAGCTTGCTTAGGTCTGCAGCTCCATTTTTTTGTGGGAAAAGAAATAATTTGGGGACTGCTCTTTATTAAAAGGGAAATTCCACCGAGGACTCTCTTACCCTCACTATCTGCCTAATTTCTTTTTAGCTCCTGTATCATAAGGGCGACTTGACCCCAAGCACTACAATTCCACCACACTCAGTTTAATAACCAAGAGGGCTCCTAAGTGACTAGTGGGCAGGGAGTAGAGACAGTGTGGGACCTCTGGTTAAAAGGATTAATGTCCTTGATGGAGGTGGAGCAGGATGATGTAAAATTTTATCACACTACTCAGAATGGTGTGCAATTTAAAACGTAGACATCTTTTATTTCTGAAATTTCATGTTTAATATTTTCAGATTACAGCTGACCATGGGTGGCTAAAACCATGGAAAGTGAAGCTGTGGATGACGGGACTGCTGTATTATTATTGAGTGCCCGAGTGCTGTCGCACTGAGGGCTTGATACTTCAAATTGAGAAAGAGCTTTCCTCATAGTACCTAACTTGACCTCATACTGTCTACGAGGCTTCAGGGTAGGGTAGGTGTTTTATCTCCATGGATTATGTAGGGTTTTGTTTGTTTTTTTGTTTTTTCCCAGATCTGATAAGTAGCAAATCCAGGACTCAAAGCCCTCCCTGGAGGATCCAGGGCACTTTTCCCCTGGCCACAGGCGCTCTTGCCTTTCCAGTAGAGGAGCTCCAATTTGTGGAGGCCGTGATTCCCCTGTGAATAATGAGCTTCTAAACAATGAAGAGTGGTTTGTTTGGTTTGTTTTCATTCCATCTACTAGAACCAGCCAGGTAGTATTGAAGCCCAGAAGCCTTGCTACTGTGTGCTATCAATTTGTTCAATGATTATTCAAGGAGCAGGTGATTTCCATTAGATGGTCCATTAAATGGGGATGTGTGTCTTTCAAACTGGAAACTCTCAGCAAACAGAGAAGCAGAACTGGCTGGTCTGCCTCCCTAGGAGCCACTGTCCCCAGGCTCACCTTGGGTGGGAAGGATAACAATGTGGTTATCTGACTGTTGTGTGGTCAGGCCAGGTACTAGACTCTGAACATATCCACTGCCAACTGTTATCTTAGCCAGCAGTGAGAAGGATATGAGATGGGTCAGGGAGGGAAAATGACAACCAGTGTGTGACAGACAGGTTTAGAAGAAGACTCTAGAAACCAAAAGAGCTCACAGAAGCTTATTTTCTAGCTGGAGAAGGGGTTAGGGAGAACTCACAAAGCCAAGAAAGAAAGTCCTAGATGATCCTTCTAACATCACCATGATCTTTCTGGGGAAAATGAGTTAATTACCTTCTACCTTTCTGTGTTTTTGTTTTGTATGGGCATATTAAATGGGGAAAATGGTTAAGACTCTCCCACTTATGTCTTGATTTCTGTGTTAGACCTTGGTAATCTATGACTGAGATCATCTTGTAACATGGTCTTTGCTGCAAGAAAAGCCCATGCTCAGGAAGACATTTTGAGTGGAGATGCAATAAATGAGTTTATTTTTTAATTCTTTCACTAAGTTTACTAATCCAAGGATGGTGATCCAGGACAAGGATGAACTTTGCAAACCTAAATCCTCTCTGGATTTTCACACGTTACCTGTGTTACACGCAACCACCCTGCCTAGTTGTACTAATGAGATTCATATCCATAGCCCCGAACACTTGTCCTTCCAGTTTCATTGAGGTGAGCACCAAGGTAATTGCCAGGAAAGTCGTCAAGGGCTCTCCTGTATCTCATTGTTAATCAGGACTGCATTTCTTTCCCCCTATTCTGATCAGGGACTGCAAAGATGTGATTTCTGAAGGGTTTATTTGGCACACCCCTGGGGGAAAAAGAAAAAAAAAAAAACACACACAACTTTTCCTTATAAAGGGGGGTGGAAGTGGTGGAAGTTGTGGGGGGGGGGGGTGTTGACAGTTCCCTAAGGGCAAAAGTTAGACAGTGTTGCCCTCTGCTGGCAAAATTTCCCAAGAGCGACCTTTGCTTTGAAGAAACTGCAATGACACTGGCTTGTCAGGGACTGGACACAGGGCGTGCGGGACACAGCATACTTGCGTGTGGAGAGGAAGGTGTCACTTGCTCAGAGATGGCCATTCCATAGAGAGTTGCTACCTTGACAAGCAAACAAAATCTTGCCACCAAGTTGCTATGCTTTCTCCTTTCACTATCTCTCCTGGCCACAAAAGATTTGATCTTTATCTCATCTGTAGTACTCCCTTCTCCCATCAGTTCAATGCTTGTTAGAAATGAGATTAGAAGATATTTTAAAACTCAGAGGATTTGCCAAATCAAAGGTTTTTCCAAATAAGCTTACCATTAGTCCTCATGACTGCTTGCCATCCTAGGGTTTTCTTTTTTTCTCCGAAATACTATGCGTGTGGATGAATTGGGGTAGCTCTGCTTTCGCAGTTTGAAGAACAAATTCTTCTGCCTGGGTCTCAGTTTCCTCCTTTTTAAATAGAATGAACAGAATTAAGTGCTAAACATATTTAATGCTCAATGACTCTTGTACCCCAATACCTATCCATATGGTTTTTGCATTTTATATTCCAAAGACCCATAATTCAAGGACATGCTGAAAAAAGAAAATAAATGTATTAATGCAAACAGCTCCACATCAAGGGCATTGCATAGAAAGGCAGCTTTTAGACAAATGCAATTGAAATCACAATACTGATGAAGAAAGTCAGAAATACCAATAAGGAAGGCAACATTACCCTTTGATGGGAGAAAGAACAAAGCTGGGTGAATAAGTAAAGCTCTGCATAAGAATATGTTAATCATGTAAATTTGTTTGAGTTCTTTGTAGATTCTGGACATTAGCCCTTTGTCAGATGAGTAGATTGCAAAAATTTTCTCCCATTCTGTAGGCTGTCTGTTCACTCTGATGGTAGTTTCTTTTGCTGTGCAGAAGCTCTTTAGTTTAATTGGAAGGATATGAACAGACACTTCTCAAAAGAAGACATTTATGCAGCCAAGACACATGAAAAAATGCTTATCATCACTGGCCATCAGAGAAATGCAAATCAAAACCACAATGAGATACCATCTCACACCAGTTAGAATGGCAATCATTAAAAAGTCAGGGAACAACAGGTGCTGGAGAGGATGTGGAGAAATAGGAACACTTTTACACTGTTGGTGGGACTGTAAACTAGTTCAACCATTGTGGAAGTCAGTGTGGCGATTCCTCAGGGATCTAGAACTAGAAATACCATTTGACCCAGCCATCCCATTACTGACCCATCCCATGCCATATAGGATTTATAATCCTATATACCCAAAGGATTATAAATCATGCTGCTATAAAGACACATGCACATGTATGTTTATTGCGGCACTATTCACAATAGCAAAGACTTGGAACCAAGCCAAATGTCCAACAACAATAGACTGGATTAAGAAAATGTGGCACATATACACCATGGAATACTATGCAGCCATAAAAAACGATGAGTTCATGTCCTTTGTAGGGACATGGATGAAGTTGGAAACCATCATTCTCAGCAACCTATTGCAAGGACAAAAAACCAAACACCACATGTTCTCACTCATAGGTGGGAATTGAAAAATGAGAACAGATGGACACAGGAAGGGGAACATCACACACTAGGGCTTGTTGTGGGGTGGGGGAGAGGGGGGAGGGATAGCATTAGGAGATACACCTAATGTAAATGGCGAGTTAACGGGTGCAGCACACCAACATGGCACATGTATACATATGTAACAAACCTGCACGTTGTGCACATGTACCCTAAAACTTAAAGTATAATAATAATGATAATAAAAAGAATATGTTAATCAGTTTCAGGGTATTTCATTTGCCTTATGCATGCACCTTATAGCATTTGTTTGTATTTTCTTGTAAATATGTGAATTAAAATAAATTTTATTATGGAGAGTTATTTTATCTATGGTGTTTTAGTTTCTCTCTTAATTGAAAAACTACTGGGCTGTCCTCAAACCAAGAGGGACCTAACGGCCAGTCCTTTCAACTCCTGCCAGAGCTCGCAAGGAGACAGGAGGCTGTGGCGAGGAGTGTTTGCATGAATGTGCCAATTCAACAAGATCTGATACAGAAAGATGGCTTTCATCTCCTATGCTGTTGGGGGGTGACAACTGTTTTTTAACCTAAGCCTCATGTTGGGACTCAAACAGATACACAGTTTATTGTAATTAGGATTTTGGAAACACATTCACACAGCACCCATGGATATAATGCAACCAGCCACTGGGCCAAGGCTTGGTGATTTGCTTTAGTCTTTTAATGATAGACCACTAATTCCAAACAGGAGCGGTAGAGAGGATGGGCAAAGGGCTGGCATCAGAAGCTTGGCCAGAGTTGCTGGTCAGAACTGCCAACAGTGAGTCTCCACTGCTGTCTCCTTCACTCTGCTTTGTGGTGGACATTAAGCATTCCAATAAAATCACCAGCTTGATGCTCAGCTGGCCTGATTGCTGAAGAGACTGATTGCATTATTCATTCTCATGAAAAGATTTTTAGGACTCTCAAGGATCTATAGAGATTATATTAAAAAAAAAAAAGCTCCAGAGTTATCAACAGTTTAATTTATCCTCCTATTCTCTCAAAAGGAACAAAATCACAGAAGACAATAGACAGAGCCTGAACAGAAAACAGGTTTTCGCTGAGGCTGAACGAGTTTGGAAGCCCTGCATGTTATGGGATTGGGTGCCCCTCTCTTAGCCTTTTATTTTTTCTTATTCATTTCCCCTTTCCACTTTTTTTCCAGACAGGTTTCTCTATCTTCTTTAAAAAATAAATAAACAACACCCCCTCCACCAAAAAAAAAAAAAAAAAAAAAAAAAAAAAAAGCCCCAAAACAACAAAAGCTTGCTGCTTGCTAATTCCCTATGAAATACTTCCATCTACTGGCTGAATGGAGAAGACTCATATTTTAACTTTTGTTGAATTTGTACCACAATTTATGAACACCACTCTTCAAATATTTAATACAAAAAATTAGGAATCGCAAATCCAAAAATTAAAGAAACTGAGAAATGCTTTACTTTGTATTTAGCAATAGACCCAAGTAATATCCCCATGTATTTGATATAGGTATGAACATACAAATGCACTTTGCAAACACTCAAAATGAGGCACAGATCTGCAGTACTGCAGAAAGCAAATTGGTGAGAAAAAAGGAATTGAGAGACTAGGGAGAGCAATGGTAAGAGATGATCTTTCTGTCAAGCCAGTCAGGATATTTTAAATCAGACCACATAGGGAACAAGGCCGTGGCGTTAGAGATGAAGTCAGAGACAGTGGCCAAGGTAACCACATTCTCTCTATGAAGAAAGGTAATTCCGTGAGATCTAAAAAGAAACCAAATTGGATTTCAAGTTATGTTATTAAAGGGGATGCCTTCAATAAAAAGCCATTCAGAAATGATGCTTCTTCCTTTGTGTTCATTTTTTAAGAGTCCATTTGGAGAATGAGGTCAGATTCTAGAAATATGGTAAGGTGTTTACAGTCTGTTACAGAAATAATCTAAGATTATAGAATAAAAGATTGGTAGTATGTCAATGCCAGAAGGGATCTCAGAGATCATTTCAGACTCTTCTTTACACTGATGAGAAAACTATGCTTCAGGGAGCATAAGAAACTTGTTCTGAGTCTTATATTTCAGAAGTATATTAACAAATTCAACAAAAAATACAAATAAAATTTAGGGTTTCCATATGGATTTTAAATGCATTATATTGTTTGTAATATTCTTTCGAGAGTTGTTAGTTTCTAAAAGCAGATCCATATGCACAACAGAGCATCACAGACATCCTGCTATTGGGTTAACATTTATATCACAGTGAAACGTCTTGCTGTGGTTTGTCCATTTAGAATAAACAGGGAACAACAGACTGCAGAGAAAATACAGTGCCTTTTTCAAAGGGTAAGTCTCAATAGGTCATGAGGCGAAATAAAATATGGATTGAATTATGTTCCCTTATTACCTGGGCGTGGTGGTGTGTGCCTCTAATCCCAGCTACTCAGGAGGCTGAGGCAGGAGAATCACTTGAACCTGGGAGGAGGAGGTTACAGTGAACTGAGATCACACCACTGCACTCCAGCCTGGGTGACAGAGCGAGACTCTGTAGGAAAAAAAAAAAAAAATGTTCCCTCAAAAAGAAGCTTCTCTGAAAGTAATTAATATGTCACGTACCCTATTGGTGAAATGTAAAAAGAGGGGTTAAAACAAAAATGAATCCTTAAGGAGGTCTAAGGTAAAGACTTGGTGACTTAAATAACTCCATGTACACATGTTGAGAAACTGAAGCTGTAATCTTTAAGTCAATTTCCTCAGTGAGAGATATAAGAACTCAGCAAGGAGAGATTTCCCTGGAAGCCCCCGGCTGTGATGGGCTTTCGCCATGACTCTAGTGCTCTGTGGCATTAAAGCCATTTCCATCCCCAACTTGCTTCTGCCATTGACTGGCTGCATGAATTGAGGATTGAGGCTTAGCATTTCTCAATGGTATGAATTTCCCAATAGTATGAATGTGCTCTGAGGATATAAAAAAAGCTCTGCTTGTAGAAATAGAGAAATGTGGGGTTATAGCATTAAGTGCAATGGATGCATTTAGGCACTTAAGAAGGCAACATTACAATATAATTTATTACTTCCGGTAGCATTGCAAACACACACACACACACACACACACACACACGTATTCATGAGTGCTGCTATCTACACTTAAAAATGTAATTCTTACTTTCCTTTCTCAGATATGGCATGTTTCTTCAAGAGAGTAAATTTTTAAAATTAAACATTTATTCAATCCCATTATAAAGTATAATTTTCCAGAATATTTGAGTGCCCTGAGGTAAATTATAGAAATGTGTACAAAGTGAAGCAATTTTTCTAATCAAATCACAGACATGTTAAAAAATCCATCTGAACTAAAGAAAAGAAAAGAAAAGATTCCGTAGCACAGTCTTCATTTCTTAGATTTACTATTAAAGGCATAGCAGTGAAAAGCCTCCCGGAACCACCCAGAGGTATCACTCACAGACCCAGGATCAGCTTTGAGGCTTCCTGGCCCTCATGTCCCAAATGCTGACTTTTCCCGACATCACTCACACCTGCCCACTTGTGTCTCTTCCCACCAGCCCCATCCCATCAGGACTAGCGTCCTGTCACTGTCGAGACCAGCTGTCTCTGCATGAAAACCAGTGTGATGCTTTTACAACGGAAATGCAATGACTTACCTCCCTTCTTTAGAACCTATCAAATATTTCCTCTTGACCTTAGGATAAAGTTGTTCTTGGTTTAGCCTAAGCTGGAACACAAAGTCTTGCATAATCTGGTTCCCTTTAAGACAGCCAGGTTGGAAAGGGTCCCCGGAACATCTCCAACCAGCCTGCGCACTAGGAGAAATGCGCACTGGGGTGGAGACACGGAAGTTCATGCCCTTTGGAGCAGGGAGGAGCCTGGCCCCTCCTCTTCCTGTGTGGAACCTGGGATTCAAGTTGCTGGCGGGAAGCGCCCGAGCAGGGACTCGCCTTGCGAGAGTCCCTGATTCGAGCCTCTTTTCTTCCTTTCACTCAATACAACTCTCCCCTACTCACCATTCAAACCGCCTACGAGCCTAAATTTTCATGGCCATGGGACGGACAAGGACCCCGTCTTTAGCCGAACTAAGGAAAAGTCCTGCAACACCTTTACACACGCCCAGCCTTCTCTTGGGTCACTGCGTTCCACCTGGCCGATGATTAATGCACTTCAGCACTTTGGGAGGCCGAGGCGGGCGGATCACGAGGTCAGGAGATCGAGACCATCCTGGCTAACACGGTGAAACCCCGTCTCTACTAAAAATACAGGGGTGGTGGCGGGCGCCTGTAGTCCCAGCTACTCGGGAGGCTGAGGCAGGGGAATGGCGTGAATCCGGGAGGCGGAGTTTGCAGTGAGCCGAGATCGCGCAACTGCACTCCACCCTGGGCGACAGAGCGAGACTCTGTCTCAAAAAAAAAAAAAGAAGGAAAGAAAGTGCATTCTCCTTTCCACATATCTTCTCAGCCTGATCATGCTCTACCCCAGCTTCCTTAACCCCTTCTGTAGTCCTGGCCTGGGAAGCTTTTCATTCTACAGACCTCAGCTTCAAACAAGACGTATTTGAGGTAGCTTTCCTGACCCCCTCGATCCTCACTAGGTTAGTTTATTTTCTAAACACTTTTTGCAGTTTGTCATTGTAAATGTCTTCCTCAGTTGACTCTCTTCTATGAGGGAATGAACTGGATTTGTCTTAGTGTCCCTGGTGCTCCCAGTCCTTGGTATAAGGTAATTGTTAAACACACACACACAAACACACACACACACACCACAAAGATTCTAGCTTGCAGCTGGTAGTGAAAAAAATAGTTATTGTTTTTTATTCTTATCAAACCATCAACTACAAGGAGAATACTATCTTAATTACTGTGAAGGGTATCATTGCTTCAAAATTCTCTACCTTCCAAGTTCTGAACACTGAACTGCTACCAAGCTACGAAGGGCTATGCCTAGTCACATGTCCACCCATCACCAAATAACTCACTAACCGAGAATAATTACCAATTTTTTTTTCTTTTTTTTGAGACAGAGTCTCACTCTGTCACCCAGGCTGGAGTGCAGCGGCACGATCTCGGCTCACTGCAACCTCCACCTCCCGGGTTTGAGGGATTCTCCTGCCCCAGCCTCCCGAGTAGCTGGGATTACAGGCACCCACCACCCCGCCTGGCTAATTTTTTTGTATTTTTAGTAGAAAGGGGGTTTCACCATGTTGGCCAGGCTGGTCTCAAACTCCTGACCTCAGGTGATCTGCCTGCCTCGGCCTCCCAAAGTGCTGGGATTACAGACGTGAGCCACCGCATCTGGCCATAATTACCAAATTTAAATTTGCAAAGATGGTGACACTTTGACACTTGATCCAAATCAGGTGCCCCTTTCACTACACACACATACACACACACGCACATGCACACACACAATGAACCATGCATTACACACTATGGATGATGCTTTCGTCACAAGAACAGTTTGCCATCAAAGATGGGAAATATGGAGCAGAGAAATCTGGATAACTTGGGTTAAGTTTCATGCAAATTCAGTATTTCATTCACGTGACAAATATTTTTGAGGATCAACAATGTATTCATTCAATCGCCAAATATTTACAAAGTCTACACATTCCCAGGCATGTGCCAGGTACAATACTAGACAGAGTAATCGGTGATGAGTAAAGCGGAAATGATATCCCGTGCTTGTGGAGCTTACAGTCTTGTGAAAGGAGATAGAAAATAAACCAGGCAACAAGTAAATCACATAACAACAAATGTTGAGTACTATGAAGTGCTATAAAAGAAAGAGTCAGAAAGCCGTAAGAGAGACCTAGGGAGAACTGAAGGACAGCAAAATAGCAGCCACTACTGAAGTGAGTGCTCTGGACAGAGGAAACAGAGGCATTGTGCTATAAGGGCCTGGACCAGGAAAAGGTTTGCACGTCCTCATAGCTAAGAGGAGGCGGTATGATTGGAGCGCAGCATAGATGATGTGTCGTGGGGTAACCAGTCGCTGTGGTTTGCCAGGACTAGGCGGTTTCTCCAGTCACTGGACTTTCAGTTTTGAACCTGGGACAGTTCTGAACAGGGACTGTTCGTCACTGTAGGTTCAAGATGGGTTTGAAGAGACTGATTTTGAAAGCACCTGCACATTTTTCGACTCATTTGCAGACAGTAATATTATTATCGTGATAACAGCATATTAGAAGGACAAACTACCTGCCTGTTCGAATTGAATGGAACCCTTTTTATGTTCATAGAGCAATATCTGCAAAAAGGGAAGAGGTGCCCAGGATGCATTATAATACAGCAGAATCAAAATACTTTGAAAATAGTGTTAGCCCAAGCAGCGCCATCCTGTAAACCCCTGCCATTTTGCACAGCCTGGTTAGGGTGGAAAATTCCCCTGGAGGGGCTCGGGCCGTGAGAAACATCCTGGCAAGTCCCAGGCCTAACTGTCTGATTGCAGGAAATTCTTCCCTTATCACATCCTGCCCTGCGGCGACCCATACTGCCCCACCTCTCCTGTGGGGACCTACAACTGCTCCAGTCTGTAAGCAGGGCTTGGGCTCCAGCGCTGTCTGGTGTTCCCCTTCTGCAAGTCTTTGTCCAATAAACATGTGTTGCTGTTGAGCAACCTCCCCTTGTCTGTTTCTTTTCTCCATCCTAACAAATAGTAAATAGAAAAAGTGAAGAAAATGAGAAAATTAAAGGGATAATGATAGATTAATCATTACTTAAAATGGAGAATACTAAGTAAAAGATGTGGATGAATTTTGGCTTGGAAACTCTGATCTTGTCCACATAGTTGTAAGAGTATATGCACACACACATATGTGAAAGAGATAAACAAGTGATTTCTCCCTCCCTCCTTTCCTTCCTTCCTTCCTCCCTCCCTCCCTTCCTTCATTCCTTCCTTCTTCCCTCCCTCCCTCCCTTCATTCCTTCCTTCCTTCCTCCTTCCCTGCCTCCCTCCCTCCCTTCTTTCCTTCCTTCCTCCTTCCCTCCCTCCCTCCTTCCTTCTTTCTCTCCCTCCTTTCCTTTACTTCTTCCTCCTCCTTTCTTTATAATTAATGCCATTCAAAAAAGGAACTGAAATGGCTAATGGCATCTTATATTGAGTTTTATGCTTTTCAAAATATGTTCACACTACCTTCTTGAATCCCCACAATAATTCTATCAAGTAGGTATTATCTTCCACATAAAATCAAAAGACTACGAACATTAAAATGACTTGTTAGACATCACACAGTAACTTAATAGAAGGACTGGGCTGGAACGCAGGGCTCCTAACTCCTAGACCAGTGTTCTTTTAAACATCGCCCTTTGTTATTAGCTAGCTCAATGACAGGATTTTGTAGAAATTATAGGTAAGCTTAAAGGCAGGAAATGTAACTGTGGCAGCAGTCCTAGGAAATGCTACAGTTATCTTCTGAAACAGCCTGCCAAACAGCGTGGAGTCATGGCAGGCTCCCAAGGACAACGTGATGATTCCTCTTGGGCCTCTTCACCTGGTGTCAGGTTATCTTCGTAGTAACTGGGGTGAACTAGGCCCTCCACTGGGCTCTGACATTTCGCCTGCCACTTGTGCACACTGAAAGGCATGACATTTCTTACACCTTTGAAAACATCAGGGAAAATCAAAGAAATTTCTCTCATTCTGAACTTTACCTCTGCTGGGCCAAAGGTTTGCTGCCAGGGCAGTAATAAAAGCAAGAAAGAGGAGAGTTCCATAAAGAAGAGATAAGTGGAATGGATTTATGGGCTGAAATAACAATCAACCAATGACCACACTAGTTAAATTGCCTTCTTCAATACCTGCACTCTATACTATGCCTTTCTTATGTAAAGAATAAACAAAACCTTTTTTTTTCTGTTTCAAGGTAATCTTGATTTTCATTGTGTGTAATTAAGGAGTACAACGTGATATTCTTTGGATTGATGCACAACAGATACACATATTTTCAAGTCACGTGATAATTTAATACATTCACATAATTTGTACAGATCAAGTCAGTGTACTTGGGATATCAATCAACTTACATATTTGTATTTTCTGTATGCTGGAAACATTCAAATTTTTCTCTTCTAGCTATTCTTGAATGTACAATAGATTATCATAAGCTGTAGTCACTTCACTGATCTATAGAACATTAGATGTTATTTCTTCTATCAAACCAAATATTTGTACCCATTAATCAACTTCTCTTTATCCCACTTCTTTCCTCAGCCACCCTTCCCGGCCTCTGGTAACCATGAATCTACTCTCTATCTTTACGAGATCCACTGTTTTAGCTTCCGCATATGAGTACAAATGCAAAATGCTCTTTTAATATACTTATGCATAGTGAAACAGGGACTACAGTCAAGCAAATTCACGTATCTATCATCTCACAGAGTTAATCTTTTTTTGTGTGCGTGTAAGAAGAGCCCTTAAAATCTACTCTTTTAGCAAAAATCCTGAATACAAAATAATTTTGTTAATTATGTTCTTTGTTCTGTGCACTAGATCTTCTAGACTTACTCATTCTGCATATCTGCTCCTTTGTATGAGGGATAAATAAAAACTTTAAAGTACTTCTCTCTTCTGTCCTTCCAAGCCCACTAAGCATGTGGCATCCTCCCAGATAAACAACTCATTCACACACATAGTTGGCTGTTGTTTCACTCCAAAGGAGTTGATTTGAAATTATTTGATTGCCTTAACTGAACTGATAACCAGCTGATCATTGCTACAGATAATGGGATTTCTTCAAGGCATAGAGAAAGTCAGTAACAATCCGATCTAGAATTATGATTTTTTGACTATTCATATTGTAGGCCTTAGCCATCTCCAGTTGTGTATTCATTCACAACCCATGAGCTGGCACCGGGAGACTGGCAGACCCTTGTTCCTGGAACCTCTCACTGGTTATCACGCCTAACGTTGGAACACTGTGGTACAGTGAACTCTGATTCCTGGAATTGTTACCAGGTGACCATGATGTCATCAAATGGCCTGGCAATTCTGTCTACTGATGTCTCGAACATGTTTCGGACTAAGCAACGAAATGAAACTTGGGAAGACTTGCCAAAAATGTCCTGCACAACTGAGATCCAAGCAGCATTCATTCTCTCCTCCTTTGTGACCTTCTTCAGTGGACTCATCATCCTGTTGATCTTCAGGCTGATCTGGAGATCTGTTAAAAAATGGCAAAACATCAAGGGAACAGGAATTATCTTGGTCAGTTTCCTTATTAGGGATCCCTCTGTGTGAAGTCGGAGATGAGTTTGGGGTAGTTTTGTGTTTAGTAAAAGATCTAAGCTTCATTCAGTTTTTCAAGCTAACAGAGTCAGCTTCTATGGCCTGGTGCCTCAGAACGGGTGGTAAGCCAGACCTCAGGCCACATTTTGAAGCCTGAAGAGACAGGGCCAGGCCTCTTCTCTCTCCCATCACTGGAAAAAGCAATGTTTTGTGTGGATAATGATTAATGTTAGCTCTGGAAACGGAGGTCACTGTTCTGAAAAAAAGGTTCATAAACACTATGTCCATGCCTCTATCTTGAATTTTAACAAGACAATTGTGCTAGGTCATAGAAAGGAGGTGAAAGGGAACAAGACATCAACGTCAACCTTGCTTTCATAAATTGTTCATGCATAATGCATGTGTACTGACGTGTACATTGCCTTTTGTGTACCATATGAAGACAATACATTGAGTTGCACATACACAGAGAAGCCCATGCATACATGCCTGTGCCATCCAGTCATAGATGCAAGGACATTTCTTATACCCAGACAAGCTTAGCAGGAGTTGATGTTGTTGAATAACAGCTGGCAAACGATGATGATGAGAATAAATGATGTATTATACAGATAAGGCATTGCTTAAGAGCTTGAAATAAAGCTCTCAAATGCTGTGTAATGGATGCTCTATTATCAGAGATCAAAGGCAAAGAGTTTTACTATACCCTGTGTAGTTTGTTTCCAATTTTGCTTCCCAAACTTTCTTTCTCTGATAGATTATAGCAATTTCCATAACACAACACATTTCACCTGTGCATCATAATATTGAAAATTTGCTTAAAACATTTCTTTTAGTGCTAAAACCTACATAAAATATAATTTATAAATTGGTAAGTTTTAAGGTTATTGGTAATATGGAATTTTGTTTTCCATATTTGAAAATTATCCAATATTGAAGCTTATAGATTTTGTTCCTAAACAGGTTTATTCTATTGATTATTTCTACATTATGGATTTTAAGCAGTGGCACAATAATTGGAGAAAGAATTCTGGGATACTGACTTATGGGTAAATAGCTATGATGAATCTGCATCCTTGTTTCTACCTTGTTTTGTTGTTGTTAATGCACAACTGAATTTGTAGGATTTTTAAATCTTCTTAGTCTTCTGCTCCAGGCAATGTTCTTATTCTCCATTATGTTCATTTTGTGTGATTACAAAAATGTGAGAGTACATTTGTCAATTTCCTATATTTTTCATTTCTTACTCTGGTGTAATTTATGTCTACACTTCAATCCAGGTGTGCCCTTTAATTACAAATATTTAGCAAATGTTACAAAATGTTAAGAAGTGAGCCTGAGCAACCAGAATGCTGTACCATTCTGCTTTCGAATCTTGAGGAAAGAGTTTGATCAAGTTGAGTTACTTTTCAATAATTTGTTTTGTTACATCAAATTAAGAGTGACCTGTTTTTCTCTAAGCCTTTGGAGAAGTTGGACAAATGCAAAAAAAAAAAAAATCAGAAATCTAGGTGTACTGTGAAGAGTTATTTTAAAAATTATTTGGAGAGTTACAATTTCTCTCCTTAAATGTGTGTTTAAAACATTTATTACATCTATAAATATGATTTTATTATATCTTAGGACCAATTTGTTTTTCCACAGAAGGTAGTTCCAATTTTATGATGGAATTCAAATGAGTATTCTATATTAATGTCATACCTAGTATTTTTTTAAATTAATTCTCAGACAACATTTAGAAACAGACATGAGTCATGTGTATTAGAGGGCAAATCATTGATCAGGATGTGAAATTTTATCAAAGAGTTTTTTAATGAGACTTCCCTTCTTCAGAAAATATGAGTAGAAAAATTAAGTGATTTTGAAATCCTGGCTTCATATAAAATGAGCTTTTTTGGAAGTCAGAGGGACTCATCTAGCTTGGTGTGGGTAGTCCTAGTTGGTTCGTGTATTTCTTTGTGGTGGTTCTAGACTATTATCAACAAACAATTAATGCCAGCTCAGGCCTCAGCCTTTCCTCATTGCCTGATATTAGGAAAGTCATTTAATTTCGCTATACCTTGGTTTCCACATCAATATAAAATTTATTTAGTCATGCCTAACTTTATCATACGAGATTACTGTAACATTCAAATATAATAAGTAAAGACATTCTATAAATGTGAGGAAGGATTTATAATTTCAGAATACAACAACACCAGGCAAAAAACTAAAAGCAACACAAAATTGCTGAAAACTTCCCCCTTCTCTCACAAAATGCGGACACTTAAGTAATCACCTAAAAAAATCAATTTGTAATCTTTTTTTCTTTGTCCACATATCTTGATGAAAACTGTTATGCTTATGCCCAGAGCAGAAGGAAGCATGATGCTCCCAATTCTGATCGTTGCAATGATGTCAGTTTGAAGGGTCTGGGACTGAGTATACATGAGAAAGACATGGAGGAAGACTGCAGAATTCAGTACAAAAAAAAGCTGTGCGGAAAACCAGGAAAATGCAAATCCAGTAAAATCCCTTTTATGAAATATTGAATAAGCAACTTCAAGGTTCCCTGGTTTGGACAAGATAGAGCGATTTTTGACTGATACCATCACAAGAGGCTCTATCAACATAAGTAAAACAGATTTCTTTCTCTCAGATCCAGCTCACATTATAAATTTCTTTCTCTTGATTATAGGAACTGTTCACATCAGGTACCATCGCTAGGAACCATGTAAGAAGCCTCCACTTTCAGGGACAATTTCGTGATCGTATAGAAATGTTGCTTTCGGCCCAGACCTTTGTGGGGCAGGTGTTGGTAAGTACATTTTTGGTGTTAGCTTGCTAACAAACTTTAGCCATAGGTGTGATTATAGTCAGTATAAATCAATTGATTCCCTAGGTAAACAACTGATGTTCCTTTGGTCGTCTTTTCTGTAATATCACCACCTCCCCATCCCCACCTCCTTGTGTCTACCACTCTTTACCCATTATCTTGCTTTGTTTATCTCTGGAGTGAATATAATTACTAAAAATTGTATTATATTATTATAATAATTTTATAATATTAATATAAATCATGATATATTATTAATAATGTTATATAATTAATATGTAATACATTATCTGTAATAATATGTAATTATATGGAATAATTATATAATTATTAGTAATTATATTCTTACTAATTATAGTTAATTACTAATTATATAATTATATATTTATAAATAGTAATATATATTTACTAATTGATTATATATTTATAATTATATAATTACTAATTGTGTATTAAAATTATATTTTATATTTATTTTCAGTCTTTCCACTTGGAAGAAAGCTTTGTTAGGGCAATAGTTGTGAGCATTTGGTTCTCCTTATATATGCAGATGGGTGTGCACATAGATATTTTCAAAAAATGTTTAGTAAACTAATCAGACCTGAAGTCTATAGCTACTTTCCTCTTCTTTGATTTCAATAGACCTCTTTATTTCATTATGCAAAGTAGCCTTTAGTGTCCCTCTGTGACATTTATCACTCTACTTCCTATTTTAATCTCGGTAATTTGAACGTATTAAATCTCACTTTGGGCATCATCTCCTCGGGGCATCCTAACCTTACCTCTTTATTAGGCTAAGAGTTCCTCCTCTAGCTTCTGTAATATTCGTTGAGCATTGCTATTAAAATTATCTGTGCACATGCTTGTCTCTCCCAGAGTACAGTGAGCTCCTGTCCATACTATGTCATGGAAATGTTTATTTCCCATTGTCAGGAAATAACAGATGCCCTATAAATGAAGATTGCACTGATCATCCTTTCAGTAGTGTAGTTTGATCTAAAATATGAAAAGATGAAATTCGTAATTAGGGGTATGCTGCCATCAGATGGTCTTATGGTGGAAGTAGGTTCATGTGAGCTAAAGATTATCCTCTGTTTTTTATAACTAGCAAAAACATGGCTCTTTTCCAGTTACTGTTTAATTCCAATCTAATAAATTGCTAAAGCTTGGTTGGAAGTATTAAGTAAAACTCCTTTCATAAAAGCTGCAGGGAATGTTGAATCATCTGGAAATGTGCCTCTCCTTTTTCTGTCTTCTAAAGTTTTTGATCTCCTTTGCTGAAATCTCTGTGGGTATGACCCATTGAAGAAGGATTTTGTAATTCTCTCTGATGATATCAGGGATTTCTTGGTTAGGATCTCTTCAAATGTTCAAGTCATGTTTGTATGAGAAACTTTGGGAATAATACATTAAAGGTCACTAGGGTGAGGGAGAAGGGAACTTACAACATCCATCATATGAGCATTGCATATGGGAAGTGGGTGGGAAAGGAATGATGAAAAATTATATACCAATAAAAATTACTTATTTAATGAAGGGAAACTGTATTATTTTAACCTATAACAGCTGGTGATTATCTAGTTGGAACAGCAGGAGGCAAGGAGTAAAGCTTAGATTAGAATAAATACTCTAGGCCGGGTGCGGTGGCTCATACCTCTAATCTAGCACTTTGAGAGGCAGAGGCAGGAGGATGGCTTGAGCCCAGGAGATCAAGACCAGCTTGAGCAGCATAGCAAGACCTCACCTCTACAAATAATTTAAAAGTTAACTCAGCGTGTTGGCCTGCACCTGTGGTCCCAGCTACTCGGGAGGCTGAGATAGGAGGATCGCTTGAGCCTGGGTGGTCAAGGCTGCAGTGCTGCAGTGAGCTGTGATCATGCCACTGCACTCCAGCCTAGGCGACAGAGAGAGACCCCATCTAAAAAAAAAATACTCTAATATTGAAAGGCATGACTGAGCCTCTTAGAGATCCCAAGTACAGTTTTAAGTTCTCTTAAAATGGCTTATAGTTCCTTCCTTCTATCCTTCTTTCCTTCCTTTGTAATTCGTTTACTTCTTTCAACAAATATTTATTGTTTGCCAAGTACATGCTAGGCCGACATTCTAGGTATAGTGGAAAGTTCAGGCAAGAGACTTGCATTTAAGAAACTTAAATTCTAGTGAGGGTAGATATGAAAATTACATACATACATAAATAAGATAAATTCAGATGAGGAATGCCATGAGGGAGATATGAGTGAAGTGTTTGTGAGGTATGGTTGTTATGGAGTAAGATCACAGTGATGAGAGAAAAAAATCTCTAAAAAGGTAAGATTTGAGCTAAAGCATGATGACAAAGAATAAAGCAATTGAAGAATTAAGGAAATAGAGTTCCAGATGGAGAGAATAGAATTGTGAAGGCAGAGCTCCACAAGAGTTTACTGCAAGTACCAGAAGGAGGCTCCTATGCTAGGGACATGGAGGGCACGGGACAGCGAGGTCTGAGAAGAGACTGGAAAATGGCACAATGTCTTAAGATTCATAGGGAGGAGCTAAAAGACTCAAAGGGAATCACTCTGTTCTAAGGTAAAGGGATGTCTGAGATCTTAAAACATGAGTTGACATGGTCTGATTCTATTTTAAGGTTCAAGAGGCACTAAAGGCTGAAAATAAAAGAACTGTCAAAAGTAAGCCAGGAAAATGATGGTAGAAATTAGGAATACAATTTTAATATCACGTAAGTTTAAGTTCAACAAAATTCAACCATAACCTTTGAAATGATAAATGTAACAAACCACAAAGAAGATATAACATCATTAACATCACTGCACCAAAAATATAACCCCAAGATATGTAAAACATTAAAAAGTTATTTTGATAAATGAAAAATAATTAAAATAAGTGAACTAAGTATCAAATGCAAAAAGTTAGAGAATAAAAACATTAAATCTAAGCAGAATAAATTTAAAAGATAGTTAGAAATTAATGAATTATAAAACAGCCAATTACTTCAAACAATGAAATAGAGAAATCAATAGCTAGTCTATAAACAAGGAAAAAAAAGGAAAAAGTACAACTATATGAAATAAGACATTTAAATGAGAAAATAAATATAGATAAAAAGGAAATTGAAAATATATATATGCAATTAACTTTGAAAACTAGATGATTTTTACAATAATATGAATTACCAAAACTGTCCATAAAAGGAGAAATTTAAACAGACAAAATATCTGGAAAAAACAAAGTTGTCAAAGACCCATAATCATCATCACCACCCTCCCTTTTTTCCCCTTCGATGAGAGACTTGGATGATTTCAAAGACCAGTCTATAAAACCCTCAAGGACTAGCTATCTCTAATGCTATTTAAACAGCTCCAGGTCATGGAAAAGAAAGCATTACATTTTCTTTTCCAATGAAGACACAGTACTTATATGAAAATCCCCCCAAATAGCAAATTTTTATATACCCTACAAACTAACGCCCTTAATACTTTGAGGGAGAATACATGGGCAACCACTCAACAGAAGACAAAGAAAAGGAATAAGGAGGAAGAGGAAAATAGGAAGAAGGGAAAAAAAGGAAAAGGGGAAAGAGGAAAAGAGAAAGAAGGAACGTGAGAAGGGAACTCCAACAGTCAAAAAGATTCTCTTCAAAAAACACGCCCTCTAGAGGTCTTCCTATATTATTAATATTAATAGAATATGACAAGGTATCGATCAACTCTGTAGCATCTATGGGTTTGATGTTTAGTGCATCTATGGGTTAGGTGTGGTATATCAATTACCTGCGGAAAAAAGCGTTCTTCTAAATTTAGTTCCAAATATGATCCTATTCTCAAACAATTATCTTATTCCTTTTTGAGATTTTGTGTTGTTGTAAATTATGTAACTGACTGTGTTTCTCTATTGCTTTGTGGCCAGAAAATGTAAAACCAAAATTATGGCTTATTTTTAGCAAGTGTATCTATTTTTAGCATCCTCCCAAGCACTACTGTATGCTCACATTCTGTTTTCCTGGCCTCTCTGGCTTCTTTTTTTTTTTTTTTTTCAGGTAATCTAGCATTTTGTGTTTTTGTATTCTGCCTTAAATCCTTTCTGTAAATGCATAACCTTTTCAGTGAACATGTAATCCTCTCTGTAGATAAATTAAGCCCCTAGCAACAACAACAGTTGTCAACCTTAGTATACAGAATAACTAAATGCACAAATAAAGCATCATAATTCATTTGGAAATGGGAAAGAATATTTCAAAAATGGTGCCTGGAATGACTAAATTACTTATTTTGCTGTTTTTTGCTCATTTTCCTAATGTAATGCAACCTCTCAGAAAAAAATAAGAAAAACATAAAACATATTGGAAAAGATCAGTCTCTTCATATTTTATATGCATTGTTTATGTGAAAATAAAATAAACCTTTTCCACCACCTTGAGATGAGCTGTATCTTTATCTTTGTTTTTTTCCACTTCCTTTCCTTATTCCATATTTTATGTCGAATATACCATCAAGCATCAAGAATTTACTTTTGTATATAGCATGAGAATACAGTTTAGAGATCATTATCACATGAATAAAGAAAACACTGGCAGGAAACACTACACTATCTTCCTAGAAATTTTTTTGCAGATGATTACCTTGTTTATGTTTTTCTCTGCAGTGATCATTTATGGATATTATTGTTTATCTTTTCATGCACATGATACAGTATTTTAAAAGTACAAAGTAAAAACTAAATTCCTTCCTTACCCCTATCCCCAGAAGCAAGTACGTACTGCCATGAGTTTCTTCCTTCAAAGCTCTGCAAATTCTCAGCAAGATTGTCAGATTTATTTTATTTAGGTGTTCAGGCCACTTAGGATACTCTTCTCCTCCTATAATTGTATCTATAAATATAAATTTTGAAATAATGCGTTACTTCTTGTGGCACTTGTTTGTGGAGAGTAGTAAAGTGTATGTGGCTCGTGAAGCCAGTGGAGGTAAAATTAGATCTGAATTCAGGTTAGTCCATAGATCCTGTCTTCAAATAGGGATACACCCTGCGAGAAAGGGAGGGATGTCAACAGGTTTCTGAAGGGTCAGCAGGTGGAACAGTTCTCCAACTTTCCTAGGTTCTACTTCCTAATAGTGATGAAGCTGCAAACTCCACATGCTCATTTTCCTTTTCCCCACTGCCATTTCACAATCCGTTTTTCAAGAGAGGCACTATCATTACCTGCTTTTTAAATGAGGAAACTGACACATATCTCATAGAAATACAATGTAAAATTTATAAAGTGGGGATGAAAAATACTATCTATAGATTTCAATAAATGAGCTAAAATATAAGAATAAGTTAACATTGTAATCATTATTATAGTGTTGTCATTATTACATGAGTTAATAAGTGTAAAATATATATAGGTTCTGCATATAATAAGCATTTATAGGTATTGTTATTAATATTTGTATAAACAAAATATCTCAGGACTTATATCTATAAACATAAACAATGACTAATATTGATGTTGAACCCTGTCTCTTTCTAACAATAAGTGATATCTATAAATACCTACATTAATTTGAAAAACCCAAATGTGGCACATATACACCATGGAATACTATGCAGCCATAAAAAATGATGAGTTCATGTACTTTGTAGGGACATGGATGAAGTTGGAAACCATAATTCTCAGCAAACTATCACAAGGACAAAAAACCAAACATTCGCATGTTCTCACTCATAGATGGGAATTGAAAAATGAGAACACCTGGACACAGGAAGGGGGACATCACACACTGGGGCCTGTTGTGGGATGGGGGAGGGGGGAGGGATAGCATTAGGAGATATACCTAATGTAAATGACAAGTTAATGGGTGCAGCACACCAACATGGCACATGTATATATGTGTATCAAACCTGCATGTTGTGCACATGTACCCTAGAACTTAAAGTATAATAATAAAAAATAAAATAAAATAAAAATAAATAAATAAAAAGAAAAATCCATCTCATGGATGAATTTCTTATAAAATTTTACTTTTTGTTTTGTAATGATCAGCTTATAATGTTGTTTAATAAAAATTATAATGACAATTCAATCTAGAAAAAAATATATAAAATAATATTTTGAGGCAGATGTCAAGAAATTTAGATTCCTTTTTGGTTTCTTGCACCTATCTTGAGATTTCAAACGTGCTCTCCCATTTTTCCATTTGTTTATTATGGGAAACAATATTTGTTAGGGGCATTAAGCAGTAATTACTAATCAACATGACATTTTATGTTGTAACTAGGATGATCATAAACACAGATTTCTGCTAGTTGTCCTAGCGTAATTGTTAATAGAGCCTCTTTTATTCTTAAAAGTCTATGTATGGTCAGGCATAGTGGCTCACACCTGTAATCCCAGCACTTTGGGAGGCCGAGGCAGGTGGATCATGAGGTCAGGAGTTTGAGACCAGCCTGACCAACGTGGTGAAACCCCGTCTCTACTAAATATGCAAAAATTAGCCAGGCATGGTGGTGCTCGCCTGTAATCCCAGCTACTCAGGAGGCTGAGGCAGGAGAATCACTTGAACCTGGGCAGCAGAGGTTACAATGAGCTGAGATTATGCCACTGCACTCCAGCCTGGGTGACAGAGCGAGACTCTGTCTCTCAAAAAAAAAAAGGTCTATATGTTTGGACAATAAATAATATAGTCACCTTTGTTTTAAATGAAAGCAAGTCACAGGTCATTTTCCAAAGAAGAGGAGCCAACAGGGAGAACACAACTTTGTCTCCTTGATAGCCCCACAGATTAAATTCCAGCTTTGATTAGAAAGAACCTTTTTTTTTTTTTGGTATGCCTCTTTTTCTCTAATTTGCACCTTTCTTCCCCTTTCCTCATGGGTCATGTTCCTACCTTTTGGTCTCATTTAGCTTTTTTGGAGATGTACATGTTTCATTAGTCTCATGAAAAAGTAGCTTTATTCATTAATTCTACATACATAAATATATATATACCTCAGTGTGTGAGTACAATTTATACACATACACATATGTATAATTAATATCTTCCTTCGCCTTCTTAATTTTAGTATTTTTTTTCCAATTTATCTTAATTTTCCTTTTCTCCCCCTCTAGTCAGTTATATGAACGTATCACATGCTACACCACCAGTTCAGGATGAGCATTTTCTCATAAACTTTTTCTAGTACCCAAACTGCTTCCTCTTACCAGCCAAAAGTCCATCCTGGCCAGGCATGGTGGTTCATTCCTATAATCCCATGACTTTGGGAGCCTGAGGCAGTAGAATCACTTGAGCCCAGGAGTTTGAGACCAGCCTGGCAACATAGTGAGACCTCATTTGTACAAAAAATAAAAATATAATTACCCAGGCATGGTGACACACATCTGTTGTCCCAGCTATTTAATTGAAAGGCTGAGGTGGGAGGATTGCCTGAGCCCAGGAGGCTGAGGCTGCAGTGAGCTGAGATTGCACCACCCACTCCAGCCTGGGCAACAGAGCAAAACTCTGTCTCAACAAAAACAAAAACAAAAACAAAACAAAACATAAGAAATGAAAGTCCAACCCAAGCTGAAGAAAGAGAAGTCTAGTTGGGCTCTAAATTTCTTGGGAGGAATCCCTAAATCCATGTTTCCTCTTTGCAAGGAGATGGGGCAGGGAGAGCTAATTCCAGCCCACAGGGCAAAAAGGATTAATGGGTAATAAACACATTGCTCAATGGTTCTTGTGAAGCTTGCCCTTTAAAAAGAACATCCTCAGGACAGGTGTTTTCAGTGGCAGTGGCTCACACTGTTAGCTTTGGCAGAGGAGCCTGGGCTCCTTCCCCCTAGAGCCTCTACCTGCCTCTGTCACCAGCAGTGACTAATCTTGGATGTCTCATGCACTTGGCACTTTCTCTTAATCACTGACCCTGATTGCAGATACCCAGCAGCTCTGTCAGTAATCCCCCTCACATCTGGCATCCACATCCATGCCTTGTCCAGGCTGTCAGTAATCATCCCCTTCAAGGCCAGAAAGTGGCTGGTCAATGAGGGGCACAGGGACTTGGTAGAAATGGCCCCCAGGATGGTGTGTACCTGATCCATCCCAGACTGGCACCCCAGGAAAGTTCCTCAGTGGTTGGCCGAAGGTGATGTGGGGGTTGGGCTGGACACTTGCCCCTTCCTTTGCAGAAGCAGTGTGGTACTTTCCAAACTTCTCCTGTCCATAGTTCCCTGAATCTGTGTCCTGGAGGATCTGGCTGTACTTGACTTCCTCCTTCCAACATCGTATTGATGAATTCACTGGACCATTGGATCTTCACAGAACTTGTGTTCTTGGCTGGGGCAGCTTTGATGAGTGTCTTTCTGAGATCCAGCTCATCCTTTGCCCTCTGGATCAGCTTGGCCTTGGGCTTGGGGTAATATTTGTTGTCAGTCTGGGCATCCCTGTATTCAGGACCAGAGTTTCATCATCTCCCTCAGCTTAGCCCAGAGGCACAGGACAGCACCACAAGCCCAGGCTAGGTCCCACCATCTTGCACAGCCTTCACCGTGGAAACAGCTATCTGGGCTGGCCAAATTTTCCAGCTTCTTGAGTTGAAATTAATTGTATCCGAATTTTTCCTCTGAGTACTTCTTTGGCTATATCTCAGAGACTCTGCAAGTAATGCTCTTATTTTTATTGATGCATAATTCATCTTTTAAGTTGTTTAAATTTTAATTTTGGTTTTTTGTTTGATACATTATCTATTTAGAGAAATGTTGTATGCTTTCACTTTCCTCAGATGGAGGGGTTTTCGATTGGGGATAGAGTGGCTATCTTTTCTACTTTGGTAGAAATTTATGGTCCAAGAATGTCAAAGCTTTTATGATTTCTACTTCACGGAATTTATGGAGAAATTCTTTTTGCCTAGTACATGATCAATTTTTACTACCATGTAATGGAATTTTGAAAGACTATTTGATGTATAAGCAATACTAATTATGTTATATGTGTTTTCCGTATCCCTAATTATTTGCTGAATGATTGAAAAGGACATGTCAGACAGCTTCATTTACAATTTTTTAGTTTTATTGACTGTCATGTATTTCCAGCAGACTTTGAATGATATATTCTTATACGATATCCACTGATATACAAAGTCACCTATTGTATCTTCTTGGTTGATAGTGCCTTTCATCATTATGAAATATCCATTTTTGCCAAATTTTGTATTGTTTTTGGCTTTGTTTTGCTTTTGCTGCAATATTTTGGAATGCAATATTAGCATGTAACATTGATCCTCCTGTTTTCATTGTATTCCTACTGGACTAGGCTATCTTTGCCCAGCTCTCTTTCAATCTTTCTTTCTTATTTCTTCTTAAGTATGTCTCTTGGAAGTGTCATATAGCTGGATTTTTGTTCTTGTGTTGATTTAAAAATACATTTATTTTTTAATTTGCCAGGAGAATGTAATCATTTTCCTTTATGGTGATCTATTTTATTGGTATTTATATTATAATATTTGGAGATTAAATATACTGCATAATAGAATATCTAAATATTAGTGGCTTAAACAAACAAATGGGAGATCTGTTAGCAAGAAAGAGAGAACAGGTATTGGACACACACTAGGAGCTCTGCTAGGGTCTGAATTTCCTATCTCACCAGAGAGGCAGAACTACATGATGATTGTGAATTTCAGGAGATTTTGGTTCAAACACTTGCGCCTCCACTTCCTAGTATGTAATCTTGAGTGAGTTAATTTTTCTAAATTGGAATTCATTCACATAATATGAATATAAAGGAGGTTATAATAACATCCATTAGAGTGTTGCAAGGAGAATTCTATCATAATACATGTAACCACTCAAGGCAGAGTAAGCACTGACCATTGGCTGATATTTACATTTCTACTTTTTTTTTATTACTTTAATTTATTTTTTGGCATCCTCTACTGTGGATAATTTAATTTTAATAGACTATTATAGGCATTATGTAAATCAAATGCAGAACAAACTGTCTGCTCTATATTTCTCTGTGTATCTTTGTGTGTTTGTTATATCTATATGCTCCTTTTGTATGAGAATAATTGCAGGGGAGTTCTGGTAGCATTATACATCTAGCATGATTTCTTCTTAATATTCGCTTTAAAGTTTAAAATTACATTAAAACCTAATTTTATCAGTTTTATTATGTACCAGTTTTTCTTACATAACATACTATTTCTTTCTGAATGTTTCTTCTTTTTTTTTTTAAAGAAGTGCCCATATTCATTTGCCATGGGGAAGTGTGGGTAGTATACTTTCTGAATCTTTGAGTGTCCAAAAAAGTTTTTTTCTTGCTCTTACAAGTAAACAACAATGTGGTTGAGTTTAGAATTCTTGGCTTGCAATCTGTTTTTCCTAAAACTCTGTAAAAGCTGCTCCAGTGTTTTCTAGCACTTAGGGCCACATGCCAGGTACTAAGCTATTGTCTAGCAGCTCCAATGTAGCCTCTCTCCTCTGTTTTGTGAGGCGGGGCCAGAACTCAGCAAGTGTGCCTCTTCTGTAAGCCTGCTCCTAGACTCTGCCAATGGGGAGTACAAGATGAGGCAGGAAGCCTAGAGGTCAGAAAAGGGAACTGTTTGTAGCTTCTGTGTTTCGTGTCTGTTCCTTTCAGTCCCACCTACTCAACAGATTTTTAGTCCAGTTGCTGTACTTGGTTCTTGTTTCCATTTTTTTTTCTTCCAACACTGCCACAAGCAGCTCACAGCATCTCTGCAGAGGCACAATTACCATCAGTGCCAGGATCCTTCCTCTTAAGTCTTGAGGACTAAGCTGATTATTTTATCTTGCCCAAATTCCTATCTAAGGGATGTGGGGAGTCATGCCCTACAAACCATAAATTCTCATCAGATGGGTTTTATTTAACCCTATATATTGTGAGTTACTTTCCAATCTGAATGGCATAGCATTATGCCAGAAGAAGAAAGTCAAAATATTTTACCCCAAAACATGTTTCTTTGCCGTATTTTGAAATGGCCCTGCAAAGCTGTCCTTTGTGGGGGAATATTTGCATCTGTAAAGAATCTCTATTAACATAGCTAGATCTTTTTCTTCCAGGCCCTCCCAATCCTAAAGAACTTAACTAAGAGTCCAGCACATTTTTAAGATCTGGATAGGAAACACGTGTCATCTATTGTCTCTAAGGGCAGCCATCATAAGACTTCAGAAGAACCTTGTTCTCCACAGTCTTTAACCTTAACCTGAACATTTCCTTTCTATCAACCCCAGGTCTCCAGACAAACTCAACCAATTGTCAACCAGAAAATGTTTAAATTTACCTATATCCTGGAAGCTCCCCACCACTGCTTTGAGTCCTGCCTTTCTGGACTAAACCAATGTATTTCTTAAATGTATTTGATTGCTATCTCATGCCTCCCTAAAATATGTAAAACCACGCTTCACTCTGACCACCTTGGGCATGTGTTCTCAGGATCCCCTGAGGGCTGTGTCACCGGCCATGGTCACTTATATTTGGCTCAGAATAAATCTCTTCAAATATTTTACAGAGTTTGACTCTTATCGTCGACAGTCTGAATCCCAACTCCAAAAAGCACCTCTTTTAAACTACTAAATTTTCAGAATTCCAACCTCTTTTTTATTGATTCCCCAGGCACCAGGGTGCAGAAGCTCATAGTTAGTTATGCCCGTGTTCCTCTTTTTGCCTTTCTGATCCTCCAATCCTACTTAATAAATTTTTAAAATTCAATTCTCTTAAAGTGACTGGTGTGACTTCTGCTTTCCCTTCTGGATCCTGACAGATACAGATTAGAAAGGAGAATAACAAAGTCAGTCTTACTCTCTTTAGTTTGCAGATAACCCGTGTTTTTATATTTTCCAATATAGAAAGTTATAGCCTATCTTCAAAATCTGAAATTTTGCCATGATATGGCTGTGTGTGTGTCTTCTTTCAATGTTTCCTCCCTGACAAGTCTTGGTGGGCCTTTTAGATCTAGACTTAGGTTAGTTTTCAGTTCAGGGAATCATCTTTTGCTTTTTTCTTTAGCTGTTCTTTTTTTGGGGGGTGGGGGCAGGGTAGAAGTCTTTGTCTTATCCTTCTAGAATGCCCATTATACTTGTTTCTCTTGCATTTAACCTCTCTGCCATTTTTTTTTTTTTTTTTTTTTTGATGGAGTATCACTCTGCTGTCATCCAGGCTGGAGTGCAGTGGTTCAATCTCGGCTTACTGCAACCACCACCTCCCGGGTTCAAGCAATTCTCCTGTCTCAGCCTTCTGAGTAGCTGGGACTACAGGCACACACCACCACACTTGGCTATTTTTTTTTTTTTTTTTGTATTTTTAGTAGAGACAGGGTTTTACCATACTGGTCAGGCTTGTCTTGAACCCCTGACCTCAGGGGATCCTCCCACCTTGGCCTCCCAAAGTGCTGAGATTACAGGCATAAGCCACCGGGCCCGGCCCCTGCCCTTTTAATTATAGTTTTTATCTCAGTGTTTTTGCTTGGTGGTTTTGGAGAATTCCTTTATTCTAGTTCACTTTCATCAGTATCCATTCTGCTATTCAGTACCTCTATTGAGACATTAATTTTGTCAATCACATTCCCTCCTGCCCTAAGACTTCTCTCACTTATCATTCCTTCTGATTGTAGGCTGCATTTATTTTATCAGTATAATATCCTCTCAAATCTCACTAGAAACTCTAATTGTAACTTTAAAATGTTGAATCGTAACAGATTCTGTGTTAACTCTTTCATGAATGTCATTCCATGTACTTTCTTTGCCTGATCCTCCTGTTTTCCTATACTTCTCAGAAAACAGGCACTTATCCATGATATGTTAATATTTCCAAAGTTTAGAGTACTCCTGGTGCCCCTTTTAAACAAACTGCATTGGATTTTGTTTCTTATCTGAAGACCCCCCACATCTATCCTCTAACTAAACAGGGTTTTTTAGATCCCATTGTGAAAATCAAAGTCCCAGGTTTCTATGTGTTTCCTCATAAAGATAAGCTTGGGGAATAAGGCTGGGGCCAGCAACTCTACAAACAAGGCTCTGTCTGGATGAGGTCTCCACTCTTTCAGTTAATTTTTCTTTGACTTCTTTCTGATGTGATTCGTAGAAAAAGAGCTGTTGCCACTAGCCAAGAGGTTCCTCCTCTGAGAGTGCTCAGCCTCAGGGTGTCTCCTCTCGGCCACTATTTGGCTGGGTGGTCCCATCTCCAATCCATGGCCTCCATGGCTCAGGTAAAGGGCTTTCTACCTGTCTCTGAACAGCCAGCTCTTCCAGATTTTGCTCCTCAAACCCAATGAAAAATTTACAGCTCTTCTCAGAATTATCTATCATTTCTACCCGACTCACTGAACAGTGTCAGTCAGAGCCCTGGCATCAGAAAATAGTCATCTTGAGAGTTGGTAAGAATGACTGACAACAGTATATGTTTGAAAAAGGAAAGTGTTATTGGAAGGAAAGAAAACTGCGGTAGAGTTCAGCAACGTGCTTCAGCAAAACAGGACTGAGTGTTCACCAATGTGCTTCAACGAAACAGGACTGAGTGTGCAGCAAGGTGCTTCAGCAAAACAGGAGTGAGTATGTTGAGATGGATTTTTCCTTAGGGGTGTTTCTGGACTTTAAAGCAGGAGCTTAAGGGAAATTTGAACCATATTAGCCACATGGGTCATCATAAATGATTACATTTGTAGACATTTTGGTGCCTTGATGTCAACAAGGGTTGCGCAATGAGTTTCTACATGCATGCAATCCAGAGATGTATAGAAATTCTAGTTACTTATAAATTAGGGGGAAAGAAACATAGAACCAGATGCCTGCTTTAGATAATAGGAAAGTCTGATTACTTGTAAATTCCTCAGGTAAGGAGTTTTGAATATGGATGGTCTGCTTGATGGGCACCAGGTGATCTTTCCTCTCCTTAGTGTCCACAAAGCTGTCAGCTCCCAGCGCCTTCTTTTGGTTTTAATATACATTTTGCTGTTGGTTTCCTATGATTTCTGGGTAATAATCTTTGGGTTTGTGGTATTCAATTCTTAGTTTCTATCTTTTTTTTTCTTTTTAAATTTACTTACATGTTTTTATTCATTTCCATGGGTTGGGGGGGGTTTGTAAATGTAAGTCATATATGCCATCGTCTTTCCAGAAATCTGTCAATATTTGATTTTTACTTGAACCTTTTATGGGATTTCATAAGAGAAAAAATGTATATAATCATATGTAAAGAAAAGCAAAAGGATTTCATTAAAATTATTAATAATTATCAATATGCTGCTATTAAATGTATATATGTGTGTATATATACACACACACACATATATATATCTCCACTCCCAACAACTTTTCTGAGCTTCAGACCACAGTTGCAACTGAATATCTGCATGAAACCATCAAACTTAGTACTATCTTCATCAACACTTAACCTAGATTTTTTAAATGGAACTTACAGGGCCAAGCGCCTTGGCTCACACCTGTAATCCCAGCACTTGGGAGGTCAAGGCGGGCAGATCGCTTGAGGCCAGGAGTTTAGGACCAGCCTGGCCAACATGGTGAAACCCCGTCTCTACTAAAAATACAAAAATTAGCCAGGCATGGTGGTGGGTGCCTGTAATCCCAGCTACTCGGGAGACTGAGGCAGGAGAATTGCTTGAAGCTGGAAGGCGGAGGTTGCAGTGAGCCGAGATTGTGCCACTGCACTCCAGCCTGGGCAAAAGAGTGAAACTCCGTCTCAAAAAAAAAAAAAAAAAATGGAACTTACTATAAGAGCTGAGACCCCAACACTACCACTTACAAAGCTCTTGAAAGAAAACCAGTTGAAGCTCCTAGCCTCTTACCCAATCACTTGTAAACTAGGGTCAACTTGAAACAGAAGAGCGTTTTTGGAAGGAGCTCTGCTGTTGGAGAAATGTGAGGGTACTTTCCTCTCATCTCAAACTTAGGACAGGAAGCTGAATAGGGACCACTCAGAAATCTCAGTTTGCCTTCCTTGGAACTTTGGGAGCACAGAGGACAGGTCTGTGGCTCCTTTGTGGCTCATTGTTGGCTACCTGCTTTGTGTCAGACGAGTTGCCACCCAGGACATAATCTGTCCCTTCCAGTGTTTGTTGGAACAAAGAAACCTTAAGAGTTTCCATGTGCCAGATGTGAATCACATGGGAGAGACTTCTATAACCAGCTGAATGGGGAATCTGGGAGGATAAGAGTTCCAGCAGAAAATAGGAGGGTGAGAAGTAGTGAGAGAAGAGTGGCCGTGAGAGAACAGGCTTCACCGAAATCAAGGGAACCACAAATGGGATGCTTAGCCATTAAATATCAAAAAGATTGTCTTTCCTCTTCCCCTTCCCCTTGCATTTTCCCCCTTTATTTTGCTTTGTTTTATTTTCAAAGAATTTCACTTCTAACATACCAGATGATTTGCATATTAATTATCTTCATTTGTCATCCAGGCTGTGATGTCAATGAGGGGGCAGGGATCTTTGTGTATATTGATCACTGCTGAATAGAAGAATACTTGGGTCCCAAGAGGAGCTAGAGAAATATTTGTGGAATTTGAACATGAATTCAGTTGGAATCTCCAAAGAACAGTGGGACCACTCATGAAAGTAAACATTAAAGACCTTTCATGCCCAGAGAGCCCCAGGGTGTGAGCTTCATGATCTAACACCAGTCAGAGAAGCAAGTTCCTTCTCTGATGTCCCCTTTCTGATCCCTCCCCACATGGAGCTACAATTCTGGAGAGGTCAGAGGTAGCCTAGTCAGAAGAATCTAGGAATAAAAACCTAGAAATGGTTAATAGAGATGAAACTGAGTCCTTTCACAATATACATAGCCCACCCAAGGAATATCTGAGCTAAAATAAAGAGAAGATTTAATCCTAAATGAAATCCAGAGTTTCATTATTAGAATTACGCTGGACTGAACATGTTCAAAAGCTGGATGGTTGGAAACTAGAAATAACTGGAGGAATGTTAAATTACCTAAAATTAACCTGAAATGTCATGAAGGCTGCCAAAGATTTTATCCAAACACCCCCAGGGCTTTGAATGGACAGTTTCCAATTGCATGCCCTGAGTTACCCCTATTTTACAGAGGCACTGGCATGGTAAAAAAAAAATCACCTTCTTCTCACTTGTAGCATTTTCCCTACTGTGAAAATTCTGGCTATCCTTTAGGGAACACATGTCTGGAATTTTTTCTATAATATAACCAATAATTCAAATCCAGGGTCTATTTCCAATAACCCCTTCTTTTCTAGCATGCGATAAATTGCATAAAGCCTATTAAGCACTTAATAGATGTTTGATGAGTGAATAAGTGATCACAGGAAAGGACCTCTTGAGATCAAAGATTAAAAGGCTCTAGAAGCAGCAGGAAGGACGAACTGTGTATTCTGAAGTGTGTGCAAGTTAAAATTAGATAAGTAAAATGGGTACATATTCATTTTTTTAATACTCAGTAAAGGTCCAATCAAGTTTTCTTGAATCGATAAACAGATGAATGAATGAATGAATGAATGAATGCTAACATAAGTGAATATGTGAATAAATGGCTACACGTACACAGGCATGGTAAAAAGAGAAAACACACTTTTGTCAATTTATTTAATGCAAATGAAGTGGATTTAGACATTTGTCCCTGTTTTTCATTTTCAGGTGATCCTTGTTTTTGTACTAAGCATTGGGTCTCTTATAATCTATTTCATCAATTCTGCTGAGTGAGTACATTGTCCAGTCATGCTTGTCTGCTATTATCAGTATATTGCTCGTCTAATTTGGAATTTTCTCCTCAGGAATAATGCTTAATATACTTTCACACACACATGCACGCACACACACAAGCTCATAAAAAATGATACGTTTGGCTTCTCCCAGTAAGCACTAAGCCCAGCTCTGCAAAATATACAAGAGTTTTCTTGTATCCTGCCACCTTCCACTGCTAGGGGTCAGGGTGGTCTGCAACCCCCACCCCAGATTTACTCTGGAGTCTCTGGGACACCAGCCTTCAGCTTTCTTTCCCTCACTTAGGCCACTCATGAAGGTTTTATATGTCTTTGGTTTCCTTAGGTGTTGGAGCAGAAACTGTCGTAGTTTCAGGGTTTCTCATAGGTTTCAAGCAACTTCAGATGGTATTGAGAAAGGAAAATGCCAGCCCTCACCTGTGACAAAGAAGCAAATTGTTGCCTGCTGTCCTCTGAAAGCGTCCCTTTCTTATTTCTCAGGGTTAGGGCAGCTATTTTGGACAAAGCCCAATCTAATCTGAATTCCATGTCAATCACTTGGGAGTTATATTGGATTTCTAGCTAAAATGGAATTGGGATTGCAGGGCCACAGAAAGCCAGGCAACTTTAGAGAACCTAGGGAAACTGGTTGTCTTTGCATTGTAAATTCCTAAGAGATATTTTAGGAGATTTTCTTTGAAATTGGTTCAAATCAATCCATTTGACCTAGAGTATCTCTGTATCAGAAGAGAATAAAATGAAAATATACTCACTAGATAGATGATCTTGCAAACCAAGAAGAGCCCCATCATCTCTCTGGCTCTGAATCCCCACTGTTAAAATGGAAATAGAACCAATACATACTATGAAAGAAATTGTGGGTAATTTTCCTGTTATTTCCAGTGCCATGGGCAGTCCACTGGTTTTGTTCATGCATTCCTCTACTCCCAAGAGAAAAGTTAATTTCCTTGAGATCTTAACTTAAGTGTCTGGATTCATGGTGAATAAAGAAAAATTTTCCTATTCTTTCCCTTTAGTTGGTCTTATATAGACACCACTTTTAAAATGTTCATCTTCACAAACTGTCCTTCTTTCTTTTCCAGCCCTGTTGGAAGCTGTTCATCATACGAAGACAAAACCATTCCTATTGATTTGGTTTTCAATGCTTTCTTTAGTTTCTATTTTGGATTGAGAGTAAGTACCTATTGAAAGTGGGAGTGAATATCCAAACACCACAGGCACAACATACAGAGAACTAACCGTGTCTCAGTTAGTCCTACAATCTGCCCGAGTTTTCAAACTCTAAAGATAGATCATCTGTGCCCTAACTTGTTAAATATATACCGATCCCTAAAAACTCTCTCTCCTGCACGTGAAACCCTAAACCAGGTTAAAAGTTCCAACACAACATGAAAGTAATTCTTTTGTTAAATGCCATCACCGTGTTCCCATGGCCTCCTTACTGGCTTCCCATCTTTACTAATAATGACAAGCGAGCAGAACTTGAGTAGCAAGTCTCTGGAGATGTCCTTGGCTCCACTGGTGGCATGCCAGCAATACAACTGTGGAAAATAACTTTGTATCTTTGTTTCATTTTGTTACACTCATTTGTTAAATATTTCTCTCACTCGAGGTATTTATTAAGACCTGCTCTAGATCTAGATTTCAATCTCTTCATTTCTTGTTTGTGGGAGACTAATGTGTGTATATAAAATATACACATATATGTATGTATATATAGGCATGCATGCTGTGTATAAAAACATACCTTTTTTTTTTTTTTTTTTTTTTTAGACAGGGTATTGATTTGTCACCTAGGCTGGAGTACAGTGAAGCGTTCTCAGCTCACTGCAACCTCTACCTCCCAGGTTCCAGCGGTTCTCCTGCTTCAGCCTCCCGGGTAGCTGGGATTACAGGCAGCTGCAACCATGTCCAGCTAATCTTTGTATATTTGGTAGAGATGGGGTTTTGCCATGTTGGTCAGGCTGGTCTCAAACTCCTGACCTCAAGCTATCTGCCCGCCTTGGCCTCCCAAAGCATCCACATAGCATATAAATATATGTGTCTGTGTATATGTAAAATAGAAGGAGATCAAGGCTTCAGCTGATAAGTAAAATGTAGCTGAATAGTGCTATCTCTTGTGTTCACTTTAAAATTCTTGAGGGTAACAGAATTTGTGTTATTCTGTTTCCATTTCTTAGTTTATGGCAGCTGATGACAAGATCAAGTTCTGGCTGGAGATGAATTCAATCGTAGACATCTTTACCATCCCACCAACCTTTATTTCTTATTATTTGAAGAGCAATTGGCTAGGTAAGTGTGCTGTGGGAATGGGTAGCAATATCTAGGAATAAAACAAAAACTCAACGTTCATTTATAAGTATCTATTTTTCATTTTTCCTTAATGCCTGACTGTCATTTTAAAAACCTCTCACCTTAATAGTATGGTTTTGTAATACACTTGCAGAAACCTTTTGACTTTAACACTTAGCAATGCAGCAGGCACACAGTAGGTGTTCAATAGTTGTTGATGGAATTGACTGTATTTGTAATGTGAGAGGCAAGGCTCCAACATCTCATTCCCCTGGTAGCACCTTTATGCTGGGATCCCACAGGAGCTGGGGGAGATGAAAAACCTCCCTTTGTCTTTAAAAGCTAATCATCATCTCCATATGTGCTATGGCATTTTAGAGAATTATTTAATTAGTTGTTTTGTCTTTAAGGTGAATGTGTTGACAGTGCATGGACATTATGTAGCTTTTATCAGTTTCATGTAATTTTATATTATGATTTATTATCTATAAAATAAATATGAATTCCATTCCTTGCTAATGTTATTATCATACCACCTAAACTAAAACATCATTCAAACATTGTGAAGCATATCATAGAGATTGTATAGTCAGGAGTTTAAGTGGTTAAGGGAAATTTTGCTCTCCGTTCTAAAGAAGAGTTAAATAGAGTAACATGAATAGTCCCCATAATATGTGAGGCATATTCTACATGCTTGATATGGATGCTATATCATATGGGGAATAGTCCCCATAATATGTGAGGCAAGCTTCTACATGCTTGATATGGATGCTACAACTCTGTGAGGTTGGTACAATTATAATAGTACCATTTTACATTTTACATTCCCATCTTACAGATAAGGAACTAGAGAAGGCGAGGGGATTGCCTTAGGTTATAACAGTGTCCGGGCTAGCATTTGAACTACAGCTTATGCTGTTAAACCTATAACATGAAAATAGATTTGGAACATGTCTAGAAGAAAAAGAATGTAAGCGATTCCAATGGTGTTATAATGTAGGCTCACTCTGGAGTCACCCTCTGATTTTGGCAGCTTTCTCCTTTCCATTGGTTTGTAGGTTTAAGGTTCCTAAGAGCATTGCGGCTGCTAGAACTCCCTCAAATCTTGCAAATTCTACGAGCCATCAAGACCAGGTAAATAGCCCTGACTGAAGTACTGCTTACTTATTAGTTTGGATTAGAAAATGAATGTATTAACTGGACCTTAAACTCAATGCATTTCTTATCAGAATTTCAGTGCAAAGATCATGTAATCTCTCAGCTGCCAAAATATTATTTGTTCACATTCTCCCATTATATTACATCTTACACTAGCTGAAAACTTTGCAATCCTTTTAAAGAGCTGGTTTAGTCTTTGTTTTGTAAAGCTATGGTGTATAAGTTTATTTAGGTTTTAATTCTAGGTCCCTCCACCAAAAAAAAAAAAAAAGTCAAAGTAATTCAGAGGCGTTGGTTCTATATATTTGCTTTAGTAACTCATGTCTCTGCTGGCTAGGTAAAAAAAAAAGAAACACTTCTTCAGCCATATTGGAATGTAAGACAATTCCCCGAAGCATACATTACCCAGTAGCAGCAAGCAGTGAATTATTTCTTGCAGAAATATAGCCACCTAAGTATTTCCAGACAATAAGAACAGAATCCAAACTACCTTTGAGCAGCAATACTTGTAAAATTTTAAGCGGTTTGGTCTGTTACCCACTCAAAATCTCCATGCCTTGACAGTCAAATTAGAAGCATCAAATATTAGAGGCCAGGTGGATTTCACTGCTACGTGTTTATGAATTATGAAGAAGCTGGAGGAAGAAAGTCTGGTCTTGTGTGATGGGTGGTCCTGCCTGAAAACCAGGGAGATCTCAGCTAAGCTCTAGGGCTCTCCTTAGGTGACAAGGGCCCCTCTGATCTTTCTTCACTTAAAGACCCTGTTATCAGTTCAGCAGTCTGAGTGACTTTATATTTTTGTGTTCTGTTCAGAATTTTATTTTGCAAATCTGCTCCCTGAATTTCTACCCCTTGGATTCCTAGCATAATGCATTGCATAGTATTATGTTGGACAATATAACAATCTCTATGATCCACATGTAGATATTTTAAAAAGTGATATGAGGCTAGTGGATATCGCAGCAAAATTCAAACTTTCCGAACAAGTATATGTGACTGGGCGAGTTTCAGAGCTGTGTTTCTCAACCTCTAATGTGTATATGAATCAAGCAGAGAATCTTGTACCAATGCAGATTGGGAGATCGGGGCAGGGACTGGGATGCTGCATTTCGAATATGTTCTCAGGTAACGCCATTCCTTCTGGTCCATGAGCCACACTTTGTGTAGCAACATCTTAGAGGATGAGGTGTTTATGTTGTTCTGGAATCTGTTAGACCCAACAGCTCTTTGTCTCTCTTCCTCTAGTAACTCAGTGAAGTTTTCCAAACTGTTGTCAATAGTTCTCAGTACCTGGTTCACAGCTGCGGGATTCATTCACCTGGTAAGCATCTCATCACAATCCCTAGTGGTGTCTGTTGTTACCAGCATCCATTTTTTGAAAAATGGAAGGAAACCTGCTGAGCCCCTGTCTCCATCACTGTAAGCCAGTTGGAGGTGTGTCTTTCTACTTCCCATTTTCAGGTTTTCTTTACCCTCATATTCTCACAAATATGCGTCTCCTACAATCAAAGTGTCTCTGTTCCCTCTTCCAACTTTCAAAACCTACTCTTAGGGAAAGACCTAGTAAGCTCCAAATGTATCAGCAATAGGTAAAATGTATCACTATATCTTATAAGGGTTCTGGCATTAAAAAAAAATTAAAAAGTGAAGGAAACAAAGCCAGTTACAGGATTTCAGACTTATAAATGCTGAGACATATAAGGGAGGATTTACTGTTGCAAAGGGGAGTTTGGGGGCTTTCTTGATCCTCCTGAAATCAATCTGTATACCTAGCTGCCTCCTTTGCCTGTAGGAAAGTCTGGTTCTTATCCCACATAATGAGAAATCTAGGAAATGGATCTCAGCTGTAGGAAAGGAACTCCTGGACTTTACTTCTTGAGGACAGTTGAGGAGCAGTCATTAGCAAATACAGAAATTGATGGGAGATGTTAAAAGCCCGCAAAAGCCTTTGAGATAAACAAAACAGAATGCATAACAGGTCTTTTTTATCTGAGCCCTTCTCTCAAAATTAATATAAAACAATAACAATTTTAAAATACATTAAAAAGTTACCATTGTTCAATTCAACAAGAAAAATGTCAAATGCAAACAAGGATATGAACCTTCAAGAAATCTGAAGCTCTCTACATCCTCCTCAGCACTCAGGAAGGAGAGAGATTTTCCTGAAGTGTCACAGCACTAAAGGCTGATTCCTAGATTTAGAGAATTGAACCTTAGAGTCCTGGGCCCACCAGGGGATAAGCAGACATTAGTGTCCCTGTAGAAACCTCGTGGCCACCACAGGATGCTAAAGGAAAAGTCATTAGGACTTTTTTTTCTTTTTCCTTTAATAGCTGTCTCAATGAGAGGCTCTAAGGCTTAATGTGGCCTACAAGCATATTATTATATTTGACCTAATTATGGTTTTTTTTGTTTGCTATTTTGTGTCACTCGCTGACTTTTATGAAGAGCTCACATAAAAATCAGAATTTCTGAATTCTTTGGGAAAATATAAAGTTCTAATAATCCCATTCTCCCAAGGCCACCAACAGCCATAGCTGAAGAATAGCTTCGGATCACGAGGTCAAGAGATCAAGACCATCCTGGCCAACATGGTGAAACCCTGTCTCTACTAAAAATACAAAAATTAGCCAGAAGTGGTGGCATGCATCTGTAGTTCCAGCTACTTGGGAGGCTGAGGCAGGAGAATCGCTTGAACCCAGGAGGCACAGGTTGCAGTGAGCTGAGATTGCACCACTGCACTCCAGCCTGGCGACAGAGCAAGACTCCATCTCAAAAAAAAAAAAAAAAGAGCTTCTCCCTATAGCTTCTCCAGCTTCTCCCTATGTACAGCAGGTGCTCTTGGGTTTAACACAGTCTCTGCCAGGCCTACTTGAAATCATTATAGTCTTGCTCCACTCCTCTAAGGATATGAGCATGTTTCCCTGCTGGACATCTGGTATCCCAGGAAAGGAGACCTCCAGCAAGGATGTAAGCACAGAAAAAAGGAGAAGCAATCAGATGGCATGTGAATTAGACAGTGCCACTTTGAGCCATACCAGTTTCTAGAACATTAAAAACCTAGAAAAGCTATATCCCAGAACAAAGAAAATAGCAGATTTTATTGAGGGGATATTTGAAATGACAAGCCAGAATAAAAGCTATGGTTGCCCTAACTCACCATCTTCCCATTCTCACACTATCCTTCAGCTAAATGATGATATCATTCAAAGATGAGTATTAACTAGAAAGGAATCAATATGACACCTGTGCCTAAATTCTGCTAAAAATAACAAGAAGGTGTGTTGGACAGCAGAGAAATATTAGCATAATAGAAGTTACAAAATAAAACAGTTATGAGAGCAACAATTAAGATAATTTGCCCAAGGTAACAAAGGAAAAGTTAAGAAAAAAAGTCCTTTATATTTAAAAAATAAAAATAAGTTTTTTAGAAAAACTGGAAATGATCCTTCATAGAATATTTATACAGTTTTAACCAAGGGATTATTAAACAATAGAAGTAATTGAAAGTGGGCCAAAAGATATCAGAGAAAAATAGGAAGAAGAGTATTACGGAGCTAAAAACCACATTAGAGGGAAACAAAATATAATAAATTTGACAAAATCACATTCAAAACATGATGGACAGGACTGGAGCAAAAATCTTGACATGGAAAATAACAAAGATACTCAAATGGTTGTAAAAAAGAAACATGAAAGGACAATATTGATTCAACCTACTGTAAATATCATTAGGGTATTACAGAAAATAACACAATAAATGGGACCAGAAAGGTGTTTTAAAACAAGGTGTTGAACCTGTAGATTAAAGGATAGACTGCATTCCATGAAAGATAATTCTAAATTATTAATTCTAATCATATATTGGAGCAGTTACAGACATCCTGGGATAAAAAAGATAATCCAAGCAGAACAAAACAGGGTCTATACAGGGGAGAACCAATGAGACTAGCCTCAGTTTTCTTGACAACATTGGTCTATACCAGAAGATGATACAGCAGTGTCCATAAAGTTTGCATAAAAGAAAGTGTAACCTGTCCTGTAATTTTAAGCATGCAAGGGGAAATGCACCAGTGAGCTTCTTTTGAATCTGTATTAATAGCTTAATGATAAAATTCAGCCACATAGGAGATTAATGGAAAGAGAATTCAAGAATGGGGAAGCCATGGTAAGAAGTAGTGGTAGTGGCTGGGCACGGTAGCTCACACTTTTAATCTCAGCACTTTGGGAGGCCAGGGCAGGCACATCATTGGAGGTCAGGGGTTTGAGACCATCCTGGCCAACATGGTGAAACCTCGTCTCTACTAAAAATACAAAAATTAGTCGGGCGTGATGGCAGGTGCTTATAATCCCAGCTACTTGGGAGGCTGAGCCAGGTGCATCACTGGAGGGCAGGAGTTCGAGACCAGCCCGGCTAATGAAACCTAATCTCTACTAAAAATATAAAAAAATTAGCTGGGCATGGTGGCATGCACCTGTAATCCCAGCTACTCTAGAGGCTGAGGCAGGAGAATCACTTGAATCCGAGAGGCGGAGGTTGCAGTGAGCTAAGATCATGCCACTTCACTCCAGCCTGGGTGACAGAGTGAGAATCCATCTCAAAAAACAAACAACAAAAAAACCCTGATATTTTGGCCAGGCCCCTTGGCTAATGCCTGCAATCCCAGCACTTTGGGAGGGCAAGGAGGGGCGGATCACCTGAGGTTGGGAGTTCGAGACCAGCCTAGCTGACATGGGGAAAACCTGTCTCTACTAAAAATAGAAAAATTAGTCAGGTGTGGTGGCAGGCACCTGCAATCCCAGCTACTCAGGAGGCTGAGGCAAGAGAATTGCTTGATCCCAGGAGGTGGAGGTTGCAGTGGGCCAAGTTCATACCACTGCGCTCCAGCCTGAGTGACAGAGCAAGACTCCTCTCAAAAAAAAAAAAAAAAAAAAAAAAAGTAGTGGTAATGATTACTGAATGGATAAAAAATAGAGCTAAGACATAACCAAGGTAATTATCACTACAGACTAGAATGTAGATGCACAAATAAAATTAATATAGCTAATATAAATGTTGATGGGCAGGTAAGGGGAGATGAAAGAGTGTCCTCATATTCTTTTTCCTAGTGTATCTTATCTAAAGTTGAAACAAAGTTTAAAATAATAAGAATTCAGTTTTGAAATATGGAGCTAAAATAGATAATGATTCAGTCTGTTAACATTAGTCCATAATACTTTACCTTAACTGTATTTCCCACCTTGGATTGATGGGTCAATGCTAACATGGTTAAGAGGAAGAACAGTGTGAATAAGTGGACCTGCAGAAGGCTGCCAGCTCCCTTCCTCCATAAACTAAAGAGATACTGAGAAAGTGAAAAGGGATTTGAAACACCAAATTATTACTCCCAAGGACAATGAGTTAAATTTTAAAGCATTCTTTAAAAAATTATAAAGGATATTTCCAGGTTAAAATAAATTTAGTTTTACTTTGTACATGTTGTGCCCTGTCGTATTGAATCCCTGTACTACGACATTGTAAAAGGCACTATGGGATTTTAGCTTAAAGGGAATTGTGCCAATAAATATGAATGATTTAAATCTGTGTGACTTAAATTTGGTTTTCTTGTAATGTATGTCTTGGAAAATAGTGAAGACTCCAGAAGTCAGTGACTTTGCAACAGTATCCACTATCAGCCATAAGACTTAAGAACAGACATATAATCCCATTCTTACTTTGGAGAGGAGTATTATAGGGGTCCACACTCTTAACCTATTCATTAAATTTAAGAAAGGATCAGCACTTGGCACATCACTTTTAAAAAGGGAACAAATATCTGAGCAAACTGCATGGTTTCTAATTTCCATCTCAGTTCTTAAAAACAAAACAAAAAGCCCCCTTCCCCAGTCAGACATCTCTAAGATTTTATCATCTTTTGTGCTAAATAGAAATGGAAAACATCTAGAAAATATGTGAGCTGAGGAGAGAAAAGGATCTAAAAGAAAAAACAAAGAAATGAATATTTTATTATAAACTATGCATGTATAAATGTATGTTATATACAATATGTTATATTATGCAATATTTTACATATATTTATAATGTATGTAATAATGTGTCTAAGTTACTTCATTTATCTAATATAAAAATTCTGATAAATTTAGTTTTCTTGAAAGGTGAAGACTCAAAGAAAAAATCAGAGGAAAATATTTTTAAAGGTTTTTTAAAATATTTAAAGTTAAAAAATAACTTTAAAATTTAAAGTTATTTTTAAAAAAAAAATCACTGAAAAGACCACTGTGCAAAGAGGGAAACAACTTGGAAAAATCGGTTTGTTTTTCCGTAGACACTAGCATTCTATGTGCTTAAGCTCACTGAAATGAAGTGCTCATTTAAGTGCTTCTTTCCTTAATGATAATCCTAATCTGGTTAAAAAGTGAGAATATGTCATAATTGCTCAGTCTGAGAGCCTTTGGAGTCCCCTGGCTCCAGGATGCAATGCTTGTGCCCACTTGAAAAGAAAGCCCAGAGGCATCTGTCCCCTGTGGAGCTTTTCAAATGCTGTGCTGCAGCTACAAGCCATCTCAGATTTCGGCAATGATCACAATTAAGGAAACCAAGACTTTATACTCACTACCCATGATTTACAAACTCTTCCATTTATGTAAACTCTTCATAGCAACCTGAAAGCCATTTGGTATTTCATTTGGATTAAATGAAGTGCAATTAATCTAATGTTTTGCCTATTCTTTAAAAATCTTCTCTTGGATTCTATTCAGACATTTCCTGAGTCTTCTCTCTTTGGACAGGTGGAAAATTCTGGTGATCCCTGGCTCAAAGGTAGAAATTCACAGAATATATCATATTTTGAGTCAATTTACCTGGTCATGGCAACAACGTCAACTGTTGGCTTTGGAGATGTGGTAGCCAAGACATCCTTAGGACGGACCTTCATCATGTTCTTCACACTGGGGAGTTTGGTGAAGAATATTTTTAATATATTTTGAATATAGCTACATAAACCAGAAAATATTTGGTTAACAGTAATCAATGAAGCAATATAGGTTTAAGAGTGAATGTTGCATTACTTGGGGCACATATCAAGGGCAAATGAAAAAATGCACAGATCCCATGTTTTCCAAACTGCATCCCCTGGAGCTCAGGATAAAATTGCTTGGTTTCCAGGAATGAAGGATAGTAGACAAAGGAAGCAGAATTTCCTTATTAAGCTCTACATTGATTTGAGAAAACCTATCTTCCTTCATAGTTTGCCCATCAAATTAAAGTCTTTCTTCTAAAGAGGAAGGATATTTGAGATTTGATCTGAAGAAAATTCCATTCCTCCCAGCTCAAATGAGTAACCTTTCACTAAAACAGCATTTAACTTTAGAGATATGAACATCTGTGCCTGGTTTACGAGTGTAGCAAAGGCAAAAGCCTTCTTTTCTTTTAGTGACTTTCATTTCAATTCCTTAAAAACCACAAAAGAGTTCTCCACTCCACTTTTTTGATATCTACCCATCCACGGTCTCACATCCCTTTTTTCAGTCATTGTCTCTTAACCCTCCTCTGTCCCATATGCTTTCATTTTTCCAAGCCCCAAATAGAATAAAGTCAGAGTGAGAAGGGAAGTTAGAAGTGATAAAAGGAGGGCCGGGCACAGTGGCTCAGGCCTGTAATCCCAGCATTTTGTGAGGCCAAGGCAGGCGGATTACCTGAGGTCAGGAGTTCGAGACCAGCCTGGCCAACATGGAGGCATTCCATCTCTACTAAAAATATAAAAATCAGTCAGGCATGGTGGCAGGCACCTGTAGTCCCAGCCACTTAGGAGGCTGAGGCAGGAGAATCCCTTGAACCTGGGAGGCGGAGGTTGCACTCCAGCCCGGGAGACAGACAGAGACTCTGTCTCAAAAACAAAAACAAAAACAAAAGTGATGAAAGGATAAGACATGTGGTGAAGTCACCTTGCTGCTATCCTTTGCTTTCATCATTTTGAATACAGAAAAGCCTTGTATTAAATTTTAACAAAATTCAAAGGCTGAAATAAGGAAGAAAAACTAGGTCCCTTTAATATGCTATCATGTGCTCTTAGATGACAGAAAGTTTTATGTGCCCTCCTTTTCCTTTCTAATCTTGACATTTTTGGAGTATCCATCAAAATAATGAGAACTAAGGTTTTATTTGCTGATCAATTTTAGATATTATTTGCGAACTATATACCTGAAATGGTGGACCTGTTTGCTAACAAGAGGAAATACACCAGTTCCTATGAAGCACTCAAAGGAAAGAAGTAAGTAGTGTTTTAAGTATAATTTCTACAGTTTAAGAAATTCTATTAGCCATATATCTCATTCTAGACATCTATTGTCTGGCTTAGCTGTAGAACCCAAGGCGAATATATCAGCAACATCCTGCATTCACTAAAAAGGATTGTGCTAAACTAAATACCACAAGAAAATGATATTTGCTACTTGACCCAAACCGCTACATAGATGCTCATAAGAAAACTAAATCAACTAAAATGACAGATAATGTTGTAATTCACTGTCAATAAATATTATTGATGATGGCACTATTTGTACATTCGTTTTCACTAACTTCTCCTATAGCCATTACCAATTGTCTTACTCATTTTCCTTGTATGGGTAACTTATGGCTAACTTTACATAACAGATCAGATTAAAGCCATGATTCCAATTAAAAATAATTAATTTAATTCAGTTGTCTTAGCCAAAGCTCCCCTAAACCATCGGGGGCTCATTTATGGATGAGGATTTGCCAGCGTGAGAAGTTTCTACCCTGTCTTCTATAGCGCCTCCTAGATGACTGATTTTTTTTCCATGCCACAGCCATGTGTTCCCAGGAGGAAAATGGAGTGGAGTTGTTTTTATATTATTTCTTCTTGGATTCATGTTACCTTAGCTTCCATTACGTTTTTTTCCCATCTAAGACAAAAAGAATGAAATGGAGATCTTAAATTCGATGTGATGCTTTTTAAAACTTAATCCCTGTCTGCTGTAATGAAAGAGGCATAACGGAGATAGGCTCCCTGAAAGCAGTCTCTTAATACAGTTGGATGAAAACTGTAATTGATCTAGGACTATGAAGAGGAAAGGAAAAATATGATGAAATGAACAAAAGATAAATAATGAGAAGCAATGGATTTAACTAGATAAGCCAAAATCCGGCCTCATTTGTCTCAGGAAAGGCCTATGGGACACACACTAAATCAGTCAATAGTTCTGGGAACTTTAATGTTAACTTAGGCTAAAATTATGTTTTCAGTTTTCTTCAATGACTAATAGGAGAAAAATAGCTCCTTTAAATGCATTAAACCTAAGAAAATTTTTCATGACAAAAACTATATGCATAGAGTTCTGCATCTGTCTTCAATGTCCCTCCACTGGGCTCATGTTTTTGTAACTACCAGATATTTGTAAATGTGGAAGATAAGCTGAAACAATCTGGAATGTGCTGCTTTCTCAGCCATGATATTTGGCTGAGAAATGGAAAAATTGATGAACTTTTCTGCTCCTCAAGAAAAAAACAAACAACAACAACAACAACAAAAAACCCTCTATCAGACAACTAGGAATCAAGTGAAAAAATGAAGTAAAAAGTCTATTATAAGTTATAAATAAATGTGAAAAATCTAGCAATAGTAATAGTTGCTCTTGTATTCTTAAAAAGCTAGGTGCAATTTAAATGTTTGGCATCATATTCTACTTGAGATGAGATAGAAGACTGTGGATAGCTGATGCTTCTTTTGTATTAGAAATGCAGTCCTTAGTGTTTCAATGTTTAAAATCTGGGTGATGCAGGCCAGGCACAGTGGCTCATGCCTGTAATCCCAGCACTTTGGGAGGCTGAGGTGGGCGGATCACCTGAGGTCAGGAGTTCAAGACCAGCCTGACCAACATGGAGAAATCCTGTCTACTAAAAAAATACAAAATTAGCTGGGTGTGGTGGTGCATGCCTGTAATCCCAGCTACTTGGGAGGCTGAGGCAGGAGAATCATTTGAACCCAGGAGGCAGATGTTGCAGTGAGCCGAGATCACACCATTGCACTCCAGCCTGGGCAGCAAGAGCAAAACTCCATCTCAAAAAAAAATAAAAAAATATCTGGGTGATGCAAATACCATATTTATTGAAAACTAAGTTTAAGCTAATTATTCATCTCTAAATGCTGACAGGAAGGTGCTTGTGTTCCTCGGATGATCCATCTCACCTGTTCTTGCTGCCTAGGTTTATTGTGGTCTGTGGAAACATCACTGTGGACAGTGTGACCGCTTTCCTGAGGAATTTCCTCCGCCACAAATCAGGAGAGATCAACACTGAAATTGTTTTCCTGGGAGAGTAAGTATATCTGTATGGCTCACGGGTTCTAAATTAATACTTAAAATATGTGTGTATATTTTTAATGCAAGAAAATTACCTCACAATATTTACAGAAAAATTAGGTATTGATCATAAACAAAACAAAAAAGAAAAGAAATCTTTGACCAAGCTAATCTCTGCAAATATTTTGGAATATATCTTGTCAGATGTTCTTCTGCATAGGTACTAATATGATTTAAGTGATTATTATTTGGCATTTAGGTTACTCTACACGTTATTATCATACATGACTATAATCTTATGCAAAAGCCTGGTGCACTTTATAATTATTATTCTGTTAATTCTCAGAATTAGAAATGTGAAGTTCAAATCAACACAGAAATGATTATTCTTGATGCTGTTGTTGTTCTATGCAGTCTATCTTTCCACTAGCAGAGCCTAAGTCAAATATTTTGTCAAGCACTGGGAAATACATATTTAGTACAGAAGGATTTTAAGTATAGCTTAGGTATACAAAATGATTTCTTATATTTTAATTTTGTAATTTTCAATTTGGTAAGATTGGCTAATTTTCTATGTTTTGACTGTTGGCTTTTCTCTTTGAAATTTCTCTTTCTTTCTTTCATCCTCTCCTATTAAGTGGATTACCTGTTGCTTTATTGACTTTTCTACTCAATATATGTTGATACTAGCCATTTCGTGTTATATGTTATACATGTTTTTCTTCCAAATTCACCTTTTAATTTTTTTCATGCTTTTATTTTCATACAGAAGTGTTTGATTTGCATGGACTCCACTCAGCTCATTCTTTTAGTGTTTAAGATCCATGGAATTGCTTTTGCCTGCTGTGTAGAGAATTAACTTCTTTATTTTTCTCAAATGATTCATCAGTTACCCAAATATCATTCACTAAATAAGTCAGCCAGATTTTGAAATGACGTTTTGATCTTACATAGGATTGTATATAGCATCGCCTCCATCTTCTGGCACTGTGTAGTTGAGCACTCTACTTTTGCATTATGACATGTTCAATTCACCATAAATTTGGGCCTTCATGTATGGAATAACCGATAGCAGTTTGAAGCACTCTATGATGTTACTGACAGCCAAGAATTCCGTTTAAGTAGCATCACTGTGTCCATCTTTCTAGCAATTTGTGCATTATTTAAATCTTTTGTTAGAAAACAGTAAAAACAAAGAGTACAAAACTAGAGATTAAAAGCTAATTATTATAATCCAGTTGAGACAGAGAGGAAATCAATAGATGTGTGACGTGTTTTACCCATCGTTGCATTTTTATGGACTTACATGCGTTGTTGTATGTACTTACCAAGATAATGAACAAATTTTTTTTTAATTGTGAAAAATGTGGAAAGTATCTAGAATTTTGTTAATTTCATCTATACTCCAATGACTGCAAAAATTTACATCTTCTCTTGGACATTCTCTGTGGCTTCGTGTTTACACAACTAATTGCCTCCTGGATATGTTTAACCTAGTGTTATGAAGGCCCCTCAAGCTCAACATTCTCAAAAGTGAACTTATGATCTTGTGTTCCCCTTTCCAACTCAAAGGCAAACAAACAAAAATCAAAGAAGGAAAGCAAACAACATTTTCTATCCTAGTAAATGAGACCTGATTAATATACTTCCTTAAAACAGAAACCTGAGTATTATCTCTGATACTCCTGTCCCCCTCAATCCTTATATACATTTTCATCAATACCATTAACTTTGTCTCATATGTAAATCCTAATTCTATTTCCACCATTTCTTCTCCACTACCACAACTCTATTCATAGTTAAATCTTGTCTTCCCAAAATTTCTCTAAAGGCCACTTTATTTGTTTATTCTTTGTGCTCCAAAGCTCTTCTCCCTTTATATGACCAATTTATTCCCATCCTTTCCACTCAGAGAGACAGTCCCTGTCCATTCTATCTAAATTGGTGTCCTCTAATTTCCTTCTATCTCATTACTCTATTTTATTTCCTTTAAAGCAATTATCACAATCTATAATTGTGGTAGAGTTTCCTTTAACACAGCTGTTAACATTTCTTTCTTTTGCTATATGCCCCTTCTCCCATTTAAATGTGAATTCTCTTTCTTCTCCCTTTGAATCTGGACTGACCTGTGGCTTAATTTGATAAACAGAACACAGAAGATGTGACACTTTGCTACTTCAGGCCTAGCGTTTAGGAGGATTGACAGTTCCAGCTTCCACTTAGAGCCCTGAGTCATCATGTAAAAAGCCATACTACCTTGCTGGAGAGAAGGCCTAGTCAGCTGTCAGCTACTCTAGTCACATAGCTGAAGCAACAGTCATGTGTATGGCCACTTTGGACATTCCAGCTCCCTGTGAAGCTCCTGGATGAATGTACCTATGTGGATGCCCCTAGTCAACAATACATGGAACAGAAGAACAACCTAGCTGAAACCAGCCAACCTACAAAATCATGAACATAGTATATTATTGTTGCTTAAGGTCTATAATTTCTAGGATGGTTTGTTTTGCAGAAATAGATAATTGATACAACAAGTGGTACTAGAAGTGGGGTGCTATCATACCAAGAGCAAAAATGTGGCCTTTTCCTTGGAACTGGTGGAGACAGAGGCCAGAAGAGTTGCATGGAGACTCAGTAAAGGCTGGAAGAGCAATGAGGAAATTGCTGTAGGGTGCTGGAAGAAGAACAGCCCATGCATGGTTTTATGGCAGAATTTTAGTAACACTGTCACCAGCAATAATATGGAAGACAGGAAATGTACCTAATGAAATTGTGAAGCTAAGAAGATTTCCCAAAAGAAAGTCATTTACTCTAGTTTAATCATGCATGCTAAGGTATTATGAGAAAATTCAGCAAAAAAAAAAAAAAAGAAATTCTTTAGTTTTCGAGCAGAACTTAGAAGAAATATAGAAGGCCCAGAACAATCTTTCCAGATGGTCAAAAAAAAGGAAGAATGACCTCAGAGAGAAAAAAAATCAAATTTAGGGTGCAATCTATAATATTTGACCTCAAGGTCAAAATTGAATCAAGGATGCAACTGTAAGGTCATTTGTTAAGACCTCAGAAAGATTTAAGGTGGTGACTTACAGAGGCTCTCAGTCAGGCAAAGGGGCTGCAAAGAAGCTTACAGACATTCTTCTCGGAAGCCTGACATTGTCAAAGTGGAGAGAGATCTGTCTGCAAGGAATCATGGATCTGACTTTTAAAGCATGACGTGAACCTGAATTAGGTTTATAGAAAATACTCAACAGAATTCTGCTTCAAACAAAATTTTTCTGATAGCAGCCCTACCAACTTGAAGTAAAAGGGAAAGAAAGAGTTGAAAACAAAAAAAAAAAAATGCTTCTGAGCCCAATTTAGCACACACAAGAATCAGGCAGAGAAAGCTACTGAAGTATAAACATAGACCTTTTATTAAAGAAAGGGAGCATGGTGACTCAGGATCAGAGGACAGAGAAAAGAATTACGGACAATAGATTAACTCGTGAGCACAGAACTGGGCCATAATTGAGAAACATTCTCTACCCCTAATAACACAAGCTCAGATTTCAGAATTTCTGTGGACCCGTGATTTCTCAGTGCCCTCCGTTACAACCCCCACCACTTTTGATGGGGCTTGCCCGTTGCAATTTTCCTATCCCTGTTGGTGTCATCATGGTGAGTTGGCTGTTGGATTTGGGGTATTCACTTCTCCATTCAGTTTACAGGTGTTCACATCAGGACTAGATGTATTTAAGAGCCCCCATCCAGGTCTAGGCCTAATTTAGATGACAAGATCCAGGACTTTGAGCTGATTCTATAAAGAGATGAGACTTTGGGAGGAAATGTGAGAGTATTTTGTACAAGGGAGGGATGTGGATTCTTGTGGCCAGGATGCAGACTGTGGTAGTTTAATGATGGCTAATAGCAATTCCTCTTTATACATACAGATGATCCCTGGTTTATGATGCTTTGACTTAAAACATTTTTTTTTTTTTACTTTATGATGGTGCAAAAGCCATATGCCTTCAGTAGAAACCATACTTTGTATACTCACTTTCAGTACAGTATTCAGTAATAATATGAGATACTCAACACTTTATTATAAATGGACTTTGTGTTAGATATTTGACCAAATGTAGGCTAATGTGAGTGTTCTGAGCATGTTTGAGGTAGGCCAGGCTAAGCAATGATGTTTGATAGGTTAGCTGTATTCAAAGCATTTTCAACTTACCACGTTTTCAACTTATGATGCGTTTATAGGGATGTGGCCCCATCATAAGTTCAGGAGTGTCTGTATTCTGCTTCTCCTACCAAAAGTGGAGTCCATTCTCCCTTCTATTGAATCTGGGCTAGCCTTTTGACTCACTTTAACCAATAAGATATCAACAAGTGACAATATGCCAGTTATGCCAGCCCTTAAGACTCCTGACAGCATCTGCTTTTAGTATCTTGGAGCCTTGAAATATAACTATAAAAATAAATACACACACATCTATGTATGTATATATGTATCATACATATATACATACATATATATACATATGTATGTATGATGGAGAATAAGGTCCATCCCACTGCCAGTCTTTCCAGCTAGCTCAGTCGAGGCAGCACAGATGTAAATGATGCCATCTTGGATGTTCTAGACCACTAAAGCTCTCAGCCAAAGTCAGTCCTATAAAGGACTCTAACAAAACCACAGGGAACAGAAGTGTCACCCAGCTGAGCCCAGTCAAAACAAGGAATACAAAAAATAATAACTTGTTATTTTAAGCTACAAGGTTCTTGTAAGATTCTATACAAAAATACATAAATGATACAGTATTACCATTTTCTTTCTTTGGTTACTTGTTTATTGCTTGAACAAAGCAGTATCTAACATATTACTCTATGAAATGTTATGAAAATAAAATATTAACTTATATTTCCATAAGTCAGACTGCTTAGTTGCATGCAAGAAAAACTATGGCTAAATTAAGCAGAAAAGAATATAAAAATAGATATTACACAGCTCTTAAAACCACCAAAAGCCAGATAACTAGGCTTAGAGACTACACAGCAAGGAGCAGTGATGATGTGATACCTCTTTCCTTGAGTAATTTGTTTTATGAGTGGGCGCATAAAGGTCGACTTCCTTGTCATTCTTTATGCTGACTGCATGTGTCTTATACATTTTGTATACGTACTATTTTTTACAATACAATTTAAAAGATGAGAACTTTCTAGGTTTGACAAAAGAAATCAGTTCTCAGATGAGAAGGTACAATAAATCATGTATACTTCCATGTACTTGAAATGTGAAAATCAAAACATAGGGATAAAGAGAGGCATGCATGTGAGTGTTGTCATAACAGAGGGGGCAGCTAATTCAGCAATTGTTAGGGGATGGGGCAGATCAGAGTACGTATTCAGAAGAAAGTACCATTCAAGAAAGTATTAGGTTGGTGCAAAAGTAATTGTGGTTTTGCCATTAAAAGTAATGCCAAACAGTACGTGACTGTAAGTTACACATCAAAAGCGAAATACTTACCATGAAGTGTTTATCTCTCTTTCCCTTTCCCCAGTCCTACTGCTCAGAGACAACTGCTTTCAGTTCTTTCAGACTTAGTATTTCTTCAAATTTTAAGTCTAAATTTTACCACTTTTTTGATTCCTCAGTTATAAATGGTATTTATTAACCATCAGATTTGCAAATGAGAATTGTTCAACACTCTGCATCACTTCTATTGTTTCAGTATTATGATCTTAAATCTGTAGTTACACGATTAGTGTTTATATCATTGCGGCAAATAAATATTATTCATTGCAGATTCAAGTAAAAGTGTATAAGGATAACAGTATATTTCCTCAAAATTTTATTTTCAATCCTCAATGATTGTTTCATTTTATAATATGTTTATCATATATCTTATATCATATAGTATATATAATAGAGGTACCATGTGAATGACAATAAATATTTTCCGATTTCTCCAATATGTAATAATACAATAGGAACAAAAGTTGAGTGAGAAATTTCTAAGAGTTGCACATGGGTCATTGGACTATAGAAAAAATATGCCAGAACATTTATTCATGTCTAAAATAACAAGGAAATAATTAATCTCCTTGTTCAAACCTTTTTTTTTTTTTTGAGAAGGAGTTTTGCTCTTATTGCCCAAGCTGTAGTGCAACGGTGCGATCTCAGTTCACTGCAACCTCTGCCTCCCAGATTCAAGTGATTCTCCTGCCTCAGCCTCCCAAGTAGCTGGGATTACAGGCATGCACCACCACACCCAACTAATTTTGTATTTTTAGTACAGACAGAATATCACCATGTTGGCCGGGCTGGTCTTGAACTCCTGACCTCAGGTGATCCACCCGCCTCTGCCTCCCAAAGTACTGGGATTACAAGCGTGAGCCACCACACCCAGTCCCTGTTTAAGCCTTTTTTATACCAAAATATAATTCAAAATATCACTTAGAATTAAAGTGATTATAAAGTGAACATCCATGTAACTACCACTCAAGTCAACAAATAAAGTAGTGCCTCCTTATCTGCAGTTTTCCTTATCACAATTTCAGTTATATATGGCCAGTTGTGTTCTAAAACTTAGTGAGTACAGTACAATATGGTATTTTGGAAGAGAGACTGCTTGCATGTACATTTTATTACAGCATATTGTTATAATTATTCTATTTCATTATTAGTTGTTATTGTTAATGCCTTACTGTATCTAATTTATAAATTAAATGTTATTATAGGTATGTGTATATAGGAAAAACGGTACTGTATATACAGGGTTTGGTACTATCTGTGGTTTCAGGCATCCCCTGGGGGTCTTGGAATGTATCCCCTTCGGATAAGGATGGATTACTATATTCCATAGCTAGCACACCAACACAACCCTCTGCAGTTGAAGCTCCATCTTTAGTTCCTAGAAGTAACTACAGTTCGGACATTATATCTTATTATTTTTTGTCTTATCTTCTATGCTTATTTAGAATATTATTTTCCTTTTCCTGTTTTTTTAAACTTGTATAAATGGAATATAAATTTATTTACCTCAATGTTATGTTTGTTAGATTTATCCATATTGCAACTGCAAATAGTTGTATAATACTTATTTTTATTGCTGTGTAGACAATATTCTATGAATGCACCACAATTTTTCTTAATCCATTCAACCATTGGTGGCATTTCTCCCCTGTACTTTGGCTATTATAAAGAATGGTGCTGTGCAAATTTTTGTATATGTATCTTGGTACCCAAAAATATAATTGTATGGTAATAAAGTTTAAATATTTTTCTTAGGTAGAACTGTCAGTTGTCCGAAATGATTTGAACGATCTGTACCATACCAGTAGCCCTGAGAGTTCCTGGTGCTCTACATCCTACTAACACTGGAAATGTAACTCGACAAACTAACACTTAGAAACAGCAGTCTTTTTAATCGTAGCCATTCTTGTGGGTAGTACTTTATTAAGATAGTGGTACTTCTTGTGGTTTTAATTAACATTTTTCTCATTACTAGTGAGGCCAAGCATCTTTTCAGATCCGTAAGCCACCTGGACTCCCTCATAATAAATGATGATCCATTTGTCTTGACCATTTTTATGCTGAATCGTTAGACCTTTTTTATTTGCATAAGTTATATGTGATTGGAACCTTTGTCAGGTACATGCATGATTAAGCTTATTTCATGTTATAAAATCTACCGACTTAAAGTTTTATGACAAATTTCATTAAATTTACCTTAACATTTAACCTTTTGTTCTATTTATCTCTTCTTGCACCTCTGCTCTTCCTTCCTATTGTAATGATTTTCTTCATGCCAAAAAGTAAAAAAATTTTGGTATAAGTTTAAGGAGTACAAGTGCAGTTTTGTTACATGGAAACACGGTGCAGTGGAGAAGTATAGGCTTTCAGTGTAACTGTCACCTGAATAATGTACATTGTACCCATTAAGTAATTTCTCATCTCCCAACCCCTAAAACTTTTAAATTTTCCTTAAATGCAGATCTACCAGTGACTAACTCCGTTGGATGTTGTTTGTTTTTTTAAGTGTAAAGATGTCTTTTTTTTTTTTCATTCTTGAAGGACAATTTCACTGATACAGAGTTACAAGCTGACAGTTTATTTACTTAAGAACCATGAAATTTTATTCCACTTACTTCTGACTTCTGTTGTTGCTATTAAGAAGTCTGTTGAATTACCTTGTTGAAAGAGCTATCTTTTTTAAAGGTCATACATTTTACTTAATATGGATATATGTTATACTTTTCCTGTGATGTGTATAGGTTTGAATTTCTATTAATTTACCACAGTTAGGATGCATAAATCTCCCTGAGTCTCTGGATTGGTGTCTTTGATCATTTCTGGAGGATTCTCAGTTATTTTAATTATTTCTTCAAATGTTGCTTGTGTCACCTTTTTGTTTCTCCTTTTCTTCCGGGATTCCAATTACAGGTTAACTCTGCTAGCCTTTTTCTTTTTTATTGTTCCAGTTATATGTCCTGATTTTTTTTTTTATTATTATTTTATTTTATTTTTTGAGATAGGGTCTTGCTCTGTCGCCCAGGCTGGAGTGCACTGGCGCAATCTTGGCTCACTGCAACCTCTACCTCCCGGGTTCAAGCGATTCTCCTTCCTCAGCCTCCCCAGTAGCTGGAATTATAGGTGCCCACCACCACGCCTGGCTAATTTTTGTATTGTTAGTAGAGATGGGGTTTCACCATGTTGGCCAGGCTGGTCTCCAACTCCTGACCTCAAGTAATCTGCCCACCTTGGCCTCCCAAAGTGCTAGGATTACAGGTGTGAGCCACTGTGCTAGGCCGTGTAACCTGAATTTCTTATCCTCTCTTTTGAACTTATCTCTTCCCTTTTTATATCTCTGTGTTGCATTCTGGATAATTTGTTTTGACCTAGATTCCAGAACCTTAGCTCTTTTTATGTGTTTAATCTACTTATAAATTCATCCATTAAGTTTTCAATTTCAGTTATTATATTATTCAGTTCTAGAATTTACATTTGATTCTTTTTTTAAAAAAAATAACTTTTATTTTGATTTCAGGGCTACCTGTGCAGGTTTGTTATATAGGTAAACTTGTGTCATGAGGGTTTGTTGTACAGATGATTTCATCAGCCGGGTATTAACCCCAGTACCCATTAGTTATTTTTGATTCTTTATCAAACGTCCTGTTTTTATTTTTTGCATTTCTACCTTACCTTTTGTGTATTTCAACAAAATAAGCATAAATATACTGTAGTTAGTGTCCAATAATTGAATGCCTCATGTCTTTGATTTTACTGGCTGTGGCTTCTGCTGAATGTTACACATACTGTCTTGTTTTCTTTCTTTCTTGTGTGTGTGCCTATTGTCTTACATTATGCACTGATTCCTGTTTTGCACAATTATACATGGAAACACTGTTAACTTAGAAACATGATGTTACCTTCTTCCAGAGAGTGTATTTCTTTACTTCTTTGAAGCACAACAGGGCACTTCTGCCTCAGGACCATCTAATCCAAGCTCAATGCTTGAAACTCTCTGTACTTCCTAGGTGACAAACTCAGGATGACAGCCCATTTATAAGCTAGTTTATTCAATTTTACCCTTCTTCTTTGCTTCTATGCTTTTGTTATGCCAGTTTATATTTTGGAAAATATATCAAACCCTTCATTTTGTATGTCAGGGGAACTGCACTTTTTTGTCCTTTGACTTGTGTAACAACCAAATGTTATCTCAGATTGGTAGCTGCTTCTTCTGAATTATAAAATGCGTTCAGGGGAAGAAAATTGGACTTAACTCCCGAGTTATTGATTTCTCTCAAGTTTTGGCCTGATAACTCTTCATTGTCTGCTTATATCATTGATGACTTCTTAGGAGACATGTTTAATATTTCATCCAGCTTTTTTATATATCCTCAGGAGGGAGTTGGCTGAAGTTACCTAATTTATTATTCTTGAAAGTAGAAGCTCTCAGCTCTGTTAATATTGTATGTATGCAAATATAAACAGAGTTCTCACTTTTCCACATATGCTGATGGTCATTTATCACATACTGAATCCAAAGTGTTCTAAGGAAAAGGGGGAAGTTTCACTCATAAGGACTGATAATTTCAGAGTATTTGAAAATATTGTAATTGATAGTGGGCCTGATAATAAAGGTGTATTGAGCCCATTGTACCATTGTAGAGACTTGGCTTTAGGGAAAGTAATTTTCTCTGTGTCAGTTCTGATTGTTGGAGTACTTTGAGTAGAGGGATGACATGATTCTTCATCAATTGTGAGAATTGCAAATTTCTTCTTCAGGTTTGTAATTTGCCTTTTTACTGAATATTACATGTTTTTAATATTTAAAAATTTTTAATATTATCACAAAGATTGAATATTTTCTATGATATTAAATCACTTTTTGTTTTTTGTTTGGAAAATCTTTCCCTATCCCAGTGTTTAGAACATGTTGAACTACATTTCCTACTAAGATTTAGTTTTCTTCTTTGAGTGTTAGAAAATCAGGATGAGATTTATTATAATTCTTAGTCATAACATTCATAATTGGTTTACACATAAGCACATTTTGGTTATCTATGTTACTAGTTCCTTTTAATAATTTTGTAAGCACCAATGCATGAACTCACCACCAAGGTCAAATTTAGGACAATAATCTATATCTAACTGTATAATCCTCCCCATATTTCAACTTATGGTCAATTTTTTAAATATCACTACCATTCCTTCTTTCGCATATGTTTTATTACATCTATATTCACATCTAAAATGTGCATATTAGTTTAGACATGTTTAACTTTATAAAAGGAATACCATACCAATGTAATCTTTGGGATTTTATTCAGTTTATGTTAGTAAGATGCTTTCATATTTTTGAATGTTGCTGTAGTTAATTGGTTGTTCCTGTTAGTGATATTCATTTCCCTCAGTTCCACTCTTCTTTTGGTGTGATTAGGGTTATTTCTATGTTTTGCAATTGGAAATAGTTTTGTTATTAACATGCTTATATATGGCTCCTGGTGGACACACGAAAAGTGTTTCTGTGTGCATGTTTTTGTGCATTTGTGCTTGTACGTGTGTGTGCTTAATAGTGTCAAGTATGTGAATGTTCATTTTTAGGCCATTAATCATTTTTTCCAAGTCATTGCACCATTTGCAAGCCTATCAGGAATGTGTAAGAGACTTCATATATATATATACACACATTCTTTCTAACAACTGGTATGGTTATATGTTTTAATCTTTGCAATGAAATCAATGTAAAATGGAACCTTCTTGTGGGTTTTGATTTCTATGCCCTTTAGCGCTACAGATGTGGAGCTTCACCATTTTTACTAGCCACACATCTTTTCTCTTTCCGTGACATACTCATCCATGTGTTTTGCCTATTTATTTTTTTACTTAACTATTGTGTGTGGTTTTTGTTATTTAATTTTAGGAATGTGTAATATATTATTTGCAATAATTCTTCATCAGTTGTGGGAACTGCAATTTCTTCTTTCAGTTTAAAATTTGCCTTATTACTGAATATTACATATCTTCTGATGCTTAAAAGTTTTTAATATTATTATAGTCAAATATTGAATATTTTCTATTCTATTAAAGCACTTATTGTTTTTTGTTTAGAAACTCTTTCCCTATTCCATTGTTTAAAATATGTTGAACTACATTTCCTACCAATAATTTTAAATTTTTGTTTTTGTCATTTATGTCTCTAACTCATTTAGAATTGTTTATAGAGTAAGATACATGTATAAAGTTTTTACTTTATTCCATATAGATATAACTATAGTATCAATGCCAGTTATTGACCAAATCCTTCCCTCTCCTCACTGATCTGGCATGCCACCACTGTGAATAGAGTACTTTCTATTTTATAGATAAATTTTATATATTAGTCTTGTAATTAATTTGTATATTAATCTTATATCTAATCACATAAATTTTATTTTTTTCTTTCGTAATGTTAGGGGTCTCCATGTAAATAATTGTATATATAATTAATTGTAAAATTATTTATATTTGTGTAATTATAATTATTTGCATTAAAACAATTTATGTTTATTTTATTGTCTTTATAATAAAATAAATATAAATGAAGATTTATAAATCTGTATGAATCTTTATCAAATTTTCTATTGCTGCATTCATACTACAGTCTTTTAATTACTAAATCTTTATAACTAGTTCTATCTATCCCTAGAGCAAGTCTTTTTACCTTTTATTTTGTTTTTTTATAGTTGACAAGCTTTACTTGGCCCTTTATATTTTCTATAAATTTTTAAATTATTTTATCATGTATACTATTTTATTATGAAAAACTGCAGAAATTTAATGCGAATCTAATTGAAACTTTAGATGCAGCATTGACTGCTTTATGCTACAAACTCTTTCCAACTTTTACTATACTGGGGTTATTCATTTATTTAGTTCTCATTTAGTACCCCTTAATAATGTGGTATGATTTCCCAGGTAGAGAGCTTACTAACTTTTATTTCTAGGCACTTGGTATTTTCTGATATTAGTAAAAGTAATATCTTCCAGTTGGGTTTACTAGTTGTTTGCTCTTAGTACAGGAAAAACACAGTTAAATTTTGTATATTAGTCTTATATCTAACCACATAAATTTTATTTATTTCTGTAGTAATATTAGGGGTTTCCATATAAATAATTATATTTATATTATTTATATTTGTATAATTATACTTATAATTATTTACATTAAAACAATTTATCTTTATTTTATTATCTTTGTAATAAAATAAAATAAATCTTTATTAATCCAGATTTATAAATCTTTATAAATAAAATAAATCTTTATAATAAAATAAACATAAATTGTACACATAAGGATTAGAAAGAAGGAAATAAACTATTTGTCTGAAATAATATAATTATTGCTGAGACATCAAATATAATGTTGAAAAAGAGCAGTGATGATATCTTTTCTTTACTTCTCATTTTTAAAAGCACCTTTAATATTTTTTCATTAAAGATATGTTTTTTATTTTAAAGATACTTGTTGGGTTAAAAATATTATCTTCTATTTCTAATATACCATGAGTTGTATTTCTTAACTCCGAAGAAATATTTCTGTCAATTTGTCTGCATCTGAGGTGATTATGTAAGTGTTGTTTTTTAATTTGTTAATGTGGTGAATCACACTGATATTTTTGATAATATGATTATTTTGTCTTTTTTAGTATTGGTTAGGAACTATTTCCTATTTTTAATGTCTTTAAAAGGCTTTGTATAAAAATGAGACTATGTGTTGCTTTAAAGTATGGTAGAAGTTAAATGTGAAACCATGTAGAACTAGTGGTTTTCTACATTTTATTGGGGGGGGTATGTGTGTTTGGGTGTGTAGGTTTGTGTGTGTGTGTGTTTGTTGTGTTTTGAGAGATTTTAAACTACAGCTTCAATTTCTTTAACAGTTTAGGCTTTTTATTTCTTCTAGAGTTAGTTCTGGTAAGATATACTTTTAAGTAATTTGTTCATTTTGTCTACGTTTTCAGAGCTGTTGACATTTAGTTATTTGCTGTCTACTTTTGCTATTTTTTATATCTACTTTGACTATCTGTATTGTATCTTCTTTATTCAATATTTGCATCATTTTTGTCTTTTATTTTTTCTCCATTAACTTTACAAAACTTTTGTCTATTATGCTAGGTTATTTTTCAAAGAACTGACTTTTGATGTGGTTTATCTTCTCTGTTTTATCTTTTTGTTCCTTTTTCATTGTTTCTTATTCTTGTTTTTATCATTTCTTTTATTCTTATTTCCTTGATCCTATTCTGTCTCCAAAGCTATAAATTATTCCTAAAGCACTGCTGTTGTTGTATCCCAAAGCATATATATTTAATATTTTCAACATATTTCTAAGGATAATGATAAAGAATTGTTGCAATTTCTTCTAAGCCCATAATATTTTTAGCAGTCTATTTTTTTATTCCTAAATCTGAAAACTATTTTTATTTGTGTTTTGGTTAACTTCTAAGTTAATTGTATTGTGATCAAAGATCATTATATATAATAACTGTGTTTTTGTACTGTGTTGAGGCTTTCATTGTCTGTCAAGTAAACTACCATTTTGATAAATATTTGTGTGTTCTTTATAAAAATTAGTTCCTCTAAATGTTCTTTGCAGAATTTATAAATATTAAACATGTGTGTTCAAAATCCATGATGATTGTTTTCTGCGTGCTCTATCAATAGTTTAAAAAGATATGTCAAAATCTCTCATAACAGTGGCAGATTCATCAATTTCTCCTTCTAATTTTTTTCATATTTGCTTCTTATATTTAAAAGCCATTTTATTAAATGTATAGTTGTTTTAAAATGTTATGCCTATTTCAGTAACTCAGTTTTTTAAATTAAATAGTGAACTTTTTCATCCTTAGTAATTACATTTTTTAAAAAAATAGCATTAACTTGATTTGTATTTTTTCATATTACTATGAGGGATTCTACTAAATGTACCAAATATGTTATAAAAACCTCTAAACCCAGAGTCAATCATCTTTTTTCTCTCATTGCTGCCACATTCTTTTTTGTCCAGGACCCCTCCTTCTTTGGAACTTGAAACCATATTTAAATGCTACTTGGCCTACACAACGTTCATTTCTGGATCTGCAATGAAGTGGGAGGATCTGAGGCGAGTTGCGGTAAGATCTAGTTGTTTTTGTTCCTTGTAGTTTTCCTTAGTTGCAACAATTAAAATGATAGGATATATTGCTTTTTAAAAAAGGTATTATTTCAGCTTCTTTAATTGGTGGAAAATATAACTTCCTCAACTTTAAAAACAATTGTAAAGGAGGTGTAGTAATTGACCTCCAAATCTGATTTCAGAAAGTCAAGCAGACCTCACTGTTTGCCAACACTTATATTTAAATTATTTATTTCACAAAATTCTCTATCTAAATCAGTTTTATTTTATCAGCCTAAGAGGTCTGAAAAAGGTATGGATAGCAAGGTGTGTTTGATCTTACCACACAAATAGAATTCTTACCAGAAGGCAGATCTCTGAGTCCGTCAGCTTTAATCAACTTCTCCTCCTAAATGCATGGATATGCTTTCCAACAGGAAAAACATGAAGGAAAATAGTAGAAATTTCATTAAAAGTTGTGACTAAAAATAATGAGCAACAGCCAACCCTCTAGACAGGTTTGGCTTAAGATCAAAGGCAGCTTCTTGTCATGTTCTCAGTCTCGGAGAATCAACAAACAGAAAAGTTTCTGTTTAAAGCCAAGATCTATAGAGTAAACATGAAGAATTGACAGACCCAGAAAAATATTTCTCTTTCCTGCAATTTAGTACTGTAAGAGCCACTTCAGTAATTTTCTAGAACTTTGAAATTCACACTCCACCAATATTAAATAACTGCTTACTTAGAGCCAAGTAGACTCCCAGTTCCTCTGTTTTTACTGTCCTGAAAGACAAATAAATACACAGACAGTTGCTTATAAAGGTCTTAGGGCTTATCACTAGGCATCAAATAATGGTGATGGTTGGTAGGAAAAATATAACTCCGTATTTTACCCATTTGAAAGCAATCTTTTACGTATGTCAGAGACCCTGTGCCCTGGCCCATCAGCTGCAAGCCTTGCCCGTTGCAACATTTGCAGGACAACAATCCTGATGTAAAGACATCCTCATTACAACTCATTCCCAAATGTGTCCTCTTTTGTGTTAGCAATTTTATTACAAAATTCTAAGAAAACCCGAAAGGGGAAGACCAGAGTATTTCCCATGTAATTAACAAGGTGGCTCCTGTCCGATCTTGAAGGGTAGGTGGAATCTGCAGAGGCATGCCTGATTATAGCCAACCCTTTGTGCAGTGATTCCCATGCTGAAGATATTTCCAACATTATGAGGTAAGAAGCTGTGTTTTGTATGCTATAATGATTATTTTTTTCTATCTCTTTTAAAGTAATGCTCAGTACATAAGCATAAATAGGAGAAAATGCCGTCTATCATATCACTAGGTTCATCGTTTTCCAAGGTTCTGCCTACTTTTTGCCCCCTCCCCAAGACTGTGCAGATGGATGCAAAAGGAAATGAAAACAGAGCATCCTGAGTGTGAATGTGCTTCTCCATATAATTCCCTGAAGTTTCATATGTATAGTAGCCATCTGAATTTAAGAAGCAAGCATACAAATAACTGATTATTGTTCAGATAGAACCATTATAACTAATATCCTCTCCTCAAAAACAAAGATGCAATTTTATGAACCCTATTAGTGCACTTTATTTATTGGGATTTTTCTGTAGTAGTTGTAGTGAAAGATTATGCATGGTCCGATATGACGTGCTTTTTGACCATCGGTAAGTATTTTCTTTTCTTTTTTTTTTTTTTTGAGACGGAGTTTTGCTCTTGTTGCCCATGCTGGAGGGCAGTGGCGTGATCTAGGCTCACTGCAACTTCCGCCTCCCCGATGCAAGCAGTTCTCCTGCCTCAGCCTTCCAAGTAGCTGGGATTACAGGCATGTGCCACCACGCCAGGCTAATTTTTTATTTTTAGTAGAGATGGGGTTTTACCATGTTGGTCAGGCTGGTCTTGAACTCCTGAGCTCAGGTGATCTGCCCACCTCAGCCTCCCAAAGTGCTGGGATTACAGGCTGGGCCACCGTGCCTGGCCTGACCATGGGCAAGTATTTTCAAGATGGCTAGAGTCAGTGCTATTACATTAAACTGTGAACTCTTCTAGCAAGAACGTGACTTGTGATAACAAAGATCTAACTGTGATTATGATGACAATGGCATTTTGGCTAATCCAGACGAACTTCCAATCTCCAGAGTAAAATAAACACAGATAGCTGAAGGTGACATTACATATAGCAAGAAACAGCTGAAAATCTGTACCATACATAATACAGTAAATATGAGGTAGATCTTAGTTTCTTAATTTGTAAAATGAGGAAGTTGAATTAGACAGTCTATGAACTATTTCAAGCCATAGACTACCATCAAATTTCTATTTTTACATGTAATTATTAGGTTTGGGTTTGAAGGCTAAAACATGAAACTGTTGATTTCCTTCTCAAGAATTGGCCTCAGAAGAAAGAAGAACACAGTCTTCTAATACCAAGAGATAATCATTCCATAGATTTGGTTGGCAAAGTCATGAAAACAATGATGCTCTTCTGTGTAGGCTACTAAAAACATTTTTAGAAAACAACACAACAATAAGCTTTATTATAATGCCAAGTTTTTCTATGCTTACCTACATATCAATTTAACTCTGAATTAAATTATATTACAAAGCCCTTTGGCTATGACACATGACTAATGAGAGTGTTCGGGGTTTATATAGGGTGCTCTCTATCAAGAACTATGACTCTACCACTAGAATCATCATACAGATACTGCAATCCCATAACAAGGTATAGTAACATTCTAGCATATTCCATCTCCTTTTATCTATATAGCTAGACGAACTTTTTTATTTTCTAATGGATGTGTAAATAAAAAGTTTTTGCCAATCATGGGTAAAATTTGGAGTCTCATTAAGATGGATAATCACTTAACAATGTAAATTGGGGGAAGAATTAGAGGTTTAAGCCATTTGACCTGATTTTGCAACTCTAGCTATTTTTGTTTCAAAAAATGAGAGCCATTGACCACTAACCACTTTCAAATGCTGAATTTGTTCTTATCATTTTCATTGACCTGGGCACCACTTTTATGTGCAAAAATGAAGAATATATGATTTCAAGTAAATTAAGAAAAAGAAAGACATCCATCCATAAGAGCTTTCTTGAGGTGTGTTTATTCCTAATGCTTGACCTGCTTTGTACTATGGAACAGGTTTATCTGCCAAAGATTCCCAGCTGGAACTGGGACACTGGAGACAACATCATCTGCTTTGCTGAATTAAAGCTTGGATTTATCGCCCAAGGCTGTTTGGTGCCAGGCTTGTGTACCTTCCTAACATCTCTATTTGTGGAGCAAAACAAAAAGGTAACCTTGTAAATTAATGTTGGTTCTTGGCTCTGTCCCCATGTCCTACATATTAGGATCAGAAATAGGAAAAAAAATTGAGAAAAGCATCAAGGCTCCAAGAAATGAGATTTGACTTCTGCTTGGGCTGGGAAGGGATTAGAAGATCAGAATTTAAAAGTCCCAGGTACCACATTGACCTTGAAGAAATCATTTATTTTATTCCTGCCTAAGAATATTTATCTACAAAACAGAAAAAATATAACTCTGCTTCCTACCTACAGTCCAGGATGTTTTAAATCAAAGTACATTCATCAAAGTAGAAGCATTGAGTTATTGAAAGTGAAAATATAAATAAAGGTTATATTATTAATGAAGGATTCATATATTTCAATACAAATTAAATCCAAAATAGTAATTGGTATAATAATTATATTCATCAAATAGAAATTATACAAATAGTAATTAAAATCTAATTTTTCCAGGTTGTTTTAGGGAGAATTCCATGCAGGAATAATAACAGTAACCACATGATGAGTGCCTACTGTCTTGTGTTTCTCCTTAATAATATGTTAAGTTAGTATCCCAGCAGTGAATTGGTGAAGCTAACTAACTTGATCATACAGTAAGTTAGTGAGCCGCAGAGCTAGAACTGTCTGGTTCACAGTGTTGTTACCACAGTGCTCTATGCCTCTGGTGTTATTTCCACACAATGTCTCACATCAAGATTTTTGATATTTTTGTCTGAGACAAAGTAAGGGGCTAAAAGTGACTCTTGGGATAAATTTTGGTAGCACAAAAGGTGGTGTTCCAAATATCATTTCCATGAAATGCTCCAGGCAAGGTGTGCTAGCCCTTGGCTGGACCTGGTCTTCCTTTTATTAAGCGCTTGCAGAGAATGACCTTACTTTCCATTTAATTCTGAGTCCATGCTTGCCTTTCATACACTTGACTTCCCTCTTGACCTCTCTTTGGTCGCTCTTTCCTCTGTTCTCTTTTTTCTGTGTTCAGTACAAATGTTTGCATCTTTTTCTGTTTCTTCCCTGGTGCTATTTAAGGAAAAGCAAAAGAGGTAAGAGGTGCTCTGGCCAGCTATATGCTAACTGCAACAAATGGAATGCTTCTGTATTTCCTTCTGTGAATGTGAAGAGATGTAATATACAGGTGAAAAGAAATGGCAGTCAGGGTGGAGGGAATGAGCCTTCATGCAGCTACAACACACAAGCTTTTACTTCCATGTAGTGGTCACTGTATACAGCCTAGAAAACGGTTGATAAGGACACTGTCTTTGTGTTGTATATTTAGAAAGTAGCAGAGAACTTCAATATTTCTTGTGATTATTGTGATTTCAATCTCCATGGTTGGAGAAAGTAAATGGAAATAAATGGAATGTGAACTCTATATGAAGACTTATCCTCCTTCATGAAACTATAGAAGATAGGGATGTAAAACCATCCTCTTGTATTTTTCTTATTTAAAGAGTTGTGGCCAGGTGTGGTGGCTCATGCCTGTAATCCCAACACTTTGTGAGGCTGAGATTGGTGGATCACTTGAGCTCACGAGTTCGAGACCAACCTTGCCAACATAGTGAAACCCTGTCTCTAGTAAAAATATAAAAAATATTAGCCAGGCATGGTGGCATGAGCCTGTAGCCCCAGCAACTGGGGAGGCTGAGGCAGGGGAGTCGCTTGAACCTAGAAGGTGGGGGTTGCAGTGAGCTGAGATCACGCCACTCCACTCCAGCCTCGGCGACAGAGTGAGACTCTGTCTCAAAAAAAATAAATAAATAAAATAAAAATAAGATCTAGAGTTGTAACCTTCCCACTGAAGATGATCACCTGTCATTATTTATACAAGATGGATTTTAGCTTACAGGAATTGAGAGATATTTGTGGTCTCCATAATGTTTTTTTGAGTGAAGTCTGAAATCTACTTTCAGGAATCCTTACTGAACAGCATCAGGCAAAATATGTGAAAGCTGCATTATTCTTTGGTGCTTTCGATTCTATAACAAACTATCGACTTTGTTTTAATGGCTGGGACTCCAGAGTTTTATGACTGATTTCTCTCAGAGTAGGCCCTTACTTTCCCTGACTGTCAATTTCTCTATCTATAAAATTAAAATTATTAATCTCATAACTGGCTTTTTCCAAGTATTGAGTTAATATTTGTAAAACTTCTGAGAACTCAGATTAAAAGGCCTTGAATCAATGCCATGTGTTTTAATTATATTGATCATATTGTGAGAAATTGTAGCTTGAAGAACATTTCCAGTTGGTCCTGGGTTCAGAGCATGGCCTTAAACTTAAATTTACATTAGATCTGATCCAACTGGCTTACTTGAGCACTCAGATTCTTTTATCCAAAATCCTCCTGTTTTCCTTTCTGATCTTTTTAAATCTATCTCAGGAAGTGTTCTCCATCCCCACACTATCATTTTTTACCTTCTTTCAAACATTGAAACATTTAGATTAGAAGCACTAAGCCAATTTATTTAGTTATTGGAAATTAGTGGTATGAACCACCTAATAATCAGAGCCCTCCTCATGAGAGGACTTTAAGAAAGTGGGAAAAGGAAAAGGATTCATTCAGCTGAATCTTGGTGGTGGAAGTAGGCACTGGAACGCCTGAAATAGTCTGTCCTTTTTAGTAGGGCAGAATTGTTTGTCTATGTGTTTGTTTTTGTTTTGCTTTTTTTCGAAACTGCATCATGACCATCTGAAGAGAATTTCTGAACCAGCCATAACTCTCCGCAGCAACAGTGCTCCTAAACGTTTAGAAATTCAAAATTTTCATCTGAGATTCTGGGTTTTAAGAAGACTGTCTTGCCATATCAGAACAGTGTGGTGGTGATTCTCATGGCAGTAGGTGGAGAAGGATGAGTAAAGGGTCCTACACAAACGTCAGCCACGAGTTCCTAACAGCCTTTCTGTTGGGTTGGGTGCATTTACCAGTTTTGAGATATCTTTCTCCTTTCACATCTCCCATTTCTCTGGAAACCTACCGTTTGCCTTGATTTCTCCATTCTCTCTTCCATGCATCAGGATGGCCCTTCAAGTTCATTTGAACTTATGAAGGGTTCTGATACTGGACAGAAGCTGTGAGTATTTTCTTCTTTGAGGTATATGGTTAGTAGAAAACTAAAATATTTTAAGCCAATCTTGAGTAGTCATATCCAGAGAGAGAGAATTTAGATTTCACATTAACTTTTCCATCTGATTTTTACTAACTCAAAAGCTGAAATCAGGACTGGGTGATGGAGAATTCTCACTGCCAGCAAGGAAACTTGAATGACATCTGGAAAGAAAATAAGTAATGATGTGTCTGCCTCATCCTGAACTCTGGTGAAAATAGTTGAGATGGAGTTAGCTTTTTAGTTATTCCTTTAACATTTCTCTAGTTAGGCACTAAGATAAATCTCTTTTTTATGACTTACATGCAATGAAGACTCGTTTGTGCTTAGCAGAATATGCAGTGTGAATTCTAACATTCTACATTCCTTGTCATTTTGCTTCGTGTGGCATGATTATGTATTCCAGGTTACGCCTAAACAGACCTGGCAGAAACACTTCTTGAATAGCATGAAAAACAAAATTCTGACCCAACGTCTCTCTGATGACTTTGCTGGAATGAGCTTTCCTGAAGTTGCCCGGTAAGTGAAGTGTGAAATACTTCCCTCGTTCTTCAGACAACAACGTTCTTTCAACAACGTTCACTGAGGGCCCACTATAGGCCAGACTCCATTACAAACTGAAGATCTAAGAAGGGACAGCCCAGGGTCCCTGAAACTTAGAAGTTTACAGTTGGGGTGGGACAATTTCATCTCTGTCCCAGTTGGCGCAGTGGCTGTTGGTTACTTTAGGTGGATTCACTTACAAGGGATCATTCCACATTGGGAGTTCTTTCCTCTAAGATGTTGGTTTCCTCCTAGGCACAGGGCACAGAGTGTTAGTTATTTTGTTGTTCACTGACCCCTTGCTCTCCTTATGTCTCCTCGTCTTCCTTCCCAGGCTCTGCTTTCTGAAGATGCACCTCCTGTTGATAGCCATCGAATACAAGTCCCTCTTTACAGACGGTTTCTGGTACCAATAAGTCTGCTCATCTCTTCAGTTTTTTTTTTTTTTTTTCTGGAGAATCTTTGTGATTAAGACTTTTTCCAAAGATGCAGCTATAACTAAGCTCTTTCCCTTTGGTGGATTGGCTGAGAGGCAGCCTCTGGGGCTCCCTGACTCCTCTGCTGTGCTGTCTCTGATGGCTTGTGTTAGGGTGGTGACCCTCTTGGGCAAACACTTCTCTTTTGTTCCTCGGACCCTGCCCCAGTTCTCTCTCAGGAGCAGAGAGGAGAAGAAATGGTCACCTTCTCAGATCTGTTTCTCTTAATAATATTATCAGATCTTGACCATGAAATAATACCACAAAGTTGAATTATTTGTGATAAAAATGTTCCCACAAACACTGGCCATGCAAAGTAAAGGACAATGCTGGGCACGGTGGCTCATGCCTGTAATGCCAGCATTTTGAGAGTTTGAGGCAGGTGGATCACTTAAGGCCAGGAGTTCGAGAGCAGCCTGGCCAACATAGTGAAACCCTGTCTCTACTAAAAATACAAAAATTAGCAGGACATGGTCATGCACCTGGGCCTGTAATCCTGGCTACTTGGGAGGCTGACGCATGAGAATTGCTTGAACCTGGAAGGCAGAGGCTGCAGTGAGCCGAGATCATGCCACTGCACTTCAGCCTAGGTGACAGAGCAAGACTCTGTCTCCAAAAAATAATTTTAAAAAAAGTAAAGGACAAAATATGGCAAAATGGGAATCTGACCAGCCGACTGGACAAAGGCTTTTGTTGACAGAGTTGATAAAGGAGACCTATCATCACCAGACATCAGCATTTCCCAAAAACCCATAAGTGAATAAATATGAAAGTAAGAGAAGTTATCACGTAATGCGAAATAAAATTCAGAGCAAATGAAATATACATAAACATAAATGGAAGAAAAGGTGGAAAAGAAAGACAAATAGATACTATAATATAGAGAAAAAGATCTGTAAAAAAAAAAAGAAAAGGGGTGGGGCTTAAATGGGATGAGGGCAAGAAAGACTGTGTGTTGGCTCATGTGTACTTTTCAGTGAAAAATTAACTTGTGCTAAATAGGAATTAATAGACTAGTTTCTGATCCTGACTGATTTGCTGGCCCTATAGCCATGGATAAGGATTCATCATTTGTGGAATGAGGAAATAGTGTTAATGAATCTCTCACGCACCTTCCTGTTCTAAAATTGACATTACCAGAAATTGTAAAATTATAGGAAAACATTCAAAATGCAATAATTTTCAATTATATCGGATGGACTATAAAGGAATTATTAAATGTGAAAAGTTTGGAAAGAATCAAAGACCTGTCTGAGTTGACAGGATATAGAAAGCATCTGGGTAGAAGACATCAGTGGGATTATAAAAAGCAAGTCATCAAGAAGAGAATAACAAGTAGTATTGTCTGGCTGCCTAAGTTCTGTTTAAAAATCCTGCTGTGCTCAAGAAAATCTCACAAGCAAAACCTCTGAATGTAAACATCTGCATAAATGAGCCTCCTACTAGAAACAGGTCATAGTAAAATGGGTAGACTTGGAATCATAAGCCAGGTAGTTTGGGTTTCAGACTGACCCAAAATTTTATCAAGTTTTAGTAACAACTTTGTTTTTCAATCACCTGGATTATATGTCAGAATTATTTGCATAAGTTTTTTTGTTTTTGTTTTTGTTTTTGAGACAGTTTCATTCTTGTTGCCCAGGCTGGAGTGCAATGGCACAATTTCGGCTCACTGCAACCTCCACCTCCCAGGTTCAGGTGATTCTCCTGCCTCAGCCTCCCGAGTAGCTGAGATTACAGGTGTGTGCACCATGCCTGGTTAATTTTTGTATTTTTAGTAGAGACGGGGTTTTACCATGTTAGTGTTCTCAAACTCCTGACCTCAGGTAATCCAGCCACCTCGGCCTCCCAAAGTGCTGGGATTACAGGAGTGAGCTACTGTGCCTGGCCTGTTTGCATAAGTTTTAAAGACTTATAGATTCCAAAACCCTACTTTTCACTGCAAAACCAAATCTTCAAGGGTGAGCCTGAGAATTCTTTCTCAAGTCTCCATGATACAATTGGTTTATTCACTGGAATCTGGAAACTACAACCACATGCCCTTAAGATCCTTTCTACCTCTTAACATTCTAGATTTCTGTAAACTTTATTAAGATGACAGTTAGGACATCACAGACCAGAAACATTAATATTTATTTAGCAACTAATCTCATATAGATTTAAGAGGCCCTGTTTACTACCTAGCACACATGTACCTCAGTGAAAAGGGGATCTATGGAAACAGAGATTTAACTTTGCCTTCTCACTGGGAAGTCTGGCGAATCAAAAGGATTAAGATCTGATTTGGCAAATGTATTGATAAGAACATTCCCTTACATGATTGACACTTTGTGACCAACACTGCTATAGACCTGTTACATATGTTAACTCTTGAATAATCCTCACAACAGTGCTGTGAGATGGGTACTATTATTATTAGTCTCATTTTACAGAAGAGGAAGCTGAACCCCAGAAAGTTAAATGATTCTCCCAACCTCACACAACACCCAAGTGGCAGAGCCAGGATCTGAACTCAGGTCCTCTGGCTCCAGGGCTGTGCTTCTGTAACCATTCTGTAGTAAATTCACTGCTGCCATTATTGGTAGAAGGAAGACTGCACGTTTAAATAGTTGGACTTTAAGCAAATATATTGAAATTCTGGGGAAAAAGCCTATCTTTTCTCACCTTATAATTCCTCTTCTAATTGGCAAGCTTGAAGAGATCGTAAGACTTGCAAAAGACTTGGAGAATTATAAGAATTTTTCTTAGGGAATTATTTGTCACCTGCTAACAGATGAAGCTGGATCTGACCCCAGTCACTTACTGTAATGATTTTGTTCCAGGGACAACCATTCTCTGATAGAGCAACCAGCCAAATCATAAAGAGAGAATCAACTAATAACTCCATGTTAGGAAAATCCTTAGGAGAGGCTCACCTCTTTTCTCAAATACAGTCAAATATATGTTTTATTGTGACAGTATCTTCATAGCTAGATATTTAGTATGAGTTCAGAGAAACCTTTCTCCTTTAAAAAAACAAAAAACAAAAGAAGCAGCCATGCGCAGTGGCTCATGCCTGTAATCTCAGCAGTTTGGGAGGCCGAGGCAGGTGGATCGCCTGAGGTCAGGGGTTTGAGATCAGCCTGTCCAACATGGTGAAACTCTGTCTCTACTAAAAATACAAAAAATTGGCCAGGATGGTGTTGCACACCTGCAATCCCAGCTACTCGGGAGGCTGAGGCAGGAGAATCACCTGAACCTGGAAGGCAGAGGTTGCAGTGAGCCGAGATCGTGCCATTGCACTCCAACCTGGGCAACAAGAGTGAAACTCCGTCTCAAAAAGAAAAAAAAAGTCTATGTAAGACACAACTAAGCATGCATCTGCTAGTTAGTGAGCATCAGCCAATAATATTTAAGGGGCCACAGTTGTATTTTCTTTTCCTTCCAAAGTTAAAATCAATTATTTCACTCACTAATATGTCAGTAAATACTCAGAAAAGGCCATCCATTGTCTGAGGTAGTAATCTACCTGAACACAGCTATACAGCCTGGGTCTATTCTTGGCATAAGACTGAAGAACTTTGGCCGTGCAAGCTCATTTATTTTTGTGAGGATCCTCTAACACTTGAAAGGTGTGAGTATCCCAGCAACAGAATAAGCTTTGCCAGAATTAAAACTTCACCTCATTTCGATGTGAATACAAGAGGAGGGATGATTTTTGAAGGAGGAAAGAAGAACTTCGGTTCTGCAAAAAAGAAGTGAGGGGAGTTATAGGGTTGTAAGATCTCACCATAGACATCTGAATTGAAGGAAATAAAGGCAGGAGATCCTGAGAAACAGGGAGAAATGTCGGTAATTTGAAAAGCCATAGCAGAGTACTGCATCAAAGAGTATCATGGACAGAAAATTACAAAACAATATTCTCAAACACATAAACCACAAGAAAATAGAAAATCAAAAGTTTCAAGTAAGATAACAATAGAAATAATTCACATGGTTCCTGCTGTCAAAAATCTGGCAATCAAAATAAGCAAAACTGAAGTCAAAAGAAATGCACAACCTCAAAAACTGCATAGGTGAATACAAGAAACTTTTGAATCCAGCTGGTGAATTAAACATTAACTTTCAATGGCAAGTGGCCTAAAGATGAGCACTACTAGTATGACGCTAAGCCTGGCAATTGTGTGGTCTCGGCATATTTGTCATTTGATAGCTTAAATCAGCAAGATGTTGTGCACCTGAGTTGGTCAGACCATCTCAGATGCATGACAGAATCCAGGAGAGACTTCCCCGCAGGTCCACTGCGTGTTCAGCTCACTGATCAAGTTGTTCCCTGGCTCCTCTCTGCATAGTCAGCCCCAATCAAACAAAGAATTACAAATGTCAAATTCACATTCTCCACTGTGTTTGGCAGTAAAAGGAGGTTGAATACGATTAACTTAGCAACTTAGAGAATCCATTGATCATAACAGAAAGAGGCACCAACTGTTGCCACTGAAATCAGAGGGAAACATTACCGTGTGTTTATTTTTTGTTTCCAGTGGTCTGATACTAAATCCACCTGCACAAGTTAGGATACGTAAGAACACATTAGGGTTCTTTATTGCTGAAACTCCAAAGGACGTCAGAAGGTAATTTTTTTATTACTTTATGGGGGAAAACCACTAAAGCAACTACAGCTTAATGGGAGGCCCACTGAGTCAGCACCATGCCTCCTTTGCGTTAAGACTCATAAATCATTCTTGGTTTTCTTTCATTGTCCAGAGCCTTGTTTTACTGTTCAGTCTGTCACGATGATGTGTTTACTCCTGAGCTAATTACAAACTGTGGCTGCAAAAGCAGAAGCCGGCAGCACATCACAGGTAATTACACTTTATTTCTGGCTGTCCTTAGCCCAGCCTCTAGGGAGCTGCCAGAGGAAAGAGAAGAGGGTTCCATCTCTTAAAAGGCAATGTCCATTTGAACTTGGCCAGGAAGTGGCAGACATTTCCTCACTGACCACACGAGAGGTGAGAATCAGTGTTTTAGAGCTGGAAGAAACCTAACTAGTTATCTAATTCAATTCCTTTAAAGGCAGGCAAATGCATTTTAAGAGATCCAGTCACTTTGTCCAAAGTTACATAGCCAGTTAGTGGCATCACCAAACTCAATCCCAGGCATGCTGACTTTCAGCCCATTGCTTTTTCATGATTTCACAGTTTTTCACAACTTCAGATTGAAAATTCAGCCTATATCTGACCACTTGGTTGGCCATGAGGATGCTACCTCATGACCATACCTTGAGTACCCTGTTTACTTAATGGGTAGCAAGAAGTTTAAAGTTTACTCATCCTGACATGGTGCCGAGGGAATGTAATTTTCTCTATTTTCTCTAACTGAACTCAGCAGTTTACCAACACCCCTTTCCACTTAATGGCAGAAAAGAAAAAATTAGTCTCAAGCATTCATAATCACTTAGTCCCTTCTGGTTTAAAATTTAGCCTCGGCCAGGCATAGTGGCTCATGCCTGTAATCCCAGCACTTTGGGAGGCCAAGGGGGGTGGATCATGAGGTCAGGAATTCAAGACCAGCCTGGCCAAGATGGTGAAACCCCGTCTCTACTAAAAATACAAAAATTAGCTGGGCATAGCAGCGTGCGCCTGTAATCCCAGCTACTTGGGAGGCTGAGGCAGAGAATTGCTTGAACTTGGGAGGCTGAGGCAGAGAATTGCTTGAACCTGGGAGGCAGAGGTTGCAGTAAGCTGAGATCACACCACTGCACTCCAGCCTGGGCGACAGAGTGAAAAAAAAACAAAAAAAAAAACTTTGCCTCATCCAGGTACATTCAGACTCTTTGTGTAAAACCCCAGGGTTTCAGAATTTAAACTTAAGTCAATTCAAAATATGAATTTTCTATCAGGTCTGTTTTCATCCCTAAGCTTCTTGTTCTCTCCTTCTTCTCAGAGTGCTATTTAAATGCAAGAATAAGCTGGCTTAGCATCATGAGTGTTCTTGCAGTGAACCACAAGTCTTCATTGATTCCTCCTGAGGGTCCTCATTAACTTTGGTCTGCAATCGTTACCTTCTGTCACCTCTGCATCAATGACCAAGGAATTTGCTCCTCCTGGCTTTGGGTCAGGCTCTATCACTTGTTACTGAAATCCATTCTCCTAGTCTTGAAGTCTGCAAAACTCTTTTCAGTAATCCTTGTCTTTTCATTCCTTTTTAAATTTTTTTCTGTTACTTTTAGTTCACATGTAATAATTGTGTATATTTTTGAAATACAGAGTGATATTTTGATATAGATATACAATGTATAATGATCAAATCAGGGTAATTAGCATATCCATCCATCACCTCCAACTTTTGTCATTTTCATGTTGTGAACATTCAAAATCCTCCCTTTTAGTCTTTTGAAAATATACAATAAATTATAGTTAACTATGAAGGACACTATAAATTATTCCTCCTGTCCAGCTGTAACATTGCATTCTTTAACCAATCTCTCCCCATCTTCCCCTCTCTCTCCCCTTCTCATCCTTTAATAACCACAAGTTGAGTCTCTACTTCCATGAGCTCAATTGTTTTTTAGCTCCCATGTGTGGGTGAACATGTGGTGAACCTAATGTCCTCCAGTCTCATTCATGTTGCTGCTAATGACAGGATTTCATCCTTTTTAATGACTGCATAGTATTTCATTGTTTATACATATCACATTTTCTTTATCTATTTATCTTTTGATGGACATTTAGGTTGCTTCCATAACTTAGCTATTGTGTATAGTCCTACAATAAACATGGAAGTGCAGATATCTTTTTGATACACTGATTATTTGTATAGATACACAGTAGTAGAATTGCTGGATCATATGGTGGATCTACTTTTAGTTTTTTGATGTATTCCCATACAGTTTTCCATAGCAGCTATACTAATTCATGTTTCTACCAACAGCATATGAGTTCCCTGTTCTCCACATCCTTGTCAGCATCTATTGTTTTGTTGTTTGTCTTTTTTGTAATAATCATTGTAACTGGAGTAAAATGATAGCTCATTGTAGTTTTGATTTTCATTTCTCTGATAATTAATGATGTTAAACATACTTATATACCATGTGTATGTCTTTTGCAAAATGTTTATTCAGATCTTTTTCCTATTTTAATCAGATTATATATTTTTTGCCATCGAGTTCCTTTGATATTCTGGATATTAGTTTTATGACAGATGAATGGTTTGCAAATATTTTCTCCCATTCTACAGGTGTCTCTTCCGTCTGTTGATTGTTTTCTTTGCTGTGCAGGTTTTGGTTTAATATAGCACCATTTTTCTATTTTTGGTTTTGTTCCCTGTGCTTTTGAAGTCTTAGCAATAAAATATTTGCCTAGTTTAAAATCTTGAACCATTATTTTCTTCTAGCAGTTTTGTAGTTTTGGGTATTCCATATAAGTCTTTAATCCATTTTGAGTTAATTTTTATATGGGGTGAAAGAAAGGGGCCTAGTTTCATTCTTCTGCATATGGATATCCAGTTTCCCCAGCACCATTACTGAAGAAGATCCATTCCACTTGGTGTGTTTGTGGCACCTTCATTGGCCTAATGTTATTTTAGTCTCTCTGCTGTTTGGCATTTTAAACTCTCCTCCTTTATATGCATTTGTATGTCAGGACGTGGAAACTTCAGTGGGTTTCTCTCCACATTTCTCCCCACTTACAGATGCTGTCTTGTTTCTTCTTCTGCAGTCCTCTTGCATTGTTGCTAGACACAGTTTCAAGAGCACCCCACCAATAATCCATATGAAAAGGGAAGCATCTCTCTCATTTTTCTCCTTGCACATCAGACAAATAATCACATTTTCCTGGCCTAGTCACCCCTTATCAACCTGAAGCACTGTATATATGTGTGGGGGAGGGAGTGGAGAACTGGGTTCTTTCTCAGAGATCAGGCTCTGTCCTATCTTTATAACATCTTTATTCAGATATATTTCAAATACCATGAAATAAATATATATCCATTTACAGTGTACAATTCAATGAGTTTCTTTATACAAATAGAGTTGTGTAGTCATCACTACAATCAATTTTAGAACATTTTCCTCACCTCAAAAAAAACCTCATACCCAATAGAAGTCATTCCTCCTTCTCCTCAACCCACAGCCCTGGAAACCACTAGTCTACTTTCTGTCACTGTAGATTTACCTATTATGGTCATTTCACAAAAAAAAAAAAAAAAAAACGAAACAAACAAAAAAAACCCCACAACAACAACAACAAAAAAGGATCCTATAGTTTGTGGCTTGTTGTGTCTGGCTCCTTTTATTCAGCCATGCTGTAGCATGTATCAATACCTCATTTCAGCCGGGCACAGTGGCTCATGCCTGTAATCCCAGCACTTTGGGAGGCTGAGGTGCGTGGATCACTTGAGGTCAGGAGTTTGAGACCAGCCTGGTCAACATGGTGAAACCCCATCTGTACTAAAAATGCAAAAATCACCTGGGTGCGGTGGTGCGTGCCTGTAATCCCAGCTACTTGGGAGACTGAGGCAGGAGAATCTCTTGAACCCAGGAGGTGCAGGTTGGCAGTGAGCCGAGATCACACCACTGCACTCCAGCCTAGGTGACAGAGCAAGACTGTCTCAAAAACAAACAAACAAACAAAAACCCCACCAAAAACCTCATTTCTTTTTCTTGCTGAATATTATTCTGTTGTATTTTTCTTGCTGAATAATATTCTGTCATATAGATCTATACCTCATTTTGTTATACATTTATCTATTAATGGACATTTGGGTGGTTTCCACCCTTTACATATTGTATATAATGCTGCTGTGCACATTGGGGCACAAATATCTGTTCAAGTTCCTGCTTTCCATTTTTTTTATGTATACATCCAGAAGTAGAATTGCTAAATCAAATGCAAATTCTATGTTTCATTATTTGCGGAATCACCACACTGTTGACCACGGCAGCTACACCATTTTATGTTCCCACCAGAAATGCAGAAAGTTTCCAATTTTTCTACATTCTCACCTACACTTACTTTTCATTTAAAAAAATAATGGTCATCCTAATGGTTGTAAAGTGGTATCTCATCGTGGTTTTGATCTAAATTTTCCTAAATGGTATTTTTTCATGAGGATCTTATTGACCATTTACGTATCTTCTTTGAAGAAATATCTACTTTGATCCTATTTTTAAATTTGATTATTGTCTTTCTACTGTTGAGTTGTATAAGATCTTTATATATTCTAAGTACATAGTCCCTCATCAGATGTATGATTGGCAAATATTTTCTGCCATTCTGTGGTTTTGCTTTTCATTTTTGTTACATACTTTGAATCACAAAATTGTTTAGTTTTGATGATGTTCAATGACGTATTTTTTATTTTGTCACTTGTGCTTTTGTGCAATATCTAAGAAGGTTTTGACCAACCTAATTAGGTTTAGGAAGATTTACTCCAAAACTTTCTTCTAAAAATTCTGTATCTTTGGCTCTTACATTTAGATCTGTGATCTTTTTTTTTTTTTCCTTTGGTACAGTGTCTCACTCCATCAGCCAGGCTGCAGTGCAGTGGTGCAGTCATGGCTCACTATAGCCTCAACCTCCTGGGTTCAGGAGATCCTCCTGCCTCAGCCTCCAAAGTAACTGCGATTACAGGCCCACAACTATGCCCAGCTAAATCCTGCATTTTTTGTAGAGATAGGGTTTTATCATATTTCTCAGGCTGGTCTCGAGCTCCTAGGCTTAAGTGAGCCATCTGCCTCAGTCTCCGAAAGTGCTGGGATTACAGGCATGAGCCAATGTTCCCAGCCTCTATGATCTATTCTGAGTGATTTTTGTTTATGGTAGAAGACGAGGATCCAACTTTACTCTTTTCATTGTGGCTATCCAGTTGTCCCAAAATTCATTTATTCAAAAACTATTCTTGTCAAAAAACAATTGACTTTAAATATCTGGGTTTATTTCTGGGTATCAATTGTATTCTATTAATCTATATGTGTAACCTTATGCAAGTACCACACTGTCATGATTACTATAGTTTTGTAGTAAGTTTGACCCTGGGAACAATAAGTCTCCAACTTTGTTATTCTTTTTCAATATTATTTTGTTTAATCTGGATTTCTGCATTTCCATGTGGATCAGGATCAATATGTTAATTTCTGCAAGGAAACTAGCTGGGATTTTAACTGTGAGCCTATTGAATCTATAGATCAATTTTGGAAATATCTTAATTATATTAAATCTTCTGATTTATTGATATGGTTTGGCTCTGTGTCCCCACCCAAATCTCATCTTGAATTGTAATCCCCATGAGTCAAGGGAGGAACCTGGTGGGAGGTGATTGATTATGGGGACAGTTTCCCCCACGTTGTTCTTGTGATAGTGAGTTCTCACGAGGTCTGATGGTTTAAAGTGTGGCACTTCCCTTCTCTCTCTGTCTCTCTCTCTCTCTCTCTGTCTCTCCTACTACCATGTGAAGAAGGTCCTTGCTTTCCCTTCGTCTTCTGCCATGATTGTAAGTTTCCTGAGACCTCCCCAGCCATGCAGAATTGTGAGTCAATTAAACCTTTTTTCTTCATAAAATAGTCTCAGGGAGTTCTTTATAGCAGTGTGAAAATTGATTAATACACGATGAACATATGATGTCTTCATATCTACTTAGATCCTCTTTAATTTCTTGGAACAGTGTTTTATAGTTTTCAGATCATAGGTTTTGTATTACTTTTGTTAATTTGATTACTAAGTATTTATTTTTATTGCTACTGTAAATAAAACTGTTTTCTTAGCTTTATTTTTAGATGGTTCATATGTAGTATATAGAGGTACAATTGATTTTTGTATATTGGTCTTATATCCTGCAACCTCACTGAATGTGTTTATTAGTTCTAATAGTTTTTTGATTGCCTCTTATTTCATTTTCTTGCCTAATTATCATGGCAGAACCATCAGTACATTCTTAAATAGAAGTGGTGAGAGCTTGTATTTTTACTTTGTTCCTGACCATAGGGGGAAGGCATTCAATCTTTCACCATTAGTTATGATGTTGGCTGTGAATTTTTCATAGATGCTCTTTATTTGGTTGTGGAAATTCTGTTCTATTCCTATATTGTCAAGGTTTTTTCTCATGAAGAGCTTTGATATTTGTCAATTTTTTTTGCTTTATTGAGATAATTACGTGGTTTTTGTATTTTATTCTATTAATGTGGCATATTGGATTAATTGATATCCAAATGTTAAACCCACCTTGTATTTCTGAGAGAAATCTCACTTGGTCATAGTATAGAATCTTTTTTATACATTGTTGGGTTTGATTTGCTAGCATTTTGTTGAGGAATTTTGAATCCATATTCAATACAAATTTTGGTCTTTAGGTTCCTTTTCTTGTATGTCTTTTTCTGCTTTTGCCATCATGTTAAAACAGGCCCCATAGAATGAATTGGAAATTCCCTCCTCTTTTATTTTTTGGAAGGGTGTGTGAAGGGTTAGTGTTAATTCTTCTTTAAGCATCTAATAGAATTTTCCTTGTGAAACAATCAGGGCCTAACTTAACATTTTTTATTATTAATCAACCTCTTTACATGTTATAAGTTTTTCAGGTTTTCTACTTCTTCCTAAGACAGTTTTGGTAGTTTCATCTACCAATTTGTTCATTTAATCTACATTATCAAATTTATTGATTTATATACATCTAATCATATGAGTATACATCTGATCATATAAGTATACATGTTGTATACTTATGTGTACATATGATATGCATAAGTATTGCTTTATATTTCTTTTATTTTTTCAGACCAGTAGTAATAATCTGTCTTTCATTCTTTATTTTGGTAACATGAGTATTCTCTCTTTTTTGCAGCTAAACTTGCTACAATGTTTATCTATTTTGTTGATCTTTTCAAAAAGAACAACTTTCTTAATGTTTTTTTTCTAATTTTTTCTATTCTATAATTGATTTATTTTCATTCTAATTTTTATTATTTCCTCCTTTCTTCTAGATTTGGGTTAACTTGCCTTCCTTTGTTCAGTATCACCTAAGGTGAAACATTAAGTGAAGTAATTGATTTCAGACTTCTCCTTTCTTTAAAAAAGGAAAAAAAAACTAGGCTGCCAGGTGTGGTGGCTCACACCTGTAATGCCAGCATTATGGGAGGCTGAGGCTGGCGGATCACCTGAGATCAGAAGTTCGAGACCAGACTGGTCCACACACCAAAACTCCATCTCTACTAAAAATACAAAAATCAGCCAGGTGTGGTGGCACATGCTTGTAGTCGCAGCTACTCGGGAAGCTGAGGCAGGAGAGTCACTTGAACCTGGGAGACAGAGGCTGCAGTGAGCCAAGATCATGCTACTGCATTCCAAGCTGGTTGACAGAGCAAGACTTCTCTCAAAAAATAAATAAATAAATAAATAGGCATTTATATCTAAAAATTTCCCTCTAAGCACCTTTAGAAGCATGGTGTATTTTTAATGTGTTATGTTTTTATTTTCATTAATTTAAAATACTTTATAATTTCCTTGTGTTTTCTGTTTTCTTTTTTTGTATGTTTTTGACCCATTATTTAGAAATGTGTTGTTTTTACTTTCACATATTTGTGAATTTTCCTAATTTTCTCTTTTATTATGTTCTTATTTAATTCCATTGTAGTTAGAAAGCATACTTTGTATGACAAATTCTTATAATATTTTAAGACTTGCTCTATTGTTTAATACATGGTCTATCCTGGAGATTATTCAATGTATACTTGGGAAGATCATGTATTATTCTGTTGTTGGATGGAATGTTATATGGATGTCTGTTAAGTATAGTTGGTTTATAGGGTCAGTTAAGTATAGGTTGGTGTGTGTGTGTGTGTGTGTGTGTGTGTGTGATTTTTACTTCTTCATGTGGATTTGAATTACTGCCTAATGTGCTTTTATTTCAACCTCAAGGAATACTGTTAGTATTTATTGTAGGGTTTGTCATATGTCAACAAGATCTAAGTTCTTGTTAATCTTAAAAATGTCTTAATTTATCATTTATTTTTGGAGGATAGTTTTGCTAACTATTAAATTCTTTGTTGGCAGTTGTTTCTCATTCAGCACTTTAAATATTTCATCCTACTTCTTTCTGGCCTCTATTGTTTCTGATTAGAAATAGCTTTCAATTTGATTGGTCATCCTTTGTACATGATGAGTCACTTCTGTCTTGCTGATTTGAAGATTCTCTGTCTCTGTCTTTGAGTCTCACATTTTTTATTATGACAGGTCTCCATGTGTCAATCTCTTTAAATTTATCCTACTAGGAGTTTATTAAGCTTTTTAGTTGCGTAGATTAATGTTTTTCAACCACTTTGAGAAGTTATTGGCCATTATTTCTCAAATATTCACTCTACTCCTTTCTTTACTCTCCTCCTGGATCTTTCATTAAATCCTTTGGTACACTTGATAATGTCCCAGCGGTCCCTTAGGCTGTCTTCATTTTTCTTAATTCATTTTTCTTCTGTCCCTCAAACTGTATAATCTTCATTCACCTATCTTTGAGTATGCTGATTCTTTTTTTTTTTTTGCATGCTCAAGTCTGATCTTTAGTTCCTCTTGTAAAGTTTTTATTTCAGTTCTTGTACTTTGAACTCCAAGATTTCTACTTAAAAAAATTTGTAACTATTTAATGATATTCTCTATTTTGTGAGACATCATTCTCATATCCCTTTTGGTTATTTATATATAGGTTTTTAAAGCTCTTCAAATATATTTAAATTAGCTGATTTTAAAAGTCTTTGACTAGTAAGTACAATATCTGAGCTTCTCTCAAGGACGGTGTCTATTGAGAGCCTTTTTCCTGTGTATTTTTATCTTTCTTGTTTCTTTCCAAGTCTTATAACTTTTTGTTGAAAATTAGACATTACACAGGTTATAATGTGTTATTTATGGAAATCAGATTCTCCAGTAGACTTTCCGAAAGTCTATCTCTCTGTCATTTGTGGCCATTGAATTTTCTATTCTGTTAGTTTAGTGGTAAGCTTATAATTGGACAATGATTTTTGTTAAACACCTGGAATCAAAAAGTTTCTCAGTCTTTGTCAAAGGATTCTGTGTTTGTGTTGGGGCATGCCTTCAATATTCAGCTGTAAAGTTGACAACTCTGTTTAGCCTTCATTTTCTGCTTGTATGAAACCTCAAGGTCAGTCAGAGATGAGAGCTTTGGAACTTCTCAGGCCTTTCTGCTTATGCATACAGCTTTACACAGTTCTGGGCATCTTCATTATCATTTAGATTTCCAGTAATATTCCAGAGTTTTTCAAAGTCCCTTATAAGTAAGAAGACATTTTATTCTTCAGTTTTCCTTTTATGCTTTTATTTGGTCTTCAATTTGCCCGGCTATCTGTTGCCTCAGGCACATGTGACATTAATATATTTGATAACACTCCCTGGGAATAGGCTTGTAGCACTAGATAAATGCAAATGAGGTTGAAAAAGACAAGCCATTCAAGTAGGGTTATGCAGGGAACCACCAGACAAGTCAAATGATGACTCTTCTTTGGAAATAAGGCTTTTGAATAACTATATTTCTGTTGTACTCCCTCTAGCGCCAAGAATATGGAGTATTATGTTTTGAAAGCTATCGATGAGCTGTGGAGCTGGAGATGAAACTAGTGTAAATTAAAACAACACAAATCTTATATCTCTTACTGCTATCTATTTATTTCTCTTGACTAAATGTTTTCAAGGCTCCTGTTGGTTAGTTTCCAGAGTTCTGAAAAAAAAATAATTCTCACAAGTTTTGCCAGTTTATTCTATTTTTATGGAGGGGCAGCCTATCTCGGGTCCTTCCTCTACCTTTTATTTTATTTTTTTTTATGGTATCTTGTCTTCATTTTTTAAAGGTAGTTTTCCTGGGTATAAAATTCTTGGTTGGCAGTTTATTTCCGCACTTTTTTTATGACATCTTATTGCCTTCTAACCTCCGTTTTTTCTGACAAGAAGTCAGCTGTTTCACATGTAAACCACATTTTTCTCGTGCTGGTTTCAAGATTTTTCGTGATGTAGGGCACAATTTACTCCACAACAGTCACATTTTGAGGTTCTGGGTAGACATCTATTAATATTTGCGGAGACAGTCTCCAATTTATTAACCCCTCTAGTGAATAATTAACATCAGTTAATGTACTTTTCAACTATAAAACTTTTATTTGATCCTTCTTAAAATTTGTATTTGTTTATGGATAATGTTTCTTTAGGGAGATATTGTCATCATACTTTTATTTCTTTAATCAGGATTTCCTTCATTTCTTTCAACATATTTAGAATATTGGCTCTTAATATTTTTTCTGCTAACTCTGACATGGACTCTTGCACAGAAAGTTTCTTTTGCCTGCTTTCCCCACCCTGTGTATAGCTCATGCTTTCCTGTTAATTTTCATGTCTCATGCTTTCCTGTTACTTTGCATATCTCATATTTTGTGTTGAAAATGGATATTGTAGATAATTATAGCAGCTCTGAAAACCAAGGCTTGTTGTTGTCACGGTTGTTTAGTTAGTTGGTTAGTGATTTGGCTGAACTGTTTTATAAAATAAATTTCCCCTAAGTGTGAAATCTTTGATGTTGCTCATTGGAGAGTGCAGCCTTGGCCTACAGTGGTTAACAACCATTGGGCTTATAGTGGTTTTAGCAGGGCTCGTTTTAATGGTCTCTTTCCCTGATCTCTATGGTAAGCTCTCTGCCTCTGTTGGTATCACACCCAGCTCCTAGACTACACTAGCAGGCTGCCTATTATTGTTTTTTACTATGCCTGAGGTATCTATCGCTCCACAGTATTATGCAATTAAATTTGGGCCCCTTTGTAAGAGTGGTTTCTAAGACCAGTCTTTGCAGTTTGTTCTGTCCCTAAGAGAACAGGTATTAACTGTATTTTTTCTGGTTCACTATGGTAAATTCTGACTTACGGTTTATCTTGTTCTCATGGAGTTACTAGCCTCCAATTAATTGTTTACCACCAAAATCACTGTTGTCAAAAAGCACCCTTGGGCTTGAAATTCTTGATACTCTGTTCCAAGTAAAATCAATTCCTTTGGGCAGAGCTTCAGAGTTCTTTGTTCTTATGGCCTGCCTCTCCTCCTGGGCAAAATCTCTGAGCCATTGCTCCCGAGCTTGCAGGATGGTGGGTGGTATTGGAAAAGAAGACGCCTCTGTTGAAGTGACACACCTGTTTTATGAGTAGGACACTAGCACTGGTGGTAGCCTCTGGCTTTCTTTGTTTGCTTCTCCCACTTTGAAACCTCTGCCTTGGGGGTGAGCTGGAGCCAGGGAGATTAATGCTTCATTGTTTTCATCCTGTGATACCTAAACAGAGCCTCACCTATAAATGAGAGCTGTGAAGAGTAAGAGAGTCTCTATCCTCTAGGATGCACTCACCTGAAACTTAGTTTCTGCAACACAGAGTGGGAAGGGGATGAGAAATACTGAGGCCGTGTCCCTCACTGGGACATAGCACAGCATTTGACTGGGAGCTGGAGGGAGGGGGAGCCCTGCATTCTTGAGCACACCTGTCCAGAATGAAGCTTTTATCACACCCAACTGGGTTTGGAGGAAAGGAAACAGTCTCTGGTTCAAGTGCCAAAGATTCTTTCTGCCCTTACTAAGATTTAGTGTATTTTATTGAATACAAGTTTTCTTTGTTTTGTTTTGTTTTTTTGTTTATTTGTTTTTTGTTTTTTTGTTTTTGTTGTTGTTGTTGTTGTTGAGAAGGAGTCTTGCTCTGTTCCCCAGGCTGGAGTGGAATGGCTTGATCTGGGCTCATTGCAAGCTCCACCTCCCGAGTTAAAGTGATTCTCCTGCCTCAGCCTCCCGAGTAGCTGGGATTACAGGTGCCTGCCACCACGCCCAGCTAATTTTTGTATTTTTAGTACAGATGGGGTTTCACCAGGTTGGCCAGGCTGCTCTTGAACTCCTGACCTCAGGTGAACTACCCGCCTCAGCCTCCCAAAGTGCTGGGATTACAGGCGTGAGCCACTGCGCCCGGCCACAAGTTTTCTTCATTTGCTATATGTTCACAGGACAATTTCTAGAGATTTTCAATGTGTGTGTGTTTATGTTTTGATAATTTCACTAGTTAGGGCTGTTTCACTGAGGAGCCAGTTTATGAAGCTTCTGCTGCTGCTATTCCACACCCAAAACTAAAGGCTCTGTCTTAACATTATCTTCTGTGAATCTTTGTACTTCCCCTTGAAAGCCTAAGACAATTTCAAGGATGGAAAAAACAAAACAAAACAAAACGAAAAACTGTTCCTATGTAATTTCCTGAAATCCCTGTTATCTACATCCTGAAATCCCTATTTCTACAGGGTAATTCAACTGAATGCTTGAATCTGAAGAATATTTTTTCTTAAAATGTCTTCAAGACTTTATTTTGGGACTGGAAATTTAAACATGGACTCCTTACATTCAATAAAAATGTGAATCTTTTTTGAAGCAGTGGATGAGTCTGACTAAATAGGAAGAAAGTCCCATTAAAGGAAGGGCCCATAAAAAAGAACAAGATAATACACTAAAAAGTATAATCTCACTATACATGTCATCCTATTATATGTAAATTTAGTATAGTTTCATGCAGTATATATAAGCCTTTAAACACAGTGTACAAACCAAACTTTATGAAAAGAAATTACACATACAAGCACACACATGCATATACTTCTGTCATTCTGCAAACAAAAATGTTTTATAAAAATAAATAATCATCCCTTTTTAGCTGACTTTTGTGACTTTACTATAAATATTTTAAAACAGAAAGTTGCTCTAGTATAAATGTTAAAATATTTCTGTATAAAAAGGAAGATTCTGCCTTTATATTTGTAGACATGCCAAATTTTACCCACTTCTATGACATGTATTTTATGATATCTAGGGATAAGTTAATGAGACTTTCAATTTACAATCTAGTTTCTTAGCTTCAATGTAGTCATCATACTCTTCAGAATCTTTCATTACTCTTAAAATAGAATAATTTCTTTTTCCTACCCTATACTGTTCCCCAATCACCAGTATTACCAAATCTATTCCACTCCAGCTGGAACTCTACTAATCTGGTACTGAGATTCTAAAGTAACAAGCAGCAAATGATCAACTGTTACTGACTTCAATATGCCAGATGATGGCAGCAGAGTACCATGAAATGCTCACAGCTCAATGGCTTGGTGTGTCGATTTCAATCTGGAGATCCTGGTTCTAACTAAAACGTGCCAAAAGAGAACACTATTTTAGAAAGAGGCTGCTTGACCACATAGTTTTAAATGTCATGATAACATCTGGGCATTCTCTTAGAGAATTAACTTTCAAAAAGGGCTTAGGAACTTATCAATAAATGACAACATAGAAACCTTACACTGACTGAATTAGTACAATTATCAGGTTGAATATTTTATGGGTTTAGAGCCAGTTAAGAATATCCTCAGTCCACTCCCTTCAAACAGTTATCTCTTTAATGAGTTCATTAAATTTCCTTGGTCCCACTGCTTTCTCCCCGCTACTATACTCAATGAGAACTCAGAAGACTTGAGTTGTGATCACAGCTATTCCACTGATTACTGTGGTTGGCGAAAAACATGTTAGCTTTTGGGGTCTCAGTGTAATCATCTCCAAAGAGGGGAATTCTTAGTGTCTATGGCCCTTTTCAACTCTGGTGCTCTATAATTCTGAATCCTTCTTTTTTTGATTACTTCCATTTTTCCAAACTAGAACCACACTAGAGGTTCTCCAATTAAATTCATAATCAAATATTTTACAGAAGAAACATAGAGTGCTGGTTACGAACATGAATTCTGGATTGGCCATTTACTAACTGTGTGACTTTAGGCAAATTATTGAAATTTTCAAGGTGCTTCAGAGTTTTTTGAAATGTTGACAATAACATTGCATATCTCGGAAGGTTAAATGAGAATATCAGTACATAAAGAATATATAAATTGATTATATTAATATAAAAAGCATTAAGCCTAGTGCCTGGCCAAGAGTAAGTTCTGCATATATGATCATTATTATGCCACCCATGGGAGCACAAACTCAAAAGGAATCTTTTTTTCTTTTTTGATCAATGAAATACAGATAAAATAAGAATTGAAAGAGAATTCCTAATAGATTGTACTTATTCTAACCCATTACCTGATTTTTTTTTTTATTTGAGATGGAGTCTCTCTCTGTTGCCCAGGCTGGAGTGCAGTGGTGTGATCTCAGCTCACTGCAGTGTCCGCCTTCGGGGTTCAAGTGATTCTCCTGCCTCAGCCTCCTGAGTAGCTGGGACTACAGGTGCCCACCACCATGCCCAGCTAATTTTTTTTATTTTTAGTAGAGACAGGGTTTCACCATGTTAGCCAGGATGGTCTCAATCTCCTGACCTCTTGATCCACCCACTTCAGCCTCCCAAAATGCTGGGATTACAGGTGTGAGACACCGCTCCCGGCCCATCCCCTGATGATTTTTGGGTTCACAGCATAAACACCAGTAGGGCTAAGCCTTCAGAGTAGGAGGAATAATTGTCTTTCTGATCTTCTTCTTAATGGAATTAGATAAGTTTTTGGGCGTGAAGTTTCCCAGCCTCAACTCTACAGTTCACTACCTGCTATGTCTTCATTGCAGTTTCTAACACCTAGGATTTAAGAATAGTAGTATTCAACCAGGGCAAGGAGGGGTGCATAAGAATCTTTACATGTGATAGAGTAGAGGGAATGCGCAATTTGGAAATAGCCCTTAGGAAAGTTGTGCCCAAATTCTCCTAATCTCCACCCCTTGAGAACTGTTTTAGAGTCTGCATTAAAATGCTACTATTCTGCAATAGAGTCAAATCTAATGGAAAGCAGAATTCTGAAAAGGAAATTGGAAAGAGGGTGCAAAAACAGTTAGGGACAGGAAAAAAAAATGACAAGAAATGAGTTGAGTAGGTGGTCCAAATATGGATTTATTTTACTTTACAGTTTTCTTTAGGTTTGGCCCTGGGTCACTTTTTGTTTTTTATAAACATTCCAGACTATTAATTGACCTTTTTAAGGAGGAATGACCCCAGCCAACGTTTCCTAGGGAGGAGAACTCCAAACTCATAAGGTAGCGATTTAGCTACCCTAATGAATCTACCAGCTCATCTTCCCAGCTTAGCTTATTTAACAGCAATGAAGAAGAGTCAGAGGTCCCATGGTCTTACATTAGGTAGGAGAAAGAATAGAAGATAGTTCCTGCATATTTTCTTCTCTAAGAGTTCAGGACCACATGTACACCAAATTTCAATAAAAAGAAAAGCAACTTGGTAAGAAGTCTATAAAGACCCTACACAGATATATTGCACTCCTATATTTGTGTCAGTTGCAATTATTCTTCTAATGGTACAGTTGTGTGTGGCTTTCCATGATTTCCAATCATTAGCATTATTTCTGCCCCAGCTGAGGCCTTCTTTCTCATCCTAATGACTACAATAGCTTTCTACTTGGCCTCCCTGGCTCTGGTCTCCTTTCATGCCAATCCATGCCATTTTTCATAGCTATAATAATTTTTATGACATTCTGATCATGAATGGATACGTAAATAAATATGGAATAGATAGGCAACTGTTACCCCACTTCTGCAAGACTAAGGCATGGGCTTGCTCTGTTGCCCTGTTGCTTTTTCAGCTTCTAAAAATAGTGGTTTTTATCTAGAATATGTAATATCACTTTTTAGGCGTGTCACAATGAGTGGTAAAGTACTACATTTTATAAATAATTGCAACAATTTAGCTATTTAGTAAATTGGAGAAGATTTGGGATAATCTGAATAATATAGGCATTATTTTCACTCATTTGAACAATGATAAAACTTCTTGAGGGAGATAGAAATAAGTGGAATTATTGCTATCCATATGGAAATCACATATGAGGCATTTCTTAAAATGCAGTCCTATCATGTATTCCAGAAAAGGAAAGATTTGCTTGTTGCTTTCAAGGGAATTACTTTTTGAAAGAGAAAGATAACCAAAATGTTGGCCATGTATTTAGAAGGACTTTCATTTTTTCTAGTCATTTATAGGTCTCAGATCCCATGTTTTTTTTTTTTTTTTTTTTTTTTTTGGTATCCAGTGCTTTACCTAGAAATCTGTAAGGTATCCATAGGGAACTCATGGTAAGTCATGACAAGACATTAACAGTCTAGCTAAAGTGTTAGGAAAAATCCATTTCAACTTTCCTCGCCTAAAATAGATTTAAAATATATTGCACACTGTTGGCTATAGGTAGGTTAGATAGATAGATAGATAGATAGATAGATAGATAGATAGATAGAAAAAATATCAAACAGAATGAGATCAGAGAAACTTCATTGCTTATCTACTGCCTTGAGGAAGGGACTTTGTCTTGTTTTTTTCTTTAATTTTTTCCTCAAATATTTGAAGCAATATTGAAACTGGGGAGAAACTGTTGCAACTTCTTTATCTGCCCTATCTTGCAACCTGGTTAATAAACAATTTTCAACTTCCTTTTTGAATGCCATTAGAATTATAGAATTTAGACCTGGAAGGAATCAGAAGAGATCACTTGGGCCAGTTTGTCCTTGACCTTCAGGTGGTCAACACCAATCAGAAACATCAGCAATCGCCATACAAGCTGTTCTGTCCACCCCACACACATGCACATTCTTCCATAATTACGAAAGCTTTCAAAATTATAAAAATCATTAATGTGTTTTCAGATGAGGTTTTAAGAATGATTCAAGGAAAGATTCAAAGCTTTAGCAAAGATTTTGAGAGTTTCACAGAAAGCACTCACCCCTCCCACTTATCCTTCCCCCAACCCTCATTTTTTAACAGCTGACAAATGTTATTGGCTAGAGAGTTAGGCTTTGAGAAAAGGAGAGACGTCCTAAAAGTTCTATAATTCCTAGGCTAGTTTGGGCATGTTGTCTTAGACATTCCATAACTCAGTTTCCATCACAACCAGCCAGCCTTTAGAGACTGACAGTTGGTAACACAGCTAGTCCTTGCTCAGATTTTACTTCAGGTGTTCCCTTCCCAAGCCGTTCCCCCCAGGGCAAAAGGTAACCCTGAAATAAGGAAGCATCAGTCAAGTGAAGGCTTCTGAGGATTACAGGTAGGGTAAACTTAATTCCAAACCCATCTCTTAGCACACCTGGGTGATGCAATCACTGCCAATTTAAGTTGAGAAATCACATATCCAAAGGATGTCCTTCTTCTTCCAGAAGTGTGTTTTGACTCAGTTGATGTTTTTATGGATTAGAATGGTACAGAAAAGAATTACATCAAAAGAAAGACATTTTCTTGGCTTTTTCTGTCTGCCACTGATCAAAATGAGGTGATAAGTGGGATTAAGGGCTTGTCCCACGTGAACGCCCCACTGTGGCTAGTCCAAGTACAGAAATAATGCTTATGTTGAGACAGTAGGAAAAGGTCATGTCTCCTTTCTCCACTTGGGTGGGCAGGGGAAGAGGAGTATCAGTGATGACTGCCCCTTGATGTGGTCCACCTCCTTATTAACTTCTGCTCAGACAATCTCTCCATCTCTGATCACCAAGCAGTCAGGTTCTGGCAAGCGGATCACACAGGCTCTTTGAAAACTGAAGAGAAGCATTTAATTTGCAAAGCGTTGTTTAGAATATGTTTTTTAAACATCACAACAGCAAGTGCAAATTCTTATTGTGTGACAATGCCTACCTAGCCCAGAGGGTTGAAAATGATTCTTGGGTTGAATCTGGGTTCCAGGATAAGAACTGCATGATTACATATCAACATATGGGTTCAGGAAGAAGTAATGGCTCACCTGTCACATTTTTCCATATTAAAATGGCTTCATGGTGCTCATTGAATCTATTAATTCCAACCTTCTTGCATGTATCCTTATAATCACCTTTCAAAGTCATGGTAGTATCCCCATACTGAAGGAGAGAAAATGATTTCCTTTTGTGTTATTTCCAGATTTGGAAATACACAAAGGCTTTGATATGCATCTACTGTAAGATCAAGATTCTTCAAAAGTCAAAATTAATAATAAAGAAAGCCTCAAAGAAAACATAAAGCAAAAGGAGGTGATGTCCAAGCAGAATGAATTGCAAGCCTGGGCAGCATCTGCAGGAAGGAGACAGGATTTTTGTAGAGTGATGCTTTCTTAGCGTCCTAAGGTGCCTCTAGACATGCTGTAGCAAATGCACTTGGGTGAATTGGGAGGGGTGATGGATTGGAAAGGTGCAGCAGCTACTGAGTAGGTACTTATTTTAAACACACCATATGGAATTGAAATTCTCTCGCACTCCCTAATTCTGTAGAAGGAAACCAAAGAGTTTGCTACAATTCATCCTTTTCTAACTAGGCTGTAGCTGAGACTCCCCAGCCTTTCCCTAGTCAAGGGTCTATAAATGGCTCAGCCAAGGGGAATAGTCCAAAAATCCCTTGTGAAGAGATGTGCCAACTCACTGAGGTTTCTATCCTATTGCAGTGCCATCAGTAAAGAGAATGAAAAAATGTCTGAAGGGAATCTCCTCTCGTGTATCAGGGCAGGATTCTCCTCCAAGGGTATTTGCAAGCACTTCAAGCATATCAAACTTCACCACCAGGTAAGAGCTGCAGAGAACCCTGGTCTTCTATAGTTTTTTTGAGAATCAGTGGGCCATATATATTGTATTTAAACCAGAATATTTGCTTTATAAACTCCTATACTGACCAATGGAATTGTTCCTCCCCAAAATGAGATCATCTCCACCTTGCCCATATCATTAAGCTAATCAAATACATCTCTTTCTTCCATTGCTCAAATCATCTGTACCCATAATAACCCAAAAGTTAGATACCCAACTTTCTTTCAGACCACCTTTCAGGCACTTTAGAAATGTAAGTTAGAGCCAAATTTTAGCAGCTCCAAATAGCTTTTCTGTTGTTAATCAATCCCCTATTTCCAATACATTCAAGATGTGATTGTCTTAGTTTTTGCATCTGCAAAATATGGGCAACAAATCCCTCCCCCCTGCCCTTTTCCTTGCAGCTTTTTAGTACACTAAAACCTCCACTAACCAGAAAGCAGAGTTGGAGGAGGGTGACCTGCTTAGTTGATTTTAATTAGAGGGGCAATCCGAAAGTTCTATCATTTCAAACTTTAATGAAAATAACTCTGTAGTATCTTGACAACATTTCAGTTTATTAGGGATAATATACCAGGAAGACATTTGATGATTAAAAACTGTGATTATCTAAGGGTAAATATATTATCAAAGAGTCATTATACTCTGGCATTACATAATGTTATAAATATTTTGTAGGTGTTTTATAGTGATTAAATGAGATTAGGTATTTAAAGCACTTTACTGCTGCAGCCAGTATGGAAAACAATATGCAAGTTCTTCAAAAAATTAAGAATAAAACTACTATATGATCCAGCAATCCTACTTCTGGGCATTTATTCAAAGAAAACAAAATCAGTATTTCAAAGACAATTCTGTACCCCCATGTTCATTGCAGCACTATTCGCGATAGCCAAGACACAGAAACAACCTAAGTGTTATTCAGAAAATGAATGGAATAGGGCTGGGCATAGCAGCTCATGCCTATAATCCCAGTGCTTTAGGAGGCTGAGCTGGGAGGATTGCTTGAGCCCAGGAGTTCAAGACCAGCCTGGGGCAATATAGAAAGACCCCGTCTCTGCAAAAATTAAAAAAAAAAAATGAGCCAGGCATGGTGGCACACAGCTGTAGTCCTAGCTACTTGGGCTATTGAGATGAGAAGATTGTTTGAGCTCGGGAGTTTGAGGTTACAGTGAGTTGTGTTCATACCACTGCACTCCAGCCTGAGTGACAGAGCAAGAGCCTGTCAAAAAAAAAAAAAAATGGATAAAGGAAATGTCATACACACACACAGAATATTATTCACTCCTAATAAAGAAGGAAATCCCTCCATTTGCAGCAACATGGATGAACCTAAAGCACATTATGCTAAGTGAAGTAAGCCAGACACAGAAAAAGAAATACTGCACAATATCGCTTATATGTGGACTCTAAAATAGCCAAACTCATAGGAACAGAGTGGAATGGTGGTTATCAGAAGTGGTGGGTGGGGGAAATGGGGAGCTGTTGGTCAAAGGGTACCAAGGAATCACTTTGCTTGATTCCCGGCTGCTAGTATTTCCTCATTAAATGCTGCTTATTATTGCAATGATCAATTCTTATAGCCAGGAAGGTATTTAAAATTGGGCCAAGAGTGTAATAAGTGCAGAGCCTTCCAATGATGTAGATTTTGCAATAAATCTTTTACTTGTACTTGGTTTTGATACAATTTACCTATTTCTTTTAACACACAGAGAGTCCTCTTCTGTTTACCTGAGGATTCTGGATTGTTGGGTTTGGTTAATGGAAATTTTCCTGTACCCTCCCAAAGGTGGGGTGGGAGTCACAAGTCTGCGCCACCAATTTTCCCTCCCTTTTATGCACTTTCTAAGAGCAATATAAAAGTCCGGGAATTACAGTTTGTGCCCTTCCTGCCTTCCAACCCCAGATTTTATGAAGTGGATGAGATAGCCTATGGGAAAGCACTGAGAACTAGTTGAAGGAAAGGTCTTGGGGCATTTCAGGGACCCAAATTTTGCCTGGCTATTTCCAACAACAAAACAGTTACAGATGAGCACTGGGATCTGCAGATGCATTTTCTTCAAAAATCCTTGGTAAATAGGCATTTATTGAGTAGCCTGTATGTGCTAAGTAGGCACCATGCTTGATGCTTTTGTAAATATAGAAATCATGTTTCAACTTCCATGCTGTCTAGATGGGTAAACAAGATGGGTTCATATAAAATGAATCAGAGGCCAAAGAAAGAATAAGTGATAGTTTTTGACAGCACAGTAAAGTGACTATAGTTAATAACAATATATTGCATATTTCAAAATTACTGGAAGAGAAGATGTAAAATGCTCCCAATGCAAAGAAAGGGTTCACTTGTGAGGTGATAGGTATTCTAAATACCCTGACTTGATCATTACACATTCTACACACATATCAAAATATCATGTGTATCCCATAAATATGTACAAATATTATGCATCAGTACAAATATACAGAAAAGAGAGGTTAATTTTATTTCCTAAAAAGTACAAGGGAAAGAAGTTGGAAAACTTTCACAATAAAAAGTTTTTGCAGTTCAGTATAAACACATAATAAAAGCCAATCAATTAATCAATCAGAGGCCAAATAAAGTGATACTCTTTCAAGTGCTACATTGATGGTTCTGGCAGAAGGTAGGGGAAGACGAGGTCAATGAGAGCTGGAAAGATTGTTCTAGAAAGCTTCCTGTGAGGGGTGGGATTTAGAAAGATGGGAGACAGTGGGAATCTCAACTCTTGTGAATAGAGTGACATGGATAAAGCCTGGGGGGAACGTGGCATTTTCCATGTAGCAGCTAGCCAGCCTGACAAGAGGAGAGAATGCACGGTAGAGTGTCATGGGAAAGTCTCAAATTTATCAAGAACACAGTCTTAGATTTTGGTATTGTGCATGCATGCATGTGTGTGTACACTATGTTTATGTTAATGCAAAGTTGTTATAAAAACATGATTCAAACTTGAAAATTGTTTGTGAAGACATAAAGACAACATATGTGATAACACAGAAAATGCTCCAATCATGTTTGTGCTTTTGTTTATTCTCTCCCACATCTTCTCTGTGATGGTAAAGGGTTGGGGAGCCATAGATAATCAAACGCCACAGAAAATTCTCAAGTGTAATTTTACCCATTCAGTTTCACTGGCTTTTCTTTCTATTCTTTAGCACAGCTGTAAAAACAAAAATAATTTAACATATCGGAATTTTTCCCATTGGTTTTAATTCCCGTTGTCTGTAATAAACAAGAAAATGGTTTAAAGCAGCCATCTAAAGGGAGAATGGATCCAGATAACCTGGTTCATCTGCATACCTGGTCTGTCAGCCCTATTTCTGGTTGGGGATCCCTAAATATGCTTTTGACCCCAAGTAGATCAGAGATTGTGATAGTAACCCATGAAGATGATTGCTAAAGCTGATGATTAATTCCCTTGCACTTCTTAATTCAAAATCAAGGTAGGTTTGCATGAATTAAAGAGCTTTAAACAAATAAACGAGGGCCACACTTCAGAGTTTTTTAGATGGTGGTATATCCTTGAACAAATATGTTCCATTTGAGGGTAAGTCTCTGTGATATTTCATCAACAGAGTTGGTTAGTTCAGGTGACTTACGTACCGTGTTAGTGGGTCGGTGGTAGAGTACTCCCACTTAGTACCATAGAAAACAGTTTGTGTTTGTTTTGTGTTTATGTTGTAGGACAAAGGGAGTTCCAGCTAGCAAATTGGCAACATATGTCTAGAGGATCTATGTTTGCCATAACAACAATGAGTGGTAAAATAAACTGGATGGCTTAATAGAGACTAGGAGGCATTTTTGGAAAAAAAAATGTAAAGTGTGTGCTATGTGCTATTTGTGATCCATTTTTTATGCATTAATAGTCTTGCATTCACAAACCAAAAGCAACATATTATTATTTATAGTTTTGCTGACAATGAACTTGATATTTTTAAAGATGTAATATTCAGGCCACCAGTGGGTTTTCCAGTAAGTTCAGAAACTACTATTTTCTATTCTTAGTACTTAAAGCACTACAGACAGCCCTAACTTATACAAAAGTTATTGTCCAATATTTTACGGTATCCCTGGTGTCTTTCTTTTCCCATAGAATAAGCAATGTTATAAATAGCAGTTATATTGTCAGGCTAGCACACAAAAGACTGTTTAATAGATGGTAGTTAAATATATATTTGTTGAATGAATACGTATACAAACATTAGCTCTATTTGCTTGAATTTTATGTCCTTAAATCAAAGGATCATATGATATAAGAGAAAGAAAGTATTTCCTGTTTCTTTTCAGGGAGATAAAGTTAGACCTGTGCAGTGTTTTATAGTAAGTGAAAATGAATCTCATTCATTTCTGGAGCTCCCTGGTCCTAGCTTCCAATTTCTTTACCTTGGCCATTCCACTTTGGGTGAGTTAGGACAGTTTTGCCCACTCTACCTATTACACAATTATTTACTATTCTCTGCTTCTTCTCTATCAAAACTCTCTTCTTTAGTAAAACTGATTTTAATTAGATATTAGAAAGAAAAGGTTTAGATACAACTGATTTGTATGATGTTGTGACTAATAACACCATAACCACAATAAATTATCAGCTTTCTAAAAAGTAGGTGCGAATAATCTCAAATGAATAGTGAAAGATATTTAATCGGTGAAACAAGGCAGAAATTTCCAAGCATTGTATAACAGACCTGGGCCAGGAGAGGAAATCATTTTTAATAGAAATGCTTGTTTTGTTTGGCCCTATCACACTTTCCCTGGAAATTCTCCCTACTGGGTCTGCTTAAGTCAACTTATGGCCCATATTGAAATCTAAATACTTTTCCATATAACATCCCTTCTCACCATGTCTTAATGGTATCTATGAATGAGATCACATTTATAATATCAACTTCATCTTCATCCTCTTTATGTTCTTTTACAGATACCAGAGACCATAAATGCTATTTTTTTCTCTCTTTGCCAATGTCCAAGCCAGCCTTAGTCCACAAATATTAGCCATGAGCAATAGCACCTATGGCAGACATGAGCTCCAGATCGCCATCTTCTTAGCTTGTAAGCTTCAGTTTTCTCATCTGTAAAATGAGATGATATTAGAATCTAATTGAAATGTTGTGAGGATTGGTTGAGACAGGACTGACTCAATTCTTATATAGCGCCTAATATACATAGTGAAAATACAGCAAGTGAAAAATGTTTCATGCTGTTGTTGTCATTGTATTTCCTATCACCATCTGCTGTCATGTCTCTGGTTCTTAGACTTCTACGTTTTTGCTACCACTTTCTTTCGCATTTTAGAGGAGAGGTTACAGAGTTCAAGCCTCACAAGATTTAATTCACTGTCTACAACCACCATTTATAGACCACCAGCCTGACAAGCATACCAGCAGGGTTTTCAGTGAAGATCTATGATGCAGTAGTTCCCATTGGTAAGGTCACTTTGCCATGTCCAAGTCTGCCTATAGCTTGCTATTCTCCCTGCAGAACATTCTTTTCCATGGCAATTCTAGCTCCTTCCTTGGCTATTTTCCAGTGCCTTCCAGTCATCCTATGGCAGTCTTTCATTTCCAACCAAACTGTAGTCCATCCTGAAGGACTGCCAGGATAGGCTTTGCCAAGCTGGAAGCTTGCTAGTAAGTAGTGCACTGGCTGTAAGGATGTAAGAGGTTCAATTCAACTGGAATAAGTTGTTTGTTTCTTTTCTGGCACATCTATTTCCAGCCCTACATAATTTATGCCCATGCATGACTCCTGAGACACCTGTCCCTATGACCTCTCACTTTCATGCCCCCTCTGCCATACATACCCTGTTGTCTCAGGAAAAGAAGCTGAGCCCTTCCTCCCTTTTTACTCTCAGTTCTGTACACTTTATCGAATTATGTGTCCCAAACTATTCAGGCAAGAGAATCCCCATCTATTAGCCTCAATGATGTCTGAACTCCTACTGAGAGCCGGCCTCTGAGTCCACCTAGTGGGGGCAGAAGATCAGATACAAATCACCGTACATGGCTCTTTTCATGTCATATCTGAGCTTTCTGAAGAAATTGATCAGATGAGATTATCTGAGCAATTCCTTTTATCCCTTCTTATTTTATATTAAGCTTTTAAAACTACTTTCCCTCCAGACAAGCATAGACTTTCCTATTTGAGTGTAATGTAGCCCATAACTAGTAAATCAAAAGCATTCTCTGGTTCTTTCATTCATATATGCCTATTGAGTGATGCCTTTACTGTAGCATTTCAAATCATGTTCTGGAAATCTACATTTACTTAACACTGGCCAGTATTTCATCTTCTAGAGTTACCTTTCCCCAAGAGTCCAATTGGCACTTATGTTTCCCATTCTATGGTTTTCCACCTGAGATTCTAGAACCTCTAAAATATGCTTTCTCTCATTTTAATTGATGGTATAATTTGGGACCACCAGAATCCCTAGCAGGGCTATGTGTCTGCAATGAAGTTTAATAAATATCTTCATCAGGTCTCAATAGCAAGACCAAAGAAGACAGCAGGACTAAATATATTCAATATAATTATAGGGATAGTCTAGGGGTAGGATTGAAAATATACATGCATGTATACATATAAAAACTATACTTTTAATCACAATGAGCCTGAGTTCCAAAGACAGATGAAAGAGTTAAGGTGGCAGGGAATATAGGAATAAGAATTTTGAAAAGATGACTAGGTATTTTCCTTCAGATCCTATAAATACCTCTTTTCTAGTTCTTATTTTGTATTCATAGGTGAAAATCCCATTTTTGGGAAGCAATGTGCCACAGTCCTAGCAAAGTACCATATATATATATATATATATATATGTATATATATATATATAGAGAGAGAGAGAGAGGGAGCAATAATTCATCAAGTATGTATTGAATAATCGGATTCTTTAGATTAACAAATAAAATTTTATTGTTATTGCTTAAAAATAGCAGAAAAATAGCTTCAGGCTTCATAAAAGCATCAGAATTGTACCATAGAAAAGTCAGCATCTCTCTTCATTACTCTCATCTCCCTCATCCTGCCTAGCTTTGCAGACTATAATAAAGGAGAGACAAGGCATTTTGTAAATATCTTTGTGAGTCTGTGGACAGGTCTTTTAAAAAACTAAAAACAAATTCTCCCGGAATTACGGGTATGGAAATTGATTTGGCTTTGTGCTAAGATGAGAAGTGGCCCTCAGATCATTGTGATAAAAATTACCATGGGATGACTGATCATTTACTGAGTGCATATATTTATTTGCATTAGTTAACTAGTATTTGCATGCTTTTATTCTTCATTTCATTTATAATCTCCTAAAAGGCAGGAATGAGACCTTGTCTGTTTAGGGTCATATATAAAAGACCAACTCTATTAGACAAGGTGAAGGTTATGCGAAGCTTAGTCACTGTTTCTAAGTAAAACTCTCTTCAAGGCCTTGAGACATGACTTGCATAGTTTCCAAGAAAAAAAAACGTGAAGTAGGCAAATCGCACTGATTTTCACTTTGTGTTATTTGTCCTCTGAGTAACACCTTACCATCGTCTTTCTCAGGGGCTCACAGTCCCCAGGTATTTAAATGTCCTCATCAACATCTATTATCTAAAACTTCATTTGCAAAAACAGAAGAATAAAATATTAACCCTTCTGGGGCAGTTTCCCTTTCATCATGGATCAAGGACTTCAGCTAAGGAAAAAAGCCCTAACTAACAAATTTCAGGTATCAACGTAAAGGGGAGGTATAATTTTAGGCAACATCCGATAAGAGTCTTCTATGTACGTCCAATACCACATCTCGAACCCTATCGCATGCTATGCTATGTTAGCTTTTTGGCTTCAGAAAGAGAGATAAAGGGGGACGCCACCCCGCCCTGTACCTATGGTGGGGGCTCCAGCAGTAAACTGTAGAGTGTCAGATCACAGTTCTGTGATGTTCATGCTCTGTGACCATGAGCAAGTCACTTACTGTCCTGTGGCTCAGATCCCCCATCCAGTAAAATAAATAATACAATCTCATAGAAATGATGAGAAGATTAAGTATAAGACTTTGAGAGAAGTTCCCAGCATTGAGTAGTAAGCATTCAATAAATGCTAGCAATTATCGCTACACAAGAGTCAGGAGTGTCCCATAAAATAATTGAAGTCAAGGTCTGGAGAGTTACCGCAAAGCAGCTTTCTGCTAATATTAAAATTCTGCATTTGTGCTAACACCAGCAGTTTGAGTAGGTAAGACAGAGGACTTAGAGATGAATGTTATTTCAATTAACATCTTGGGCTGGGTGCAGTAGCTCATGCCTGTAATCTCAGCACTTTGGGAGGCCAAGGTGGGTGAATCACCTGAGGTCAGGAGTTTGAGACCAGCCTGGCCAACATGGTGAAATCCTGTCATGCCTGCCATCCTAGCTACCCAGGAGGCTGAGGCAGGAAAATTGCTTGAACCTGGGAGGTGGAGGCTGTAGTGAGCCAAGATTGTACCATTGCACTCCAGCCTGGGCAACAAGAGCGAAATTCCATCTCAGAAAATAAACTAACCAAACAAACAAACAAAAAAACCCCACAATTTACATCTTGTGGGGGAGGCAAAGTGGCAGCAAAACTCACTTTTAGTAATAAGAGAGGTAGACCCTGTCTCATTCTCCCCAGGAAGCAATGTGGTCCTTGCCTACTAAGAATAATTACTTTCTTTCTTTCCTTCCCCCGGCCCCCACCCCCACCACTTTCTTTAAAGATATGAGAATGTAAGAATTCTCCACCCATATTAGACCATGCTTGGCTCCTAAGACCACGCCAGTTTTGATAGTGAAAGTCAAGGACACAATCATAATTGTCCTCCTCAACTTAGCATCAAATATAATGGCTGTTTACCCAACACTATAAATTATTGGCTTACACAACACAATATATTATTGGCTTTTATACAATTATTTATACTTTTAAAAATAAACATCAAGAACAAGTGAGTGTGGAGTCTGTAACAATCCCCATTTAATTGGGAAAATCTTTCTTGCTAAGAGAGGGTTAAGAAAAGGCACTTTTAACAAATTCTTCTTCTTCTTGAATGCCCATTTGAATGCCCAATTTTGAATGCCCTTTTGAATGCTCAAATTCTTCTTCTTGAATGCCCTTTTCTCTCCCTGCTCTCTGTTCCACAGCTGGCTGAGGACTGCAAGCACAAGGCAGGCAGAACTTCAGGGCTGCTGGGCAGCTTTACAAGTTGGCAGCTGTCTTCAGCACATGCGCAACGATCAGGACAATAAAATATTGTTCATTGCTTTTACCCCACAACCAATTAGGTCAGCTGTAAATATTGGAATTGCTTGGTAAACATGCTGGAAGATTGTGCTGACTTGTTAATATAAGTGAAAATGTAATTAGATTTATAACACTTTTTTTCCAAGTCATAATTTACAACAGCAACAACAGGAGAAAAAAAAATCTCTTGCAACCTGCTGAAATATCATTATTAAAATGCACATGAAAAGTCAATTATGCCAGAGGGAGGTATTTAAGAGAAGTGAGTTTCCATACTGTGGGATTACACCGTGGGGATTACATATTTCTTATTTATTTTTTTCCCTGGATCTTTTCTGCTGCCAAATGAAAAGGAACAGATATTTTACTTATTTCACTCTGAAATATTGCTGCAGATAGTGCTAAGAAGTAAACCAAATAACTGACTCCCTGGAAACCTACTCAATTCTCTTCAAAGCCCCAGGAAAAGCCGAGTAGTCACCATTCTTTTTTATTTATAAGCCCATCTCGCTTTAAGCAATAGTCATGTTCCTTAAAACATGTGGAAATCATTTTTTTTTCCTAAATGCTATTCTGTTTTACACTCTAAATGAGAAGATTATTATATAGAATTCTGTGGGGGCAGTCCTTATGTAAAGATAATAAATAAGCCCTCATTTTCATTTTAAAATCTGGAGTTTCCCCTGCTCACAGGGTCATAGTGGGAACACCACTCTACCCTCACTCAAGGATGGTACAGAGTGGCAGGACATTCATGTGATGTCCCAGGCACAGGTGCCAGCCACCATGTGCCCTCCCTGGGCAGGAGATCTTGGTGGCATCATCCCTGAGCTGGGCTTCATCCCATGAGGAGTGTTTGGGGCTCTGTGGGTCAGGTGAGGACACAACCATTATTGTCCCCCTCAAATGAGCATCAAATATAAAGGCTGCTTACCCAACACTATAGATTATTAGCTTACCCAACACAATATATTATTGGCTTTCATACAATTATTTATACCTTTTAAAATAAACATCAAGAACAAGTGAGTATGGAGTGTGTAACAGTCCCCATTTAATTGGGAAAACCTTTCTTGCCGAGAGAAGGTTAAGAAAAGGCACCTTTAACAGATTCTTCTCCTTGAACGTCCCTTTCCCTCCCTATTCTCTGTTCCACCAGAGGGGTTCTGTTCCTTCCTTAGAACCCCTCTGTTCCTCCCAGAGGGTTTCTAAGCCCACTTACAATCATAACCCAGCCAGGTTGTTGCCCTTCTGCTTCCTGGTTTCCTCCTAATGAATGTAAGTGGTATTATATCTCATCTACATTTAAGGTACCAGTGGGGAAAAAGCGAGTTAAAAAAAATCATAAGGCCATGTATAAATGTGAAAGAAGCTGCCATTTTCTGTCCGTCTCAAACTTCTAAAGTGTTCTGTTTAGATAATGGAAGAAATCTTTTAATGCATTTTATTAGAATTGCTAGTGCATATATTGCAGATAAATTACTCTTTAGGGAAAGATTTTGGTGTTGCTACATAAGAATCAACCAAAATAAATCACATGTATATGTGTGTATATATACACATATATGTATGACTTATTTATACATACCAATACATACATACATTACATATATACTTTACAGATATATAATATATATTACAGATATATAATAATGTTATATATGTTATTATATAAAACATATATACATTACAGATATATATACACACACACACATTACAGATATATTATATATATACTGGAAGATCTAGAAGAGCTAAAAATAAGGAGTGGCAAAGTTTACAGACTTTGATTCAAAGTAGCCTTTTAATCCAGTGATACAGCTTTGTAATTGAGAACAATGCAAATGACCTTCCAAAATAAAAATGTCCAGTTTTTATTTACTTATTGCTTGTAATAATTATGATTAATACCTTTATATTCACATTTTATTACAAGTAAAGAGCACATTAAAATTTCTGGTTCATAGAATAATATTTTTATGAAAAATATTTTCATGCAGATTAGCTAGCTTTGCTTCAACTAAAATATTGTTTGATTTTATACTCAGTCAAGTCTGGTGCCTGGATTTTACACTGTTTAGGTATAAATATAAATATCCAGAGACCTTCTTTCTAAAAATCCCTGTTTTCGGCTGTTGCCCACAGCATAGGTATCTGCTGCCAGGACCATGGGCAACGTGCTTTCTTTTTTCTCACTTGACTTCTGTTTTATTCCTTTGAGAAATTCTTTAATGGATCAGCCTTGGAAACCAGTTTTAAGAGACTTAGAGATAGCTCAGAGGCAAAAGACAGTTTGAAGGGATTTTCAGGGCCAGGTCAAGTATCTGCTTGGCTTGTGAGTTTAGGCTTCCAGGAACAGTTCCAGTATCTCCTGCCCACAGCCACCGAGGTCCCACTCAAACTAATCGATTTCCATAATGCATCCCCTAGGCCCACCCAGGACAAGTTCCGAGCTGAGCAAAAATAAAAAGTCTATGAACCCACTGGCATAAGGCTTTGACTTCTCTACATAGATTCTATCTGTGTTTCTTTACAGCTAATCGGGAAAGATTTGGGTGAATGTGTTAAAAAAGAAAACAGACAAGGAACCATCCTGGGTGGCTTTTACGTTTTTCTGTTTTTCAAAGTCAAAGAGCTATGTCAGAGGACTCTCAATCTTTAGGGAATCAGGAATAAGATCACAGAAGAAACATGTTTGTATAATTACACAAGCAGATCATCTCTGTCAACCCTGATTCTATCCCTCCTTCCAACAGTCTTTCAAGGTCTATCTTCCCATCTAGAACCATCTTCTTTCTTGGAGGTAGGGAAGGGTAGGCATTCCTAATGAGGTGCTCTGTCACCAGACATTCTTACCCCCACCTCCAGATCTGTGGAGCTGCCTCAAGTTCTCCTCCTCCTTCCCCTTCTTCCTCCTTTCCTCTCTTTCAGTTCACCTTGCAGCCACTACATTTGGTTCTAGTATTTTTTCAAGCCAAGAAATAAGAGTAGAGAAGAGATGAAACCGTACTTTCCAAGGTGGGTGTGTATGTAGGTATGGATATAAAAATGTCAGGGGATAAGAGGCTTCTTTAAACCCTTGTCTAATAATATACCCCCTGGCTGGCCTGTTTCCACCCTGAGAATCACAGCACACATACAAGGCCAGATGTTGGTGATGGGAGCACTGAAGCGGAAAGGAGGTGAGGAGACAAGAGAAGAAATGGAGAAGTAGGAAGAGCAACTGGATTCTGGAAAAATAATTTACTATACCAAAATACTAAATTACTATGCCAAATAATCTACTATACCAAATTGTAGAATACAATTATAAAATCAACACTTTTCCCAAGCACCTGATTTCTCTCTAACTCTCTGTTACCTGCACTTAGAAACACACTCTAAAATAAGCAAAAACAAAGGGCAAAGCAGATGATCTACAGTGAACCCAGCAGGGGCTGCAGATTGCTCACATCTGGGCTAACAGTTGGGGTAAGGATTCATAGAATCAAGTGAGGAAGATGTGAGAAAGGTTTCTCTCCTCAATTCAGTCAAGCCTCTTGCTTTCTCTATTTTATTCCTAAGGATTTCTTGAATCTCTAGTTTTTCCTTTTCTTTTTTTTTGAGACGGAGTTTCACTCTTGTCGCCCAGGCTGGAGTGCAATGGCATGGTCTTGGCTCACTGCAACCTCTGCCTCCTGGGTTCAAGCAATTCTCGTGCCTCAGCCTCCCAAGTAGCTGAGATTACAGGCGCCTGCCACCACACCCAGCTGATTTTTTTATTTTTAGTAGAGATAGAGTTTCACCATGTTGGCCAGGCTAGTCTCAAACTTCTGATCTCAGGTGATCCTCCTGCCTCGGCCTCCCAAAGTGCTGGGATTACAGGCATGAGCTACCACACCTGGCCTAGTTTTTCCATTTTTAATTCAAATCCCAAATCAAGCTACCATCTTCTCTTCCTAGACAAACACTGAAATATCCTCTGGTGTGGTCTTCCCATATCTACACTTGTCCCTTCTTCTCCGTTTTTATATCACAGCTTGAGGGATGCATAAAAAATGAAAATGTGAAATACTGCTTCCCTGGAATGGTTTCTCCATGCCCTTAAGAATGAGATCAAAATCCTTAACAATGCCCGTTGTCATATAACTCCTATCTCTCAAAAGCCGTCTAAACTCGAACTATATTCTACCCTCTCACTTGTCCAAATATGCATTATACTTCTTATCTGCCTTGGTCCTGTGTGTATACATAGAATGTGCTTCTGTCTTCCCATCTTTGCCTAATAAATTCTCACTGCATTCCAAGAACATTCCAAAACTCAACTCTAAATACCCCAGATTACCAAGAGAAAAAGGACTTTGTATTTTATTAACATCCCAAAAATATCTAGCTTCTCATTATAAGGAATGATCTCTTTTCAAACAAAAATATGTCTCTCAGGTGGTATTTTAAAAAGCTGATTTAGCAATAAAATATAAGCATTTAAAATAATGCCCAATTAGTTGCAAGTAAGAGAAACCAATTAAAAATAAAGACAAGAAAATTTCTGATAAGGAATTTCAGATCAGAAAAACTCTAAGGGAGAAAGTGATGTTGGCCTTCAGGTGAGACTGGAGCCAGGAATGGGCAATCTGTGTGCCCCACCCAAGGAGGCTGCTCTGTCAGCTGCATTCTGCCACAGGTCCATGTGAGCTGTGGTGTAGACCTCACCCTCCGCACAAAGGCTCTCTTTACCTCTGTAAAGCAGCAGATGGTTGTCCCTGTCCTGAAGTCATATCCCTGCTCACAAACTAGGTGACTAGCTTCTCAGTTTCCCAGTTTCTCATGACAAGAAGAGAGTATCCAACTGACTCAGCTCAAGTCAGCTTTCTGTGTTATATCAGGAAGTGGAGACATTGGAAACAAACTTGACCATTGGGTAGGGGATGAAATAGTTCTCAAAGAAGTAAAGGAGTGCAGATATGGACTTGGAAGAAACGCCAAAGGAATTATTCCAAATAAACACAAGAACAATACTCATAGTAAATAAATACTTTTAAGCATTATCACATCAATTAGGACATATGTGTATATTTTATATATATAAAATATAGTTATACATACATATCTGCCCTAATTGATAGGATAATGCTGAAAAGTATTTACATATTTTATATAAAATATTTATTTATATTGTATATGTATATAAATATATAATACATTTTAATACATTATATAATATATGTTTTATATATATTATATATGAACAATTTTATATATATAGGAAAATTCAGACTGGCTTTCCTCTCAGGTGAAATTTACTTAGCAACTATGACAGTAAATCATTGGGACGTTGCTGAAGTCACTTTCTCAGATCTTCTGGAAGGCCTACATTGAGTGGGCACCGTAAAACATTGGTTTATGGCTTGGGTATTTCTTGCATTTTAATAAGGCTTGGAAACTTAGATGTTATTCACTGCAGCTGCCAATCAAGTACTTGTGCAGTTCAGGCATATATGTATGTGTGTATATATATACATATATGAAATATATGAGATATATAAAAATATCTTTTTAGGTTTTATATATATACCCATATATGCTGTAATTTTATATAAAATTACATGTTTGCTGTACCTACTAGGTACTCAGTGGTATAGCACCACTTGTGGTATAAATCTAACCTTGAGAAGTATATGTCTGGTATGCAAGAAAAATTAGCTATCAATTAATTGCAGAATCGATTGAATAAATTAATGCAGACCATATTTCCATCTAATATTTGTTGAGTGCCTTTGATATGCATTGTGCTTTCATGAATTTATTAATGAGAAGGCTGTGTTGAGGGATGGGTCAGGTATTGTGCTAGAGATCAGAAAACTGGGGAAATTAATAAGGAAGGCTTCCTGCAGGAGGCAGGTCTTGAGCTGCATCTGAAATGCCGAATGCTTCAACAGCTGGTGTTCTGTGATCTGTAGGAATAAGAAAAAAATTGTTACAAAGCAAAGCAAACCTGATTGGCTTTCCCTCAGGTGAAATTTACCTGGCAACTATAATAGTAAATCACTAGGACTTTGCTCAAGTCACTTTCTCAGATCTTCTGGAAGGCCTGCCTCGAGTGGGCACTGTAAAAGATTGGTTTGAGGAGGAGCCAAGATGGCCGAATAGGAACAGCTCCGGTCTACAGCTCCCAGCATGAGCGACGCAGAAGATGGGTGATTTCTGCATTTCCATCTGAGGTACCAGGTTCATCTCACTAGGGAGTGCCAGACAGTGGGCGCAGGTCAGCGGGTGCGCGCACCGTGCGCGAGCTGAAGAAGGGCCAGGCATTGTCTCACCCGGAAGCACAAGGGGTCAGGGAGTTCCCTTTCCTAGTCAAAGAAAGGGGTGACAGACGGCACCTGGAAAATCGGGTCACTCCCACCCGAATACTGCGCTTTTCTGACAGGCTTAAAAAACGGCGCACCAGGAGATTATATCCCGCACCTGGCTCAGAGGGTCCTACGCCCAAGGAGTCTCACAGATTGCTAGCACAGCAGTCTGAGATCAAACTGCAAGGCAGCAGCGAGGCTGGGGGAGGGGCGCCCGCCATTGCCCAGGCTTGCTTAGGTAAACAAAGCAGCCGGGAAGCTCGAATTGGGTGGAGCCCACCATAGCTCAAGGAGGCCTGCCTGCCTCTGTAGGCTCCACCTCTGGGGGCAAGGCACAGACAAACAAAAAGACAGCAGTAACCTCTGCAGACTTAAATGTCCCTGTCTGACAGCTTTGAAGAGAGCAGTGGTTCTCCCAGCACGCAGCTGGAGATCTGAGAACGGGCAGACTGCCTCCTCAAGTGGATCCCTGACCCCTGACCCCCGAGCAGCCTAACTGGGAGGCACCCACCAGCAGGGGCAGACTGACACTTCACACGGCCGGGTACTCCAACAGACCTGCAGCTGAGGGTCCTGTCTGTTAGAAGGAAAACTAACAAACAGGACATCCACACCAAAAACCCATCTGTACATCACCATCATCAAAGACCAAAAGTAGATAAAACCACAAAGATGGGGAAAAAACAGCAGAAAAACTAGAAACTCTAAAAAGCAGAGCGCCTCTCCTCCTCCAAAGGAATGCAGTTCCTCACCAGCAACGGAGCAAAGCTGGACGGAGAATGACTTTGATAAGCTGAGAGAAGAAGGCTTCAGACGATCAAATTACTCCGAGCTACGGGAGGATGTTCAAACCAAAGTCAAAGAGGTTGAAAACTTTGAAAAAAATTTAGAAGAATGTATAACTAGAATAACCGATACAGAGAAGTGCTTAAAGGAGCTGATAGAGCTGAAAACCAAGGCTCGAGAACTACGTGAAGAATGCAGAAGCCTCGGGAGCCGATGACATCAACTGGAAGAAAGGGTATCAGTGATGGAAGATGAAATGAATGAAATGAAGCAAGAAGGGAAGTTTAGAGAAAAAACAATAAAAAGAAACAAGCAAAGCCTCCAAGAAATATGGGACTATGTGAAAAGACCAAATCTACGTCTGATTGGTGTACCTGAAAGTGACAGGGAGAATGGAACCAAGCTGGAAAACACTCTGCAGGATATTATCCAGGAGAACTTCCCCAATCTAGCAAGGCAGGCCAATATTCAGATTCAGGAAATACAGAGAATGCCACAAAGATACTCCTCGAGAAGAAAAGCTCCAAGACACATAATTGTCAGATTCACCAAAGTTGAAATGAAGGAAAAAATGTTAAGGGCAGCCAGAGAGAAAGGTCGGGTTACCTTCAAAGGGAAGCCCATCAGACTAACAGCAGATCTCTCGGCAGAAACTCTACAAGCCAGAAGAGAGTGGGGGCCAATATTCAACATTCTTAAAGAAAAGAATTTTCAACCCAGAATTTCATATCCAGCCAAACTAAGCTTCATAAGTGAAGGAGAAATAAAATACTTTACAGACAAGCGAATGCTGAGAGATTTTGTCACCACCAGGCCTGCCCTAAAAGAGCTCCTGAAGGAAGCACTAAACATGGAAAGGCACAACCGGTACCAGCCGCTGCAAAATCATGCCAAAATGTAAAGACCATCGAGACTAGGAAGAGACTGCATCAAGTAACGAGCAAAATAACCAGCTAACATCATAATGACAGGATCAAATTCACACATAACAATATTAACTTTAAATGTAAATGGACTAAATGCTCCAATTAAAAGACACAGACTGGCAAATTGGATAAAGACTCAAGACCCATCAGTGGGCTGTATTCAGGAAACCCATCTCACGTGCAGAGACACACATAGGCTCAAAATGAAAGGATGGAGGAAGATCTACCAAGCAAATGGAAAGCAAAAAAAGGCAGGGGTTGCAATCCTAGTCTCTGATAAAACAGACTTTAAACCAACAAAGATCAAAAGAGACAAAGAAGGCCATTACATAATGGTAAAGAGATCAATTCAACAAGGAGATCTAACTATCCTAAATATATATGCACCCAATACAGGAGCACCCAGATTCATAAAGCAAGTCCTGAGTGACCTACAAAGAGACTTAGACTCCCACACAATAATAATGGGAGACTTCACACCCCACTGTCAACATTAGACAGATCAACGAGACAGAAAGTCAACAAGGATACCCAGGAATTGAACTCAGCTCTGCACCAAGCGGACCTAATAGACATCTACAGAACTCTCCACCCCAAATCAACAGAATATACATTTTTTTCAGCACCACACCACACCTATTCCAAAATTGACCACATACTTGGAAGTAAAGCTCTCCTCAGCAAATGTAAAAGAACAGAAATTATAACAAACTATCTCTCAGATCACAGTGCAATCAAGCTGGAACTCAGGATTAAGAATCTCACTCAAAACCGCTCAACTACATGGAAACTGAACAACCTGCTCCTGAATGACTACTGGGTACCTAACGAAATGAAGGCAGAAATAAAGATGTTCTTTGAAACCAGCGAGAACCAAGGCACAACATACCAGAATCTCTGGGATGCATTCAAAGCAGTGTGTAGAGGGAAATTTATAGCACTAAATGCCCACAAGAGAAAGCAGGAAAGATCCAAAATTGACACCCTAACATCACAATTAAAAGAACTAGAAAAGCAAGAGCAAACACATTCAAAAGCTAGCAGAAGGCAAGAAATAACTAAAATCAGAGCAGAACTGAAGGAAATGGAGACACAAAAAACCCTTCAAAAAATTAATGGATCCAGGAGCTGGTTTTTTGAAAGGATCAACAAAATTGATAGACCGCTAGCAAGACTAATAAAGAAAAAAAGAGAGAAGAATCAAATAGATGCAATAAAAAATGATAAAGGGGATATCACCACCAATCCCACAGAAATACAAACTCCCGTCAGAGAATACTACAAACACCTCTACGCAAATAAACTAGAAAATCTAGAAGAAATGGATAAATTCCTCGACACATACACTCTTCCAAGACTAAACCAGGAAGAAGTTGAATCTCTGAATAGACCAATAACAGGAGCTGAAATTGTGGCAATAATAAATAGCTTACCAACCAAAAAGAGTTCAGGACCAGATGGATTCACAGCCGAATTCTACCAGAGGTACAAGGAGGAACTGGTACCATTCCTTCTGAAACTATTCCAATCAATAGAAAAAGAGGGAATCCTCCCTAACTCATTTTATGAGGCCAGCATCATCCTGATACCAAAGCCGGGCAGAGACACAACCAAAAAAGAGAATTTTAGACCAATATCCTTGATGAACATTGATGCAAAAATCCTCAATAAAATACTGGCAAACCGAATCCAGCAGCACATCAAAAAGCTTATCCACCATGATCAAGTGGGTTTCATCCCTGGGATGCAAGGCTGGTTCAATATATGCAAATCAATAAATGTCATCCAGCATATAAACAGAACCAAAGACAAAAACCACATGATTATCTCAATAGATGCAGAAAAGTCCTTTGACACAATTCAACAATGCTTCATGCTAAAAACTCTCAATAAATTAGGTATTGATCGGACGTATCTCAAAATAATAAGAGCTATCTATGACAAACCCACAACCAATATCATACTGAATGGGCAAAAACTGGAAGCATTCCCTTTGAAAACTGGCACAAGACAGAGATGCCCTCTCTCACCACTTCTATTCAACATAGTGTTGGAAGTTCTGGCCAGGGCAATTAGGCAGGAGAAGGAAATAATGGGTATTCAATTAGGAAAAGAGGAAGTCAAATTGTCCCAGTTTGCAGACGACATGATTATATATCTAGAAAACCGCATTGTATCAGCCCAAAATCTCCTTAAGCTGATAAGCAACTTCAGGAAAGTCTCAGCATACAAAATCAATGTACAAAAATCACAAGCATTCTTACACACCAACAACAGACAAACAGAGAGCCAAATCATGAGTGAACTCCCATTCACAATTGCTTCAAAGAGAATAAAATACCTAGGAATCCAACTTACAAGGGATGTGAAGGACCTCTTCAAGGAGAACTACAAACCACTGCTCAAGGAAATAAAAGAGGATACAAACAAATGGAAGAACATTCCATGCTCATGGATAGGAAGAATCAATATCGTGAAAATGGCCATACTGCCCAAGGTAATTTACAGATTAAATGCCATGCCCGTCAAGCTACCAATGACTTTCTTCACAGAATTGGAAAAAACTACTTTAAAGTTCATATGGAACCAAAAAAGAGCCCGCATCGCCAAGTCAATCCTAAGCCAAAAGAACAAAGCTGGAGGCATCACGCTACCTGCCTTCAAACTATACTACAAGGCTACAGTAACCAAAACAGCATGGTACTGGTACCAAAAGAGAGATATAGATCAATGGAACAGAACAGAGCCCTCAGAAATAACGCTGCATATCTACAACTATCTGATCTTTGACAAACCTGAGAAAAACAAGCAATGGGGAAAGGATTCCCTATTTAATAAATGGTGCTGGGAAAACTGGCTAGCCATATGTAGAAAGCTGAAACTGGATCCCTTCCTTACACCTTATACAAAAATCAATTCAAGATGGATTAAAGACTTAAACGTTACACCTAAAACCCTAAAAACCCTAGAAGAAAACCTAGGCATTACCATTCAGGACATAGGCATGGGCAAGGACTTCATGTCTAAAACACCAAAAGCAATGGCAACAAAAGCCAAAATTGACAAATGGGATCTAATTAAACTCAAGAGCTTCTGCACAGCAAAAGAAACTACCATCAGAGTGAACAGGCAACCTACTAAATGGGAGAAAATTTTCGTAACCTACTCATCTGACAAAGGGCTAATATCCAGAATCTACAATGAACTCCAACAAATTTACAAGAAGAAAACAAACAACCCCATCAAAAAGTGGGCGAAGGACATGAACAGACACTTCTCAGAAGAAGACATTTATGCAGCCAAAAAACACATGAGAAAATGCTCACCATCACTGGCCATCAGAGAAATGCAAATCAAAACCACAATGAGATACCAACTCACACCAGTTAGAATGGCAATCATTAAAAAGTCAGGAAACAACAGGTGCTGGAGAGGATGTGGAGAAATAGGAACACTTTTACACTGTTGGTGGGACTGTAAACTAGTTAATTGTGGAAGTCAGTGTGGCGATTCCTCAGGGATCTAGAACTAGAAATACCATTTGACCCAGCCATCCCATTACTGGGTATATACCCAAAGGACTATAAATCATGCTGCTATAAAGACACATGCACACGCATGTTTATTGCCGCATTATTCACAATAGCAAAGACTTGGAACCAACCCAAATGTCCAACAATGATAGACTGGATTAAGAAAATGTGGCACATATACACCATGGAATACTATGCAGCCATAAAAAATGATGAGTACATGTCCTTCGTAGGAACATGGACGAAATTGGAAATCATCATTCTCAGTAAACTATGGCAAGAACAAAAAACCAAACACCACATATTCTCACTCATAGGTGGGAATTGAACAATGAGAACACAGGGACCCAGGAAGGGGAACATCACACTCTGGGGACTGTTGTGGGGTGGGGGGAGGGGGGAGGGATAGCATTGGGAGATACACCTAATGCTAGATGACGAGTTAGTGGGTGCAGCACACCAGCATGGCACATGTATACATATGTAACTAACCTGCACATTGCGCACATGTACCCTAAAACCTAAAGTATAATAATAATTTTTAAAAAAAGGGTTGGGTTTCCTCTGTGTTATCCAGTATTTAATAATCTATTATACCAAAAATCTCAGATATAATCTCTTTCCCAGTTTTATTTATTGTAAAGAGTGATTATTGATACATACTGAAAAATTAGGTATAATCAATATGAACTTTCCATCACAACTGGAATTGATTAATTGAGATCATAAATTTAAAATGTAAATATACCTGTAACACAAATTACATATTTTTTGTTTTATTGTTAGAAAATGTAATTATATGATTACAAAAGTCTGAGAATAAAAAGGTAAGATTTAAAAAAAAAATTGGTTTATGGTTCGGGTATTTTTTACATTTTAATAAGGCTTGGAAACTTAGATGTTATTCACTCCAACCACCAGTCAAGTACTTGTGTAAAAGCAAGACAAACGTAACAATAAATGCTAAGCACTCCAGCGTACAGCAGCTCTGGCAGGATGTACTGCAGGCTTTATGAATGTATGAGAGTGAATATACAGAAGCTTGGGAAAAGGTCATTGGTATTTTTGGAGCAATAAATCAAGTATGGAAAGATTTGCATTTTGACTGTATAACATGCAGGACTGGATTAGAGGGAGAGAATACTTTGAAGTAATATTTCTCTGCTGACTTGTTTTATTAGCTTCTTTTAAACATGTTACATTATTGCTTATAGAATTTCATTTACTCGGATTGGCAGCTTGATAAATACGTCTATTGGCGATGATTTGGATTGCTCTGGGCATTAATATTATTAAAACCTGTCACAAGGAAATGTCTGAAAGATGACTTACTGTAAAGATTGCAGCATGAAATAAATCATCCAGTGGTATTTGTTACCATTTATGGCCTCTTGGAGCTGAGTCAATCCCTTTTTATGTTGCATTATTTTTCAAGTTTTTATAGCCTTACATTATATATTGCTGTCAGAAATGAACAGATGGGGTGTCGAACACAGGCTTTCTGAATAATTCCCACCCTCCAGTTATCGGTATGAAGGACAAGTGCAAAACTGTGCGTTCTCAAGCAAAAAGGAGAGAGAAGGAGGTGGGGAAGTTGCTGTTGAGGAAAGGGATCCCTTTGTCAGATGCTTTAGGCCAATCCCACCAGCTGGTTGGAATCCCTGACTGGCAGTCACCCTGTTTGGGTTTCAAGCAAGAGATGAGGTGGCTGTATCTGGCACCAACAGCCAAAAACTGCAGTTTTCAAATGCATTTTTTCCTGAGTGCCTCTTGCTGAGACACCCACCTCCACATTTGGAGGTAAATGTGTCATATTACTTTTTTCCTAAAAAGCTGAGGAAAAAAAAAAAAGAAAGATGCACAGAAAGAATTGAATATTCTTTGAGTGAGTGACTAATACTGCAAACATCCTGTTATTGGGCTTGGGGATGGGACATGAAGGATTCTGAGTAATGTGGATTGCTTTGCAGGGCCCTGGGCATCAATATAAAAAAAAATAAAAGGAGCACCCTGGAGGTTCTCAACATCTCACAGAGGAGGCAGGAACATGGTGCTCCAAGACTTCCTACACACTGAAGGGCAATGTGCCCTTAGGGGTCATTAGCTGCCCCCACTGACAAGACCAGGCAGCCACCAAACCTTGCGGGAGCCCTTCTGCAAAGCTCTGAACCATTGCAACCATTGCAACCATTGGAGGAGGAGAGAAAGTTAACTCACTAAAAGGCCAGACAACTGTTTTTTGTTTGTTTGTTTTTGTTTTTGAGACAGCGTCTTGATCTGTCATCTAGGCTGGAGTGCAGTGGCACCATCATAGCAGACTTGAGCAATCCTCCCACCTCAGCCTCTGGGGTAACTAGTACTACAGTCATGAGCCACCATGCCCAGCTAATTTTTAAAATTTTTGGTAGGGATAGGGTCTCACTGTGTTGCCCACTCTGATTTCAAACTCCTGACCTCAAGTGATCCTCCCACCTTGACTTCCCAAAGCACTGGAGTTAACAGACGTGAGCCATTTCATCTGGCCAAGCCAACCAACTTTTTAAGAGGAGGGGGAAACATGAAATTTTCCTCACCTAGTCTCCACACACACTACGACGTCCATTCTGAGTAGTTGTACAAAGTACTAGCATATTATAGAGGAACAGAAAATAGACACAAAGCCTAAGTGTCTGGAATTCAAATTCATTGCTCACCATCTTGGGACTTTGAGTGAGTCACTTAATTTCTCTTCATCACAAAATGTGGATAAAAATATTTTTTCCTGCCTACCTCACGGTGTTGCTGGGAAAAGTCAAATCACACACACACACACACACACACACACACACACACACACACATTCAAGTTTACTGGCCCCTACATTTGTCAAAGATAGGTATTCGAGTCACCATGTTACAGTCAGATTCTTACCTTGTCTCCTATAAAGCTCTGCATCTTCATGAGTTTATCAATCTCTGTTACTCATCTCCTCATCCCCAGATCCCTAAATGTTCAGCCCTTTCTCCACCATCTCTTAAAAGTGCTACCTTACTAGGAGCGATTTGCAGACAGTCATCTACAGCCTCTCCAAAAAGAGACCCATTCTCTCTTACCACACCTCTTGACTCCCTTGTCTCAATCGTTTCTTCGTTTATGTCATTTCTGAAAGGACCTTTCATATGAGTTTCTTGTCTATTTGTCTCATTCGTGTGAGGATGTCATTTGGATAAGCCCATTTAAAAGTCCATATTTACCAATCACACCTGAAACCGGCAGGGCTGTGGAGGAATGTTTCTTCCCAGGCAAAGTTCACAGCGTTGCTCCTTTTCATTTGAGATCTCATTCCTGAGTAGCACAGAAAGTTTTTTGTCCTTAACCCAGAGAGAGAGTGTGTAAAAGGGTGAATTTCAGATAGTTGAGTTTATAAAGGCAGTCAATTAGGTATGTATGCCGAGCTAGAATTTCTGTATTCCTGTGAGAGATACCTCTTGTCCCTTCTCTGCCTCTTTTTTCTCATTGCCTCTACCAAAGGACATTTGCATAAACCCCATCGTCCTCACCAAATTAGGAGCACTAAGCCTCCATAGGCTGATACATAAACATTTCATTATTATTATTATTATTTTTGAGATGGAGTTTTGCTCTTGTTGCCCAGGCTGGAGTACAGTGGCACGATCTCGGCTCACTGCAACCTCCTCCTCCCAGGTTCAAGTGATTCTCCTACCTCAACCTCCTGAGTAGCTGGGATTACAGGCATGTGCCACCACACCCAGGTAATTTTATGTTTTTAGTAGAGATGGGGTTTCTCCATGTTGGTCAGGCTGGTCTCGAACTCCTGACCTCAGGTGATCCTCCCACCTCGGCCTCCCAAAGTGCTGGGATTACAGGCGTGAGCCACCAGGACCTCCCGCCACATTTGTTTAACTCTTAAATATTGCATCAGTCTATAAAATATGCATTTCTCTTTTTTCTTTCTTCTCCTTCCCTTCGTTTTCTATCCATCTCTTTTTTGCCTTCCTTATCTTTTGCATTTTACTTTTACAAAGATATATCGAATGAGTCATCAAAGTTCTTAGCATCTTCTGAAAAAGCATCATGATGTCTGTGTTTCCACATAGTAATTTTCTTGTCTCATGAGAAGTTATAATTCACCAAGCTGAACAATCAGTGAATTACCTTTTCTTTCCTCTGGACATTTAGCGTGAACCAGCCGTCAATGTTCTCTCACCATGCTGAGAAAGTTGATGTTCACCAATTTCCTCTTCAGTTGGTGGCCTATCACGCTTTAAAGAAGAGACACGTGGCACTAGGCTTGATGTCTGGCTCTCTTAGTAACTGGCAGTCATATATTCTCTCCAGGCTAAATCCCCTATCTGTGAAATTAGAGAGAAAATGAGACGTAGTCATCTAAGCTTTGAACTTTATCATTTACTCCTGTTCCTGCTGTCATATCCAGAAACAACCTCAGGGTAACAATTTCTCCTTGTTGTGCTCTGCCTTTTCTGGGAGGAAAGACTTCCACTGGCTTGGCAACATGGCTCACACCTGTAATCCCAGCACTTGGGAAGGCAGAGGTGGGAGGATCACTTGAGCCCAGGAATTCAAGACCAGCCTGGGCAACATGGTGAAATCCTATCTCTACAAAAAAAAATACAAAAATTAGCCAGGTGTGATAGCTTATGCTTGTAGTCCCAGCTACTTGGGAGGCTGAGGTGGGAGGATCATTTGAGCCCAGGAGGTCGAGGCTGCAGTGAGCTGAGATGATGTCACTGCACTCCAGCCTGGATGGCAGAGCCAGACTGTCTCAAAAAAAAAAAAAAAAAAAAAGACTTCTGCTGATTATAGTTGCCAAATATCTGTGTCCAATCAGTTGCAAAATACTACCTCATGCAGAGTTCATAAATCCTCTTCCTTCTCCTAGTTCAGCTTTCATTTTAAAAAGTTATCATAAATTCACTAAAACCATTAATTCATGTATTAAACTATCTGAAAGGTAGGGATGCATCTTCAGTGTGTTGGGTGTGGGGTTGGGAAGACATGCAACTTTGACCCAGAGTGACCTGAGATAATGAAGTTTCATAGTAATGGCTAATTACTGTTACCCACCTCTTTATTATTAATTCCACAATTCTGGCACATAAAATAACTTAATCATTTTCAGAATTTGCATGACTAATGGAGTGAGTTCTGATAGAATAAGGATAAGTTTCATAATTAGGTTTTGCTGGGAACTTGAGCAAGCCGGTCTATTTATAATTTGGTCAGCTCCTGATTTTTAATGAGGACATTGAGAGGGACTGAAGCCTCTGGCGGCATTCACTTCATATTTTAATTACCCACAGTAATTCTGACAATTACACATATGTCATAAATCACATCATAATGACCCGTGAAGAAAGTGTATTTAATTACTGAAAGGGGAGTTTTCAGGTTAAACGTGTGGCAGGGGTATGCCGTGGTGTGAACCACATTTGAAAACCAATAGCCGGGCGCGGTGGCTCATGCCTGTAATCCCAGCACTTTGGCAGTCTGAGGCGGGTGGATCACCTGAGGTCAGGAGTTCCAGACCAGTCTGGTGAACATGGCGAAACCATGTCTCTACTAAAAGTACAAAAATTAGCCAGGTGTGGTGGTGCACACCTGTACTCCCAGCTACTCCGGAGGCTGAGGCAGTAGAGTCGCTTGAACCCGGAAGATGGAGGTTGCAGTGAGCCAAGATTGAGCTACTGGACTTCAGCCTGGGCAACAGAGTGAGGCTCCATCTCAAAAAAATAAAAAATAAAAATAAAAACCAGGAAAAAAGAAAAAAAAGAAAGAAAACCAAGCCTCCTGTTTCTGTGGCCTAGGAGAAACAGTCTTAGTGAATAAGGAAAGCTGTGGTTGAATTTCTAGTTTTAACTCTGGCTTGTAAAGATCTTTGAAGTCATCACTCCTGTTCTTACAATAACAAAAAACTAAACAAACTGAAAACTAGAGACTTTTCTTGGCCCATCAGTGAAACTGAGGTTATAGGGCAAAATCCAGAAATGTGGAGAATTGCAGCTGAGATTTGCTCACTGGGGGAAGCACTGAAGCTGTAAACTAGTAGGAATATTTACATGATAACTGGGATAAATTACTAGAGGCTGAGTGTGGATAGGGTATAGAATGAGAAACTCCTGGGGGCACACTTTGGAGGGTTTTGCCTTCAGAAATCCTACCAGGTTCCAGGATTTTTCCAATGAAAGGTCTAGAAAAAGTCCCTGAGAGATTCTGGCAGGGTGAGAGAAAGAGTAACGATTGTGAAATACAACCAGAGGCCGGGCACGATGGCTCACGCCTATAATCCTAGCACTTCGGGAGGCCAAGGTGGGTGGATCACCTGAGGTCAGGAGTTAAAGACCAGCCCGGCCAACATGATGAAACCCCGTTTTTACTAAAAATACAAAAATTAGCAGGGCATGTTTGTGGGTGCCCGTAATTCCAGCTACTGAGGAGGTTGAGGCAGGAGAATCACTTGAAGCCAGGAGAAGGAGGTTGCAGTGTGTGAGATTGCACCACTGCACTCCAGCCTGGGCGACAGTGCGAAAATCTGTCTGAAATTAAAAAAATAAAAAAAAAACTGAAGTCAGGAGTTGGAGACCAGCCTGGCCGACATGGCAAAACCGCGTCTCTACTAAAAATACAAAAATTGGCTGGTCATGGTGGTGGGCGCCTGTAATCCCAGCTACTCTGGAGGCCAAGGCAGGAGAATTGCTTGAACCCAGGAGGTGGAGGTTGTGGTGAGCCAAGATTGTGCCATGGCACCCCAGCTCAGGAGACAGAGCAAGACTCTGTCTAAAAAAAAGAAAAAGGAAAAAAGAAATACAATCAGAGCATTCTCCATTACAAGGACCTGCTCTCCAGGGAAAAAAAAACTTTCCCAGGGCTTTGCCTCAGCTGAGGGAATGGCATGTCTCCTACTCTACCCCTGTATCACCTGAAGAAGAAAGGAGAAACATGGGGAGTTAAGATCCATGCTGATGGTCACAGCCTCCAAAAACAGACCCACTAAAAATCTGAGACTTCATCATACAATCATATAATCTTCCTGTATCCCACACATTACCACCACACCAATAGGGCTTCAGTATCACAAAAGTGAATTATAGTTGAAAGAGGTGCAAGGTACAGATTATTCAAGAAGGAGTTCTTAGGAAAACCCAAAGACAACAAAGTAGACAAAAGCAATGACACTAGAGGAATTTAGAGCCTCTGAACACTACAGCTACAGCAAACAAACAGTGCAATTCGTAGCTAGATTAACATAAAACCTCACACTGAACACCTATTTACCTCAGTTCTTATTATCCAATACAACATATCCTATTGTAAAACAAAATTGCAAAGAATGCAAAAAGCCCAAAACAAAACAAAACTCTCTCTGAGATGTTCAATTTAAAACCACACCATTTATAAATTCGGAAAGGAGACTTTATTTCTTGTAAAAGGTTACAGCCTGTAAGGTGGCCATCCCACAAGCCGGGAAGTGTGCCTCCAGAAAAAACCAGAAACAGGAATTTCAAAGGAGAAGGGGTTGAGGTAGGAGCTTTATGTTGAACAGGTTGGCAAAACATACATATTCAACAGGTTACAGGAAGAGCTATGAATATGCATGCAACATAAGACCCATGTTTACCTTGGGGTGGAGACTTACTACTTTTTTAATGTTAGCTTTAGGGGTACAAGTGGTTTTTTGGTTATATGGATGAATTGCATTGTGGTGAAGTCTGAAATTTTAGTGTACCTGTCACCAAAGCAGTATACATTGTACCCAATATGTAGTTTTTTATCCCTCATCCTCCTCCCAATGTCCCCCTTCTGAGTCTTCAGTGTCCCTTATACCACTCTGTATGCCTTTGCATACCCATAGCTTAGCTCCCACTTATAAGTCAGAACATACAGTATTTGGTTTTCCATTACTGAGTTACTTCACTTAGAATAATGGACTCTACTTTCATCTAAGTTGTGACAAAATACATTATTTTGTTGTTTTTTATGGCTGTGTAGTATTCCATAGTGTATATATACCATATTTTCTTTATCCACTCATCAGTTGATAAGCACGTAGGTTGTTTCCATATCTTTACAATTGTGAATTATGCTGCAATAAACATATGTGTGCAGGTGTCTTTTTGACATAGTTACTTATATTGCCTTTGGGTAGATACCCAGTAGTGGGATTGCTGAATTGAATGGTGGATCTACTTGTGGTTCTCTGAGAAATCTCCATATGTTTTCCATACAGATTGTTCTAATTTACATTCCCAGCAACCGTGTAGAAGCATTCCCTTTTCACCACATCCATTGTTTTTTGACTTTTAATAATGGCCATTCTGGCTGGAGTAAAGGTATATCTCATTGTGGTTTTAATTTGCATTGATCTGATGATTAGTTGAGCGTTTTTCTGAAAATGTTGAGCATTTTTTCACATGTTTATTGGCCATTTGTATTTTTTTTGGAGAAATGAGACATTTAAATGTATCACAACTAGTCCCTAAACATCAAAATGCCTTTTCAGGGCATGAAGCCATGTAAGAGTGTATCTTCTGGAAACCAGCCAGAACCAATCCATGGTTGATGGTCTTCTTATCTGTAGAAAGTGGTGAAATCAGTCTCTTGTCCAATAATAGCTGTAGTTAGGGCTGGTAGAACAGAGATCAGTTAGTCAGAATGTGGTGGTGAACTACAAATTGTTTTAATATTGCTCATCTTGAGGTCAGTGCTTGTTTAGCTGCTAGAGAAACAAACAAAAAGTTTTGTGGCAGTTAGAATGTCATTTATTTCTGAAGTGTAGGGTACATGACTTAACCCTTGCCTAGAATGGTCTTAAGTTCCATTTATAATTTGGTATCTTATTGCCACAAAGTGTCTGTTCTGTCAGTTTCATAATCTCTATTTTAACATTAATACTTGTCAGTAGTTATGTTGAAACAATAGAAGGGAGGGGGGTATCATGAGGCTCATCTAATCTTCTCTCCTGTCATGGCTGTGAACTCAGTTTTTAAAGATTTTTCTGGGGTGCCCTTGCCCAAGAGGGAGTCTGTTCAGTTGGTCAGGGAAAGGGGGATTTAGAATTTTATTTTTATTTTATAGAGGAGAAAAACCAAGTAACAGAGACAAACTAAGAGATGATACCAATTTGGAATTATCAGAATTTGAAATAAGTATGATTAATATGTTAAAGACTCTGATAGAAAACATAGACAACATGGAACAACAAATGGACAATGTAAGCAGAGAGGTAGAAATCCTAAGAAATAATCAAAGGAAATACTAGAAATCAAAAACACGGTAACAGAAATAGAAAATGCCTTGATTGGCTCACCAGTAGACTGGACAGTGTGAAAAGGAGAGTAGCTTTTCCTCACACTCCTCCCTCCCCCACAACACCACTCTGGCTGCACTGTGCTCTGAACTCCAGGCTTCTGCTAAGCCAGTGCCACCTTCATCTCCGTTCAGCCCCATCACGATTATCTTCCAGGACCTCATCAGCCACAATGAGATGTTCTCTGACATTTACAAGATCCGGGAGATCACAAATGGGCTGTGCCTGGAAGTGGAGCAGAAGATAGTAAGACAACAGGGAACACTGATGACTCACTCATTGGCAGAAATTCCTCCTCTGAAAGCACTGAGGGTGAAGTTACTGAAAGCACAATAATCACTAGTGTTGATATTGTTACAAACCATCACTTGCAGGAAAGCAGCTTCACAAAAGAAGCCTACAAGAAGTATATCAAAGATTACATGAAATCAATCAATGAAAAACTTGAAGAACAGAGACCAGAAAGAGTGAAACCTTTTATAACAGGAATGAAGAACAAATCAAGCACATCTTTGCTAATTTTAAAAACTACTAGTTCCATTTTTTTTTTTTTTTTAATTTTTGAGATATGATCTTGCTCTGTCACCCAGGCTGGAGTGCAGTGGCATAATCACAGCTCACTGCAATCTCTGCCTCCTTTGTTCAAGTGATTCTCCTGCCTCAGTCTCTTCTGTAGCTGGGATTACAGGCATGCACCACCATGCCCAGCTAATTATTGTATTTTTAGTAGAGACAGGGTTTCACCATGTTGGCCAGGCTGATCTCGAACTCCTGGCCTCAAGTGATCCACCTGCCTTGGCCTTCCAAAGTGCTTGGATTACAGGCATGAGCCACATGCCCAGCAAAACTACCAGTTCTTTATTGGTGAAAACCTAAATCCACCTGGCATGGTTGCTATGCTGAACTACCATAAGGATGGTCAGTATGACCCCACATATGATTTTTTAAAGAATGGTTTAGAAATTAAAAGATGTTAAGAAATTTGGTAATTACTTTGGATCTATCACCTGTCATCATAACTGGCTGCCACTTGTCATCAGCACAACACCAGAGATTAAGACAAATGAGACTGATGTCATCTTGAGCTTTTTAATTGTTTTGACTCTGATTTATTTGGTGTGGAGGCATCACTTTTAAGGAAAAAAAACTTGTCGCGTAGATTGTCTAAAAATAAAATGCATTTAAACTAAGAAAGAGAGAGAATAAGTACTCTTGAGGATACATCTTCAGAAATTTTCCAAACTGATATAAAAGGGCATAAAGAAGAATAAAAAATAAGAACAATATCAAAAGAAAGTGGGACAAATTGAAAATGTGAATATATGCATAACTGGAATATGAGGAGGAGAAAGAAAAATGGAGAAGAAGCAACGTTTGAAGTAATAGTAGCTGAGACCTTTCCAAAATTAATAATGCCAACCCACAGACCTGGAAATCTCAGAAAACAGGTAGGATACATAACAAAATATATACAACTACTCATATTATATTCAAACTGCTAAGAAAAAAAAAAGAAAATTACAAAAGAACCCAAATGAAAAAGAAGTCATCTTGCCCATGGAGAAACACAGAAAATAATTATAGTTGTCTTTTTGTCAGAAACCATAAGTAAGAACACAGTAGAGTGAATTAAAGTATTGAAAGAAAAAACCCCATCAACCTAAAATCCTATTTGCAGTAAAATTTTTCTTCAAAATTGAAGGAAACAGGCAGACTTCCTCAAACAAAAACTGAGGCAGTTTATCACCAGCAGGCTTACCCTACAAGAAATGTGAAAAGATGGTAAGAAAATCTTCAGGCAGAAGGAAAATTATATAGATCAGAAACTGAGATCTATATAAAGAATATTCAAGACAGAATAAATGAATTAATTTTTTTATTTTTAATTGACTTAAAATATAACTGTTTAAGGTATTCATAGTAAAATTGTAAGAGGTGACCAATATACCTAGATACTTGAAATGAATGTCAGCAGTGTCATAAGAGATGGAAAGGATGAGTTGGAAATACTCTGCAATAAGCTACGTGCACTATACATCAGGCAGTGTAGTGTTTTTCAAAGAGAAACTTAAATCAGTTAAAAATATATATTGCAAATTTGAGGTCAACTCCTAATTTAAAAAAATAAATATAAGTGTGTTGTGCTACAAAAAGAGATAAAATGAGATCATATAAAATGCTCAATCAAAACCAGAGAAGACAGGAAAGAAAGAACAAATGTAACAAATTAGAAAACAGTTACAAATGTGGTAGACATTAATCCAACCGTATCAATAATCTTTTCAATATGAGTGGTGTAAATACAATTAAAAGACAGCTATTGTTAGAGTTGATAAAGAAACAAGATTCGACATGTGCTGTATATAAGAAATCTACTTTTAATATAAATATTTGGACAGATTAAAAATAAAATAATGAAGAAAGATAAATCATGCTAACACTTATATTTAGTACCTTTTTTCTTGATGTCTATTGTGTTTATTATTAGTATAGCCACTACAGTTCTCTTTTAATTACTATTTTCATGCCGTTATTTTCCATCCTTTTACTTTCAACCTATTTTTGCTTGGAATCTAAATTCTGTCTCTTGTAAATGAAATACATATTTTATGAATATTATTACAACCTCTGCATTTTTATTAGTGTAATCTATTTATACCTAAATTGATTATGAATAATGAAGCATTTAAGTCTGCCATTTGGTATTTTTTATATATGTCTCTTGTCTGTTTTTAATCTATTCCACCATTACTGCCTTATTTTATTGTTAAATAGATATTTTCTATTGTACCATTTTAATTCTCTTGTGATTTCTTTTAGAGTATTTTTATTTTATTAGTGGTTGCCTTGGAGATTACAAATAACAGCTTATAGCAATATAGTTCATATTAATACCATCTTATTTTCACAGTACATAACTATTTTACTTCTATGTAGCTCTATTTCTTTGCCCACCTTTGTGCTATGATTATCATACAAATTACATCTTTATAATATTAACAGGTTCATCAACACAATCCTATAATTGCTTTGCAAACTTGTGTTTTAAGTCAGTCAAGATAATACGAAAGGATGGATGGATGGATGGAAAAATGGATGGATGGATGGACGGATGCATAGAGAGATAATACTATCTTTCCTATTTACCTGTGTAATTACTTTTACTGATACTCTGTTTCTTAATGTGGATGCAAGTTAAGGTTTGTCATCCTTTCATTTCAGCCTAAAGGAATTGTAATACTCTTTAGTATTGTTTATAATAAAAGTTTGCAAACAATAATTCTGGCCATTTTTCTTCATCTGAAAATGTCTCAATTTCTTCTTCATTTTTGAATAATACTTTGTTGGATATAGAATTCTTAATTGATGTCTTTTTTTTGAAAACTTTATATATGTTCTTCCACTGCCTTCTGGCTTTCATGGTTTCCAATGAGAAATTAGCTGTTAATCTTATTAAGGATCCCTTGTAGATGCTGAGTTGCTTTTTACTTGCTGCTTTCAAGACTCCTATTTGCCCTTGGCTCTGAAGAATTTGATTATGATATAATCCAGGTCTGAATCTCTTTGAGATTACTCTACTTAAACTTCCTTTAGCTGCTTAGATATGTTAGGTAATGTTTTCATTAAATATGTGAAATTCGTGTCCATTTATCTAAGTTTTCTTTCTTCTTCTTTCTCTCTCTCCCCTATTTCTGGAACTCCCATTTTGTGTATGTTGATACACTTGATGATGTCCCACAGTTTTCTGAAGCTTCTGTGTATACTTCTTCAATAGGTTTTTATTTCTATTTTTCTGACTGCATTATCTCCATTGACTTATATTCAAGCTCATTTATTCCTTCTTCTGCCAACTCAGGTCTGCTGTTGAGCTCCTCCACTAAAATTTTATTTTCAGTTATTGTACTTTTTAACTCCAGAATTTCCATTTGTTTTTTTCTTATAATCTATCTCCTCATTGATATTTTGTATTCAGTGCTATATTGTTCTCATACTTTTCTTTAGTTCTTTAAAAATGGTTTCAGTTAGCCCTTTAAATATATTTATAATGGCTCTTATAAAATCTTTGCCCAGAAAGTCCAATGTCTGGGCTTCCTTCAGGATAGTTTCTATTGGTGTTCCCCCCCCCCCGCCCCGCCCCCGCCAGGTATGGTCCATACTTACTCTGTCTTTGTGTCTCATAATTTTTTGTTGAAAGCCAGGCATTTTAAATAATGTTGTATGACAACTCTAAAAACTATTTTGCTATGCTTTATTGTATATTGACACTTAAATCTCTACTCAGTTAGCTTTATGGTCAGCTAATGTTTGCACTGAGATTTCCTTAAATGTCTTGAACTGATAAATCTTCTTATATTTGACAAGGGATTCTGTGTGCATGTTGAGGTAATTACTTTGACATTTTAGCAGTTTACCTCTTTGCCTTAGCCTTCATTTTTGGTTTGTGCAGTCTCAAGATCAGCCAGAAGAGATTAGGAATATCTCAGGTTTTTTTCCCCTGGGTGTATTTACAACTCTAAACATGCACATTGTTTTATTTTTATTTAGTTTCCTACAGTGAATGTTTCAAAACCTTTTAATACCCTCTATAGAAGTCTGTTATTTTCTTTTGTTTTGTTTGAGACAGAGTCTTGCTTTGTCACCCAGGACAGCATGCAGTGGCACGACCTCAGCTCACTGCAACCTCCGCCTCCTGGGGTCAAGCAATTCTCCTGACTCAGCCTCTCAAGTAGCCGTTATTACAGGTGGGAGCCACCATGCCTAGCTACCTTTTTTTTTTTTTTTTTGGTAGAGATGAGGTTTCACCACATTGCCCAGGTTAGTCTTGAACTACTGACCTCTGGAGATCCACCTGCCTCAGCCTCCAAAAGTGCTGGGATTACAGGTATGAGGCACCACACCTGGCCCTCTCTATAGACTTCTAATTCTCCAGCTTTTTCTTTTGAAGATTTTATAAGTCTTTTTTTGGCCACATTGTTAACTATAACTCAGATATTTGCAATTTTAAAAAATTGCTGCTGATTATTTTTTTTAATATGCCTCAGGAAAAATTCCACTGAGAAAGCTCCCAGGCCAAATAAAGATAAGCCCTGTGAGAGTGCATTTCCAGGGAGCTGCTAGAAAGCTCAAATAGTAACATATTCTGTGAATAAGGATATTTAACAGCTTCAGATCTATTATTTTCTCTCTGGTGGCTGCTGGACTGCTGGTTTTTAGAGCTACTGTTATTGAAAGGCTTCTGATCTTGAAGGCTACTGTTGAATTAAAGATAGTGGAATGGGAATAGCACTTCTCAAAAATGCCATCAAGCTTATTGTTCTTACCAAGATCTCACCATTTTTCTTTAACAAATACTCCTCATATTGCTTCAAGTCTCTGGTTTATTTCCAGAACTCTGAAGATGTTGATTTTGATAATTTTTTTGTCAGTATTCTCATTGCTTGTGTGGAATAGTGAATATTCAAAGGCCCTAACTCTGCCATTCTGGAAGAATGCCCCTTGTAGTTACTTTTTGTAGTTATTTTTCATCTTCCTATTAAACTTGTAATGGTCCCTCAAGCTGGTTTAAGACCATCTCTTTGCAGCAACACCTTCCTTCATCTCTAACTTGACACTTTTAATCTGCAAGCCAAAAATCCAAAAAGCTTAGAAATATAGATAATTCATGAAAAAATTTTCCATTAACAAATTCCACTGAGTATTTGTGATATCTTTGGTCTATGCAAATGCTATTTTAAAATGGTGTCAGGCTGCTTTCTAGATTAGAAGTCAAAATCCACTTCACTACCTGTTTTTATATGGTTTGCCGTACAAAAGCATTGTGTTTAATTTGCAATGAAAGTATAGCTGTGGTTAAAGACTACAATACACGTTGATATTATCAAACTTGGCACTTATCACAATATTCCCAATTCATGGTAAAGCCATGGTTAGAAAAATTATAAAATTTTAAAAGAACATCTTAACACAGCAGAATTTGCAACCAAAGTTTGTTTCTGAGTGACTCACTTATTAGCCAAGCAAGAGAAGTCATTTACTAATGGTGAGTCAATTATATTGTGTTTGATTGCAGCAGACCAAAAAAATGTATCCAGACAAAATAAAAGTGCCTAGTACTATTAACCTTTTAGCAAAAATCATTGCTGGAAGAATTGAAGACATCAGAAGCAATATCAATATCACTTAAAAATGAGGAAAATAGTTGTGAGTGGTTTCCCTTGGCTTTTAATATGTTAATATACATTACTGATACAGCTTAGTTATTGTGTATTCAAGGAGTCAATGCAGAGTTTGAAGTGCCTAAATGGCCTCTGTGAATAGTCTGCATGGCACTATTACGTGTGAAAATATATTCAAAGAAGTTGAGAAAATATTAATTCAGTATAATCTGAAGCAGAATCTGCTAAGATGTATTACAGCTGATACAAACATACATGTGGACCAGAAACAGTCCTAGTTAGACAAATTTACAAAGTTCGTAAAATGTAAAATGCATAAAGACTATAGTCCTTATTGTGTTATCCATCAGAAAGTATTTTGTGAAGAATATATGAATTTATCATGAGTTATTGAACCAGAAGTGTCAATGGTGAATTTCATTAGCTCTCATGAACTTTGCCATTGTTAGTTCCATAAAGTTTTGTAAGAAATAAAATCTGAATATCCTGACTTACCCTACCACACATCAGTTTAAGAATTTAACAATAGTAAAGTTTTTTGTGATTTTTTTTGAAACAAAGTCTCACTCTGTCACCCAGGCTGGAGTGCAGTGGCACAATCTCAGCTTACTGCAACCTCTGCCCTCACAGTTCAAGTGATTCTTCTGCCTCAGACTTCCAAGTAGCTGGGATTACAGGCACTGACCACCACGCCAAGCTAATTTTTTATTTTTAGTAGAGATGGGGTTTCACCATCTTCGCCAGGCTGGTATCGAACACGTGGCCTTAAGTAATCTGCCCGCCTCGGCCTCCTGAAGTGCTGGGATTGCAAGCATAAGCCACTGTACCTCGCCTTTCGTGTTATTTTAAAAACCTGGATCAAGATTAAAATGTTTCTGAATAAGAAGAACTGTGCTGTCAACCACTATTTCCGAACACTAAATGACTTCGAAACTTACTATTCACTGCAGGTTTCATCATCTCTATTAACAAATTTAAAATTGAAAGTCAAAGCAGAGCTAACATGTGAAACTTATACTATCATAATTACAATGACAATCATCAGTCTTTGAATCACAACTAATATCATTCTTCTTTATATACTTCCCATGCTGTCAAAAGTTAAAATAAAAAATGAGATTACTATTTCCACACAAATTTTCCGTAGATATATTTTCTGATCTCAGTTTCAGCTTTGTCGTTTTAGACCTTGATGCAAGTGCTAAAAAAATTCTGTATTTCAAAGTTTACTTAACAATGCAAGTGAGAAGTTTCTACCTAAACTTTCATTGCAAGTGATTAATCTGCAATATAATGACATGCTAAAAGGCAAATATCAAAAGAATCTAATAAAATGCTATAAATGCCTTCTAAGCAATAAATATGCTCAATTATTATAGAATCTTATGCTCTTGGAGCACTATCGGTATATGATAGTACCTATCTGTGTGAAAAGACATTTTCAAAGATAAAATATGTTCAATTTTGTTGTTGTCAACCTTAACATATGAATATTTGCAATTAATTTTGATTATAGAGAATATTAACTATGGATGCCAATTTTAAAAATCCCTTAAAAATTATTTTTTTCATTAGTAGACCTATAATTTAAGAAATTTAAATTACTAAACTATTATATTTTAAATATCATCAATGAATATTTATAAAAACTTATTTTCTTTCTTGTTATGTTAAGTACCTACATGATATCAATTTAGCCTCTTGGCCTGAAGAGCTTAAAATATTTATATCTAGCTCTTTGCAAAATAAAATTTGTCAACTCTGTTCTAGATAGTTAAGATGAACAGTATCACATCAGATGTCTGGAAACAATAGTCAAAGATTAGATTTGTGATAATTTGATAAGAGCAATAATTTTCATTCCAAACTATTAATAAATGTTTTGAGTTTAGATTAATAGGTTGTTGGAAAATTGGGAAAAGTAGGGGTAAATAATACTTTTAAAGAGAAATTGACTCAATTATATAATCTTAATTTTCCATGGAAACAAAAGTAATAGTACAGCAGATAAAGGAATCAAAGAATAGAATGCGATGATCTTTAAGACATCTAAAATTTGGTGTGGTACTGTTGGACTTTTACTCCTGGAACTCTGAGAAAGAAGGTCCGTTCCTTTGAGGTGATCAAATAGAAGAGGTTGGAGGAAGATTTCAGAGAACATGCAGTTTATTTTCTTTTTCATACAGTAAAAAGAGCTTAGACATGATTGGGAATCTATTTCAATGGAGCTTTTGATATAAAAAAGAAAGAGATTATAGGAAAACATTTCTTCTTGCAAAATAATCAAGAAACTGATCACCAGGAAGTGAGATATTATTTATATTTGTATTAAGATAGTTTCATACAGATGCCAATTTATTCTAGTCTGTAAAAGCCAAAGTTGATTACCTAAAAAACTTTCACAGTACACAATTTTGCATCTTCCATTTACTCCACAAGATCAGTAAAGAGAGAGATGCATGTGCTTCTGCCTGAGTTATAACTAGTGGTGAACCATGGGGTGATTTTGTTCTTGCTATGGGACAATAGCAAAAAGAGTCTGAGTCAAAACTCACTTATCAGCATGCACAGTGGTTCCACTGTGCAGACATTTGATTATACATAAGACAGAATTTTATTGCCAAAAGCTGTGTGTATGTGTGTTTGGTGGTGATTTTCAAATTGTAGAACAATTCCCATAAAATTTATAGACTCATTCTCTCTTTCTCCCTCTATTGTAGAAAAATTCCCATAAAATTTATAGAATCATTCTCTCTCTCTCTCGCTCTCTGTCTGTCTTTTTCTCTCCCCCCATAAATGGCTGCAACTAAGTACAAAACATTTACAAGGCAATAAATGACTTCCAGTATTTCCCTCTGGAGCTTTAGAATAAGAAGTGGAACATCTAAATAGTTTCTTGATGCAACAGGTCTTAGCTTCAAGGAATCCAAATATGAATGTCACTAAGAGTCACACATCAGGAAAGCTGAGGACTTAATGACCTTTAGAAACTCCATTTCAAATTAGAGGTGAACAGAGCAGGGTGAATATCCTCCTTCTTACCCCTTTTCATTTTCATTCACCTTTAATTTAAAAAACTAAAGCATAGGAAACATCTAAGCATGAGTGCCCCTGCCTTACTGAGGCTATCTCACCCTGCACTTCTACGGCCCACTAAAAATCTCTGATGCTTACCTTTCATCCCTAGTCACAGCCCTACACTAATCACATCTTCTTGTTAAAGAACACTGTCCATAACCTTTTCCCTCCCACAAGAGACTTCTAATTTTAACTTTTCATCTTTAATCAAGGCATGCCTCCTTTTAAAAATAGCCATTGTGTAACACACAGACTGGGAGGACTCCATGTCGTGAGTGATCCCAAATGGCCTCCATCTCCATTATCTCCATTGCTTCTTGACAGGTCGCTGGTACTAAGTAAAATGTTATAACACTCAGGATGTCTGTATTCACAGGCTTTCCTCCAGTGATGGCTTCCAGATGTGAGGAAATTTTTAAAGTTTGTGGTCCTCAACACATCACCATTGGGTCCTTCCAATGTTTTCAAAAATCCATAATCACAAGCACACTATGTTGACTCCATTTCAACATTCAGCCACAGGGATTTCAGAGAAACTAAGCAATATGGATAAGAAGAGTTCACAAATAACTTCCTATTTCTAGAGAAAAGACATTAAAATATTCACATACCTGCAATCATTTTAATTTCCTCTGCAGAGTTTGATACCTACCCCCTGTATCCCTCTCTCACATACGTAAACACGTGTGCACCTCACACCAGTAACATTTTGATGGGTGCTATTGTTTCCAGTCCCAATTCCTTTTGGGGGTTATTAATGTTAATAATTTTCCAGGCCAAGCCTCCCAACCCACTGCATAAGGAAAGCATTTATGTCATGTTGAACCCTGACCTGAACTCAATCCCATAAAACCTTGGGAAGTGGATCAATACAGTGAAAAGGGAGGTAGTTTTCAGATATCTCATGCTTCAATTCCCCATCTCCATACCCCACCAAAAAGGAAAAAAGAAAAAAAAAAACAGTCTTGTGTCTGAAATTTGCATTTGTTTCAGTAATGCGTTTTAGGATTGAAAGTGTCAGAGTAACTGACTTCATTGTTCAGTTCCTTGTCCAATACACAAAGAAAACTGTATGCCACAACTGTCTATGGGAGGGAAGTATTTTTTATTTAGATCAACTTCTGTACTTACTATGCAAGTTGATATTTAGAAAGTGTTGGAGAGTGTGGGAAAGAGCATCTAAAACTACAACCTTATGCTGAAAAAAATTGGCTGAAGAAATTGCTTTCATGAGGATTGAGACTTGCCCTGAGCCCCAGGCTCTTCTGCCAAGGGCACAGACTCCGACTTTTATTAAAGGTACCTGCCGCTCTGGGTCATGTCTCATTTGTCCTAATGTTGTAGAAAATTCCAAATGCAATTTCCATGAAATATAAAGGGATTTAAATGAGGGTTCATCTGAAGAATGGGTGAGAAAGAAGGAAATTGTCTTTTTATCTTTCCCTTTTCATCTGGTAACAATTTATATTCAGAGATCCCTATACAAATTCACAGAAAAAGCTCTGCAGAAAAGCTGTCAGTTTTTACTTATCAGAAATAAAGCAAAGCTTAACAGACAGAAGTTTAAATATGGGCTCAGATGTGGGTTTATCTAATAGAAACTCTATCCTAGTCTTGCCTCACCTGGGCTGGGGCCGCTCTGATCTTGGGTCTAACTTCTAAGCTAGAAGGTAGAAAAAAAAATGCCTTCATGGAGATTTCAGATTGTAAACATTGAAAACAGAGGCCATGAGTTTGACAGAGCCCATCTGTAAAGCAGCGTTTAAAGGCAAACAGAACACTCTGCTCACAGCTGATCTGGTTTACCTTAGAACACAGTTTACATTCTCCTACATAAACTGAAATAAGATTATACTGAATAGAATGATATCCCGAATTTTCATATACCTCCTGTTAAAAATACCATTTACAGATGTTTTTTAAATCATATCTTTTATCTCTACTATTAAAGTTTATAATTTAATAATGACTTCATGAAGACTCTGTGTATGCAAAGAATCAGGAGAGACCAGGAAGCAGAGAGAGGTTGAAGAATACAGAGGCTGTTTATCTTAAAACATTTCAGGGCTGTTGGCCTCCTAGCTGTCTTCTCTGTCTTCTCTTCCATTAAACATCAGCAGAACTCATCAATAAACACAGAGGTGTAGAAAGTTTTCTGCACAACGTGGAAGGCTTTCTAGGCATGATATTCCAAGTGTTTTATTCTTTCTTTCCTCCTCTTCCTCCCAGAGAGCTTTTCAAATTAGCACAAAGAAGTATCGCCATTTGGGCAACAGAGTGACCAGTTTTAGCCCTGAAAGTCTCCGTGTCCTAGCAAACCCAAGCAAAGCAGAATGGCCAGTAGACAGTGTGTTTATTTTCCTCTTCCCAGATGGTTTCCTAAGGTTTTCCCAGATGGCAACCAAGGGGGCTTGGTGCTTTGGAAGTAACCAGGCTGCTGTCAATGTATGTCACATCCCATGAGATTTCATGGCAGGTCTTTTTAAAATTTTACCCGGTAAAAGAGTAACAGCAAGGATTAACTGGCCAAGCTGGATGCAAGACACAGAGCCTGGTGCCTGTTTCACTCCTCATGAAAAAGGAAGGAACCACAGAGGCCTTTCTAACAGGGAGGGTGAATTATGTCCCCAGTTGCTTGGTCCTGAGAGTTTCTTGGCACTCACAGGATCTCTTTTCAACTTGCTTATACACAGGTTTCTGGGGAAATGAACTATACAAAATTATCAATTTTTTTAAACCTTAAATTTCCCTCCAAGGTAAAATAAAACGCCTCATAATGAATAAACAGCAATGAGATGAAATCCAGAAAAATTAAATCATAATGTGGCCATAAAGATTAGGCTCAGTTTTTAATATTTGACTACAATATGTGTATAGGTGTGGGAGGGGGTATGTGAGTAGGATCAGGTGGGAAGAACTGATTATGTAACCTGCCCTTACATTCCCCAATTTTAGGTGATTTTTCCCCCATAACATACAGAAGTCATCAGAATTGACAATAAGTGGGTGTTTCCAAGTCAGGTGTAAACTGAATAGCCTTGCTATTTATAAAGTCATTGGAGAGAGGGCAGATGTAGCCTTTGATATACAAAAATCTCAGAACCATCAAAGGCATCCTGTGACACAGGATTTTTTTCTTGATTTTTGGCTAGAACTTGACTATTACATTCAAGAGACAGTCACAATGGATTTTTCAAAAGATTGAACCAAGAAAGCCACTCAAACTGCTGGACACGCAAATGCTTTTCCCTCCTTCTATCTATGCTAGAACTTCCTGAAAGTTGTTATTTTTGTAAAACTCAAATCTTGCCCCAAAAATATATTGCTCTGCATCTAGGCCAGAAAACTCTCTCTTAAGAATTTACAAGCCATCTGTGGGGTTTTAAGGAAATTTCAAGTAGAATGGTCATAAACCAGGATTTCCTAACACAGCCGAAAATGAGGTCTACAAAAGAAAAAAAAGGAATTGTAGAGGCTTTTTGAACTTTCTAATAAATATTGTGAACAGTGGAAGATCTCATTTTTTGGCAGATCACCTTCAAGAATCATCTGAGTCAAATCTGTAAGTTGGAGAAAATAATGATGACAAATTTACATTCTTGGAAACCATGCCTCCTGACCTAGCACAGTGAAACCTAGTCCACCTTCTTAATAGAAGTTTTCTTACATGGTTTGGTCTCTCTCTCATCAGGTGCCACCACTGGCAACCAAAGGCACAGGGTTTATTTATTTTTTCCTTTAACTGATAGGATTTATACAGGATAAGTTGCTAGGAACATGGGAGAATAGAAGTTCTATTCAGAATGGTCGCAGAAAACAGAGCTGCCTTTCCCTGCTGGAACACGTTCAAGTGACACGTTCTGCTCATGAGGCAACACGTTCTGCTCATGAGACACAGTCTTCATGCATATCAAAGCAACCCAAAGAAAAGCAGTCATCAGAAAGGAATGCTGATTTGTGTGCTGCTCTACACAGTCACAAGCGGACAGGCTGCAAAAACTGTTCTTATCCAGCAGCTTCCAAAGCTGAAAGCTGGAGATGGGACTCTGAGAACATTTCAAGGGTCATTGCTTCCTGGATGCTCCTAGACAGAAATACAACACGCTGTTGCTTGGGCAGTAAGAAGCAAGACTTGTGACCAGGGAATCAACCCCACCATTATCCCAAACACATCCTGCTGAAGGCCATCCCATGCAACTCCAACCACATTTCTTGCCAGTCGCTCCTATATACAAAGCCCCCTCCACCTTGGTCAGGCTTTGACAGATCTTTTTTGACCTGAATGGTACCCCGTGGCTACCTTTTCCTCCTATAGCATAACCTTTATGTTCTATTCCTTGCTTCCATGTTCTAAGACTGCTAGTGCTGAACATTCTCATAGATGATTTATTAGTCTCTTAGGTAGAGTATGTTTCTATGAGGATCCTGACATTTGCAAAGCATATGGCAGAAGGGAGCTTTAGTTAAGGGATGGTGATGTAAATTGCATTCGGTTTTGCTTTGGCAAGGACACCAGATGGATGCCTTTATGATGAAGTGGGTTTCCTTCAGCATTTTTTAAATATCGGTCTCCAACAGGTGTTTCCTTTAAGGCATATCTGTTTTTCATAACATTAGAATGAAGAAAAATGTTGTCTGTGACAGCTTGTATACATATATCACACTTTTATTATGATAAAAATGTACAGTGATTGATTCCCTATTCTGAGTCATGTTAAAATGTGCTTGGCAGAAGATCATCTTAAATTTGCCAAAAGGGCATTTAATTACCAGACCAGACTCTTCATTTATCATGAGGTTGGAGAGGGTGGAGAAGGAGGGGAAGTAGAGACAAGCTGAAGAAAGTGACCAGAAGGAAAGTAGTAGCAGCAGCTGTAGACTTGAGTGCTGAGGGCAGACAGCAGGGAACCACCTCCTAAAAGGTAACATAGCTATTTCCAAATTGTTCTCAAAGAGTCCCTGAAAGACAGTCACTACCAACTTGGTCATGATATGTAAACACATGTTCTGAGGATCCTAGGGAGAGTGTCTAGGAAGTGACTCTTAGATGGAAAGAGGTTCTATGGATGAATAGTATCATTCATCAATGCTCCAAATCCTGATGAAAATCAAGACCAGACTCAGGTATTAGCTGTGCTTGCTGGTGAGTCCCATTAACAAGCTTGGCATAAGGCTGCCATCAGGGTCCTGTCTGGTACAATTAAGAGAGCCTGTGGGGCTTTTGGAACTTGGTGTTGGAACTCATGGCTTATAGATATTTAAGTTGCCAAAAGACATGTTAATTTGAATGAACAGGGTAACCCATTTTGGTCAAGCTGACCTTGAAGCTTATATGTTACATCGTCTAGCTAGGCAAATGATTAGAATTCACTAAACCCACTAAGTTTATAGGTAGTTCTTAAGTGCAAGAGGAGATTAAGGATTGCATCAAGACCTTTTCCACTCTTATTAGGAATTACCCTCTCTGACTTTCCAAACCTGTTTCTAGTATCCCATTCCCCCTACCCTGGCTTCTCCTTCTAGATCCTCTCTGTCCTATTACTTTAAGTTTGACACTTCAATCTAAGTTAGAGTAAGTTCTTCTGTCTGAAAAAAAAATAAGATGTAAGATATCAATTTAGAAGCTAGCCTTCTTGAGGAAAGCAAAATTGCTTGTCATTATGTTGAGGTCTGAGTTTGGGGTCTAGGCATTGAATAATAAACTGTATTAATTCACAAGGAAACCCCCTAATCCTGCAGCATGAAGCGGAATAGATTGTATTTCTCCCAAGATGTAGAGTAAAATCACATGGGAGAACATTGTTATCAGTTACATCTGAGATGAGCAGGACTGAATCTGTAATGTGACACACAGTACAGTATATTCCAAAAGGCTGTAGGGGACAATCACAGATACTTTTAAATAAATAAATAAAATAAGTAAGTGTGTAAGTAAATAGTAAAAGCTTTTGTGGTCAGATAAGTTGTGAAACACTGGATTATACAATTTTTAAAGGATTTCTATATTGCAGAAATCCTTTTATATGCTGTTGTCAGAACCTTTCACAGGCCAAAGTGCACTGTGACTATATTAGTTCGTTCTCACACTGCTAATACTTGAAACTGAGTAATTTATAAAGGAAAGAGGTTTGGTTGACTCACAGTTTAGCATGGCTGGGGAGGCCTCAAGAAGCTTATCATCGTGGTGGAAGGGGAAGCAAAGAAGTCCTTCTTCACATGGTGGCAGGAAGGAGAAGTGCAAAGTGAATTGGGGGGAAGCCCCTTATAAAACCATCAGATCTCCTGAGAACTCACTCACTATCACGAGACCAGCACAAGGGTAACCATCCCCATTATTCAATTACCTCCAACTGGGTCCCTCCTATGACACATGGGGATTATGGGAACTACCGTTCAAGATGAGATTTGGGTGGGGACACAGCCAGATCGTATAAGTGACTGTTAAAGAGGGGCCATTCCTCTCAAACTTTGGTTACTCCTAGGATGTCTCCAGTTACTAATATACCATGGAACATGTGTTTTGCAAAAGGAATTGGTGTTAGAATGAGATGGACTTATGCCCTGGTAACAGCTATGGAATCTCAGTGGCTGAGCACAAGAAAGGTTTATTTCTTGTTCACATTACATGTCCAGCACAGGCCAAGCAGGCCAGGGCACTCAGCTCAAGGTGCCCACTGCTGCAGCCAGGCTAGGAGAGACCCTGAGAACTTCACCTGAGAGCTTCTCACTGCCTGGACCGTCTCTTCTCACATTTCACTGGACAGAGCTAGTCACATGGCCCCACCTACCTATCCCTACACTCAGGAAGGAAAGCAGAACTGGATATGGTGAGGTTGGTAACCTCAACTTCAGCAGTCTATTCAAATGCCAGTTTTGCACTTTGTTAGCTCTTTGACTTTTATCCATAAAATAAGGGCAGGTAGTCTTTAAAGTTTCTGGCAGAGACAGAAATGCTCACTGAACATTTCAAGTTACTTCCCATGTTCCCCAAGCCTCTAAAAGTCAGCAGAAGCCATGTGACTAATTCTGGCCAATGAGATGTAAGGAGAAATGAAGCGAGTCACCCTGGGCCAAGGCAGTTAGAGGCCTAGGCTTGGTTCTCCAGTTCCTTTCTCCTCTCCTGCCTGGTGACTGAGGAGGATGCATGTTCCAGATGTTGAGGCCATAAGATGGTAGAGCCTCTGTCCCCCAGGCTCCGGATGGCTGTGTGGAGGAGAGACACCTTTTCACCTGAGTAAAATATATAGAGTAGGTGAGAAGAAGTAAGCTGTGTTGTGTTAGGCCCTGGGGATGTTGAGGTTATTTCTGCAGTGTAAGCCTAGATTTTTCCTGGCTGATATAGGTCTTTCTAATCCTTGATTTTCTGTAATTTGACAAGGGTTTTCTTATTCTCTCACAAGCAAATATGCATTCCTTAGGATGAAAGTGGGATTTTTCAAAAGAACATCCAACCCTGTCAGGGATTGAATATATTATGAAACAAGCTTGTGTCTAACTGCAGTGTGGGGTGGCCACGGGGATGACATTGCCAAGACTTAGATCAAGATCAGAGCAAAGTCTAGGCAAATGCAGACCAGTGATGAAAGCTTTAAAAAATGCAAAAAGTATTTACTAAATCAGGATGTTTCAACAGGGACCCATTGAGAAAAACACATGGAAAGGAGACAGGAGGAAAATAGACTAAGGAGAGAAATATCACCCATGATTGAATCTCTCACAGCTATTTAAATTCTATATTCAGGTTCCCAAAACACTGCTCATGATATCTGCCAATGGATAACAGTATCATACAGTATCAAAATTAAAAGCAGAAATAACTATCTTCAAGGTACATATGATCTAAGGCAAAAAAAAAAATCCTGATGTGGCTTTTGCCCAAAATGCTTAGTGTGTCTTCAGCTATGATACAGTCTGGGCTCTTTGTGCTTTTCAGACCTAAGCCTTTATTCTAGAGTCTTACAGACCTGAGGTCATTCTACTTATGCTATTCTCCTCTTTGAGCTCAAGGCTCTGATGAGTTTTACATCTCGGCTTTGTTACAGAGGAGCTCCAAATAGTCTCAAACTAACTCTCCATTCTTCCTATTCAGGACTCTACAACATGATGTAGAACAAGATTCTGACCAGCTTGATAGCAGTGGGATGTTTCACTGGTGCAAACCAACCTCTTTGGACAAGGTGACTCTGGTAGGTGATCTTGCATCATCAAATCTCAAATAAGATAAAGCATTTCTTAGGGTAAATGATGTTCTTGTTAGTCATAAGCACCTGTCACTTTTCTTTGTAAACTGTGAATTTGTCAAAAAAAGAAAAAAACCCACATCCCTCACCAGCCATATGAATAATGTGCAAAGTAACACATGAGGCATTTGACAAAGCCTACATGAGCAATATGCTGGAATTTCAAACAATTATATGTCTTCAACTATTTCCTCCCTCCTTTGACAGTTTAGCTGACTCGGTTATTCAGAATAATGCTCTCCTGAAGTTTTGCTGTTTTCCTAGTAAATCTAATTAATTTAAATGCACCAGGGAAACCTACTGTTTACAAGGACTCTGCAGTCTTTTTTTTAAGTAAATAAGCATTTTTCTAATGTATTGGTTTTGAAATTTGGATTTTTCTGTAGTGATTTTTCTTAAAGTTGGCTCTACTTAGATTTAACACATAAGCCACAAATATGCCTCCTAAACACTCCGTACAACCTGGGTGAATCTTTGTAGATATTACAGTCATGTCCTTGTCTCTCTTCTCAAAGAGACAAACTAACTCAACTCACAGAAATGCCTGCAACTAAGATGGAAAAAATCTTGTATCCTAACCCAGGGTCTGGCACCTGCTTTCTAGATGCCCACCTACTGTAATTTTCTGGAGTTGGAAACTCAAGTATAATCTTAGTGGTTTACATTACAAGTAGTAGCTGATAAATTTAACAAATAAAAATGATTGCTTGCATGCTGTATGAAACCTATATATATTTTTTCATATATGACTAATTGATACTTATATATATTTTCTTGCTTTCCAAAAGTAGTTTAGTTCACTTTTTTTGATAGATGCACACATGCATACATACACATCTTTGTGGCTCAGCGCCAGTGTCCTGACAGAATATATTTCAACTTTTGTAAAAGCATGATCCATCATTTGATCAGAAACACGAAACTGTCAGAACTGTCATACCAACTGGAAGACTATTAGGGTTGCTGAAACTCACCATTTTAGCAATTATGCCTTATTCTGAACTATACAAAAATAAACATCCGTTGAGCAGGAAGCCAAACATATTTTCAGTGGGAGGCAAATCTTTAGAAAGGTCAGGAAGTTGATTGCAGATTGAGACATTTGAGACCAAAGGATGGAAATAGCAGAAGTTTTATTAAATCGTATTTATTAAGAATGCAGACAGGTTGCCATGATTGATATTTCCCTTATGATACTTGATATGGAATATAGTTCAGAATACCAACTGGGTCTTTTGTTAAGTTTAGGATGCCTTCTAGCTTTAAAACTGGTAAGGAATTTGAAATGTGTGCCCCTAGGAAAGAAATATCTGGATTGCAAAATTCGGGGTGTCTTTAAACTTGGTTTCATTTGCAAAAGGGTCAAGTAGAAATGATCAATTTAAGTTACCTTGAACAAATAAGACACCCTCTCCTTCCTCCAATAGCCACCATCTTTCTTAATCAGGAGACAGTTTTGTGCCACAGTTTCTTGGAGAAATTGCCTCTCTAGCTGTGCCCATTAATGCACTCGGCCATGTATCTTGTTTCTAATTGTTTAGTTCTACTCAGAAGAGCAATTGTTGGACTTTAGACATGTTACATTAAATACCGTCAGAGGCTTCACTATTCAAATTAAAACTAATCGGATTAGCTAGAGACAATTATTTAATAGATTTGGTTAAGATTCATATCACTCTAGGAAGGCTCTCCAGACAAGTAGCTTTATTTCCCCTCACAGGGAGATCTCTCTTGGAAGGAGGGTACAGTACAGTATTTCCCAGTATATGTTAATTTGGTAAACTTTAATTGTTGAAATGTCAGATGTTACTTATTTATTCTGTTAGACTTCATCAATGCCTGTTTCATAGAAGATTGCCATTTAACCCAGCAAAGGACTGGCATAAAGAAGAATGATATATCCATTTGAAGTATTCTGAGTCTTTGTGTGTCTAGGAATGCAGGGAATGCTCATGCTGAAAATTAAACTTACTCTGTACCAGCTTCTAAATGTCCTCCTTTGAAAATATAGAAATTCAATAACTTTTAGATTTGATTGATAGTTATTGAACAACTTTTAGTGAGTTAAGAAATAAACACTTTGAATATATAATGTCCTACAACAAAATTAAGTCTTTGGGGTTTTTTTCCATTTTAAACACAAAGAAATTTAGAACCAGAGAGGTTAAGCAATTTGCTCAGTCATATAGCTAACAATAGAACCAGAATACAAAATCATGTCTTCCGACTCCGAGTCCAGGGTTCTTTCTGTCACATCCCACTGCTGTTAAGAGGAGACATTAGCCATGCTCTGAAAGAAACCACACATAGGCTTACAATAAGTTTCCCACAGGAATATCATTCTTTAAAAGTTACATTTATTGTTTTTATGAGTCTCTATGACTGTGGGAGAAACTTAAATATATTCCATGCATATTCTTTTGTTTTCAACTTAGAGACACAGGGGCAATGTTAACAATTGGCAATGCTGATAGTAGTATGAGACATATTCAAATGTTTGAGATCAAATGAAATTTTTTTTATTATACTTTAAGTTCTATGGTACATGTGCACAATGTGCAGGTTTGTTACATATGTACATATGTGCCATGTTGGTGTGCTGCACCCATTAACTTGTCATTTACATTAGGTATATCTCCTAATGCTATCCCTCCCCCCTCCCCCCACCCCACGACATGGATGAAGCTGGAAACCATCATTCTGAGCAAACTATCACAAGGACAGAAAACCAAACACCACATGTTGTCACTCATAGGTGGGAACTGAACAATGAGAACACTTGGACACAGGATGGGGAAATGAAATTTTTATAATATTTTTTTTCTTGTATGCACTTTGCGTGATGAATTTCCTTGATGCAGGAGTCTATAGAATCAGTTCAGTATATTCAACTGAACCATATGAAATTGCCATTGTTCAACCATTTTTGACCCATAAAAAGGTAAATTCATGTGGTTCAAACTAATGAATGAAAACCCACTTAATACTGCAATATGTTATACAGCTTGCTGTAATTTTCAGGACTCACTAGAAGACATAATTTAGCATTGAATTTGGAATGTCTTAGGCTTTCACTGAATTTTACTATGGCACATACAAGGCTAAAAATGTGTAATAAAAATCAAGAAATACTTTCTCCATTTGGTCCAATGATTTCACACCCTGAGGAATGATGCTAATCTGAGTTTTAGTTGATGCATTCCAAGCTAATAGAAAACTAGAAAGAAAGTGAAATAAAAAGAAATTCCACAAAAAAGTAAAAGGTGTAATTGCACCACTTGTGCATGAGTTCTCTTTTTTATAAACAATTTGCAAAATTATATTCACCTTATGAAAGTAGAGCTGTGGATGTACCTAGAAGAACTGGGAGGAGGAGAGGGGGCCTACTTGGAGGGATTCTCATCTTGTTTATGAAAATGACCAGACTCTGGCATCCTTATCCTTAGAAACGAACTGGCAAGTCAAAACATAAGTTTCAGAACCATATTGTAGCATGTGTATTTGGAGATGCCCACTCAGCCCTGATGGGGCTTCGGAACTTTGTAATGCCCTTGAGAGCCAGCAACTATACCAGGAAGGAGCTGAAAGACATAGTGTTCATTGGGTCTCTGGACTATCTACAGAGAGAATGGCGATTCCTCCGGAATTTTCCCCAGATATACATTCTGCCTGTAAGTATCATATAAGGAAAAGTTAATATTTATAAGGATTTCGATATTAATAGGACTAGAATTAATAATGATAATAATATTGCAGTTCTACAGTGCTTGCCAGATGCCAGAAACTTTTCTAAATATTTTACCTATATTAATTCATTTAATCTCAAAACCACCCTATGGGGTAGGTATTAAATTTATTGAACTTTAAGCATGGGAAGAGTAAGTAACTTGACCAAGATTTCACAGCCAGTAAGTAACTAACAAAATTAAGATTTAAATCCAGATATTGTGGCTCTTGAGTTAATGGTCGAATCACCATGTTTTATGGTCTTTGTACAAATAAGAGTTTCTCTGCATTTCTGAGTCAGATTATAATTTAATGGCTACACCTAAGCTAATACTGGCCAGCATTTGTGCTCTAGCTTTTTCGTCTTTTCTGGAGACATTTTATATGGACCATATAATGCCACATGGTCCCTGATAGCGGTATGGAGAGGAGGGATTTTGCTTGTGTGGTATTGCTGTTGCAACTATATTTTCCCTGAACTTGCATAGATCTATGTCCCACTCTATGTCACAATTTCGCTGGTTGAGGAGTCCATTATGTACACTGTGAAATGCACCAAAGCATTTCATTTTCATGAGATACGCACCAAAGCATTTTCATAATGCTGGCAATATATTTGAAAGTAATGGCAAAAACCATGGTTACTTTTGCACCAACCTAATGTAAGGAATAGTTTTCAAATTTCAAAAATAATTATCTCAAGAAGCAAATTGCATTTGCTTTTTTAAAAAGCCACTGTAAGTTTCCCTGTACTACCACTCCTGCTTAAGTCCATTGAAAAGAAGAAAAAAAAGAGCAAATCTGATCCAGCTAGTGTTAGGAATTAACACTATATTAGACTCCAACCTACCGGAATACAGTACCAGACTGATCTCTGTTTTTCCACCAAAGAAAGAAGCGACTGCCACTTTGCTAGTTAACCCACAGAGTACAAGTAGGGCCAGGTGTTTGTACTAGCAATATTGTAAGGATGCACATTTTGCCTCTAGATCCATAACCTCTCTTTTTCTGAATTTTTTTCCTCATCACTGTTACCCTGACCCTACTCTCTTCTTCCATCTGAGTCAGTGGCACAGACTTACGTTCCTCCCTCCCCACTCTCCTCTGTCTCATCCAAACTTGCTTTCAGGAAAGAATCTATGAAATTTATTCACACTAAAATATTAATGTTTGATGAGGTTAAATGTGTCAGATATGAGGTAACTAAGTTTTAAAATCAAGTCAGTGAAAGTTGGAGCTCAAAGCTCAAAAATTACATCAATCACAAAGAGCCACCACCATGAGCCATGATATAACATCCCTCCATCAGACAAATGCCTCCTCTCTCTGTTTTCCTCTCATTAGGGATGTGCACTTTATTCTGGAGACCTCCATGCAGCCAACATAGAGCAATGCTCCATGTGTGTTGTCTTGTCCCCCCCACCCAAGCCATCTAGCAGCCAGAGTATGGTAGACACAGAAGCCATCATGGCAACCCTCACCATCGGATCCTTGCAAATTGACTCCTCCTCTGACCCATCACCCGCAGTGTCAGGTGAGAACAGCACCCCTGAAAAGAAGAAACTAGGATGTATGGGAAAAGAAAAGAGAATTAACTCCTCTTCGAAGTGTTTTAATTATGGGGAGCAGGAGGGTGGGACAGATGTCCTCTGAGGTCCCTTCCAATCCTGAGAATCCTACAGTAGAAACAGCCCGCAGTTCAGTGCTCTGGAATTCTAAGTCAAATGGATAATGGCGTGCATCTTCTAAATGGAATGCACTTAACACAGTTTTTTTAATTTTTAAGGAAAAACTATCACAATTTTGAAGTGTTATCATTTTTGTTGTTATGATCAGTGAACATAGTATGTGGTATATTACTTTAATTAATGAGGTACTACTATAGTTATTATTATTATGAAATTCTCATTGAATCTTATAGATCTAATGCAATCAAATTCAAATTGTTAGTTTTGTGGTTGAGAGAATGAAACATGAGTCTCTTTTACTTTTTGAGATGATTTCAGTATATGAATTTTAGAAGACTAACATCTTTTCTAACATTCATAGACTAAAACCGTCATACTGCAACTTCAGACTAGAAAGAGATGGTGAGGGAGATGCAAGGGTCTTTCCAGGATGGGGATCATGTCTTTTTTCCCTTTGTGTTCCTCTCAGTGCCTATTGCAATTACTGTCATTCGGTTGATGTTTAACAAATACTTGTTGAATTGCAGCAAATGAGCTGTGACACCTGAGGAGCTTCCACACATTTCACTATGCCCAAAATGTGCCTATGGTCAATCCCCATGCAAAATTGTGATTTTCCTTCTCCGTCAAAAAGGGAAAAAGCTTATACATTAGTCTATTTCTAAAAATTGACTACCATCCCCTCAACCTAATCTAAAAGTACTATTACTGAAGAATTTTCTGTATCTAAAACAGATTTCCAATTCTAGAAATGAAAGTAAGTCATGACTGGAATCCCCTGGATCAAGCTATGTTCCTTGGGAACAATTGATTCTCTGTATCAAGATCAGGTACTCAATCCTTGGGTCATGCAGCCTCTGACTGCAGCTGCCCCACTTTGCATGGCACTTGAAGAGGTTAGCATTGAAGGCATTGCAAGGCTTTTCATGATAATGGCTGTCGATAACAATGTTCATGATTCAAACTGGGAATCCAAAAATCTCTCTCTGACTCCTAGACACTGTTGCTATGCAAGAAAATATAAGGTTATTGGCACAAAGGAATAAAACAGTAATCTAATCTTTGGAGGGCAAACTAAGCCAGCTATTAGACAGACCTTCACTAAGCAACCAATCCTGACCCAGAGACTAGGTTTTCAGGGTGTTTTCCAAAGCAGAGCTAATAACAAGGCACTTCATGAATATCAAAATGCCATTAACAGCCAGACTCAGGAGGGGTGAGCCCTACCTCTGCTGAGCAAATCTGAAGATTCATAAAAGTGCTGTTTTGTTCTGCCATAGGAATCCTTAGCTTAGCAGTTAGGGTCACTTCTTGGATTCATTCATCATTTGTGTGTGTGTGTGTGTGTGTGTGCATGTGCATGCTTGTAACTGTCCATAATTGGACAAAGAAGAAGTATTCACTTTAAAAGCAGTATAGGCAGGGCGCGGTGGCTCACACCTGTAATCCCAGCACTTTGGGAGGCCGAGGCGGGGGGGATCACAAGGTCAGGAGATTGAGACCATCTTGGCCAACATGGTGAAACCCTGTCTCTACTGAAAATACAAAAATTAGCTTGGTGTGGTGGCACATGCCTGTAATCCCAGCTACTCGGGAGGCTGAGGCATGAGAATCGCTTGAACTCATGAGGCAGAAGCTGTAGTGAGCCGAGATCGTGCCACTGCACTCCAGTCTGGTGACAGAGCAAAAAAAAAAAAATGCTTATAAATCCATATACAAATGAAAATCCATGCACAATATAAGCCCAGGATAACTGACAACACTGTAAGTCATTTAGTTGATGGTCTAGGTGACTAGTTCTTCCTGTTATTACTATTATTGAAATTTCACCTTCTTTATGGACTAGACAAAACATAAACCTATGATTCTAATTTTAGTTTCCTTTATATCTAGTGATTTTCCTACTTTATTCATTCAATCAACAAAAAAATATTGATTTTTTTATGATGTGTCGGATACTCTGTTACAGGCAAGAAGGTTGCCCTTAAAGGAGGAGCTGACTGGTTTTTGGGGAAGGAGGTTGAGGAAAGAAGGAAAAAACATTGGAAAGGCAAAGAGAAAAGGAAGGAATGTCAAAGTATTTGAATCATTATGAGTATGAATGTGCTTATGTGAAAAGATGAAAAGAAAAGGTTAGAGAAGAATGTGCTGAGTTGGGCTTGTTTGGATGGGATCACACCCATTTGTGTGACGGGGAAACATAGATGCAGATAGGCTCTAAGGACACACCTAATGAAGGCGTCAGGTCTGCTTACCTGGCACTGTCACATCAGTGAGGTCACATTTATTTATTTATTTATTTATTTATTTATTTATTTATTTATCTATTTATTTTTTGAGATGGAGTCTTGCTCTGTCGCCCAGGCTGGAGTGCCGTGGTGTGATCTTGGCTCACTGCAAGCTCCGCCTCCCGGGTTCACACCATTCTCCTGCCTCAGCCTCTCAAGTAGCTGGGACTACAGGCGCCCACCACCACGCCCGGCTAATTTTTTGTATTTTTAGTAGAGAAGGGGTTTCACCGTGTTAGCCAGGATGGTCTCGATCTCCTGACCTTGTGATCCGTCTGCCTCGGCCTCCCAAAGTGCTGGGATTACAGGCTTAAGCCACTGCGCCTGGCCATGAGGTCACATTTTAAGAGCATTTTGAGGCAACCTGTGAATAGCAAAGGGCTGTTACCCGGAATCTTCCCCAATTACTCTGGCATCATAAGTCTCTATCTGGAGTTTGTATTAATAATATAGAAATTCCCAATCTTCACAGAAGCCTGTTTGGCTTTCTTAATCATTCTTCTCCTTCCATAATAATACTCCTCTTTCACCATGCGTTAAGAGGTAGAACCAGGAATACACACCCCCAAGAACTGAAATTATAAAGGATTGTGAGATTCTACCAGGAGGCAGAAAGCATCGTCCACAATCAGCACTAAAATAAGATTTGCTGGTAGGCAGTTTTCTATCCCTTTCACTAGGGGATAGAGTGGTTCTCAACCAGTGGCAATTTATCTCCTGAGGTCACCTTACGATGGCTGGAGGCAGTTTTGATTTTCACCACTGTGGGAATGCTATCACCATCTAGTGGGTAGAAGTCAAAGATGCTGCTAAACATCTTTCAATAAACAGGACGGCCTCACACAATTAGAAAATGTCAGCAGTACCAAGGTGGAGAAATTCTGCCCTAACCTATCTGGTGAGCCCTTTGAGGGATCAGTGGGCTTTTCCACATCTTTGTAGTCATGATAAACATAAATGTGAAGCCAAGCTAGGACCATCAAGGCTATTCACTGCAGAAATTCACCAATGGAAATTGGATGGGGCGGGGGTGTTTGAGGGAGCAGCAGAGTGAGGAATCTCTGAAGGATCAGTGAGAATGCCAGGCCTCCTGGACATCTCCATGGGAAATTTTAGGTTTTTCTGTAATACTCTAATTACTGCCCTGTCACATCACAAGGAGAACAGGTTGGCAAACCTAGGTACTGAACTAAATAATCTGTGGCATAATCTAAACATATAACAGTAATTAAGCCTGACAACTTAATATGCTACTGAAATTTAAATGTACAGAAGTAATCTACAATTAAGCAATCTTTTGTAATAGCACCCTGCCAGGCTGGAAGATTTCAGGTATAATACTGTGTACTATTAGGTAGCAAAAATATTGACATTAGTAAAATGTACCCAGGCTATGATCTGACACATTCAAATGAACCATTGCTCGAAAAGGAGATGGAGTTAAGGTGGAAATTCAGATGCTCTCCTTCAGCCGGCGTCAGAAGCAGATTTTCATACAGCTGCTTCAGCTGATGTGAATGTGTCTGAACCCAATTAGAACACTAGATTCTAAAAGTCAGGATATTTCAAGTCCTTTATTAGCAGAGAACTGGAATCAGAAAGTGGGGTTCAAAGGGGGATTTACCCATAGGGAGGTTTCCCCTTTGAAGAAAACTGATTTCAATATTTTATTGAAAATTCTAGTCAAACCTTGTATGTTTTAATAGGGCTACAACTTAAGTAGGTACCCTGAAAAGGGTATGGGCTTTGAAGTTGGTACTGATCAGGCTGTGAAGCCGCCTCCATTATTTACAAGCCATGTGATCTTGGGCATGGTATGTAAATCCTGGCTGCAGTTTTCTCATCGTCAAAGGTGATCTCACTATGGGTAACTCACAGAGTACATGTAACAATTATATAATTCTTATCTCTTTACAGTGTCCATTGCTCACAGCAGCCAGAGATCTTTTACACATATTCATCGGATAATCTCATTTCCTTACTTTAAATTCTACAATGTTAACTCATGGCAATTAAAGGAAAATCTAGGATCTTGCAAGCCAGCAAGGAGCTTGGATTCTCTCCTCCTTCATCCTGTTCACACTGGCTATTTCCCACCATGGGTTATTTATTGCAACCCTTCTGCCAGGATGACTTTTCCTTTTTCCTCAGATTCTGTCTCAATGTCAGAGAAGCCCCCATTTGGGACCTTATCTAAAGTCATGTCTCCAAACTCAATGACTATCCTCTAAAATTTGGGGTTTTCTCAAACTCATCAATATCTGAAAATATTTTGTATTTGCAACATGTGGTATGTAACTGGGGCAAGGACTGTACATAGTTCTAGCATGGAGTAGATACTTTAAAATATTTAAAAAGGAAGAAAGGGAGGGAGGAGGAAAAGAGTAGGAAGGAAGAAAAGGAAAGAAGGAAGGAAAAAAGGAAGGAAGAAAAGAAAAAATGGAAAAAGAGAAAAGAATGAAGGAAAGGAAGAAGAGAAAAAGAAAAGAGGGGAGAAGAGGGAAAGGGAAGAAAGAAAAAAGAACAGGAGGAGAGGAAGGGAAGGAAGGAAGGAAGGAAAGGTGGGAGGGAAGGGAAGGGAAGGGAAAAGAAGGGAGGGGAAAGGAAAGAAGGAAGGAAAGAAGGAAGGAAGGAAAGGGGAGAGGGAATGGAAGGGAAAGGAAGGGAAAAGAAGGAAGGAAGGAAGGAAAGGAAGGAAGGAAACAAAAGGAAGAAAGAAAGGAAAGGGGTGAGGGAAGGGAAGGAAAGGGAAGGGAAAGGAAAGGAAGAAAAGAAGGAAGGAAGGAAGAAAGGGAGGAAATGAGAAAGGGGAGAAAGAAAGGAAGGAAAGAGGAAAGGAAAGAAATTGGAAATGAAAAAGGGAAGGAAAGGAGGGAAGGGAATAGAAGAGAAGGGAGAAGAAAAGGAGGGAAAGAGGGCACATGAAACAGATAAGGCATCTTAATCTGAGAATAAAATAAAACTTTAATTCCCCCAAGTCTTCCTGCATTATGGAAATCTCAGAGATATTTTTAAGGAAAAACAATTTAAGGTATTTAGATCCCATCAAGAGTAAGAATTATCAGTGAATTATGATCTCTAGCCATCTGTGTAAACCTTCCTCTTTAAATAGTTGTGTGAATCCAGTTAGCCCTCTGTGCTTCCATTTCCTCACCAAAAACTGAAAAATTTTGCGAAATTCTGGAGGTCACTGATGGTTCTAGACACAAACCAAATGTCTTGGGTTCTTCATGAGGAGCTTCAGTTTTTATCCTACATTCATTACTCAGAAATTTAGTAGAAATCAGAAATATATGCAGCTCTACTCTGCATTAACAAGAAGCGGCTCTTTTCCATCTCAGTAGTGAGGTGGAAAAGGTATGAAATATTGTACGTAGCATTCCCTCTGGAAACAAACCTCTCTTTGGATTTCCCCTTTTCCTTCCTGGTCTCCACCTCAGTGGCTCCATTCCCTGTCATCTTCCCATTGTCTGTTTCTCAGGGGGCCTTAGCACAGAGCTCACCTGCATTCATTCCACTTCTCAGCCCTACCAATTACCCCACTCAGGGAACAAAGTATCTTCCAAAGATTTCACTCTCTTCTAAGCAGCAGGGAATCTTAATTACAAGTAGATCTTGAAGGTTTACAATATTTTTTTCCTCTTACATCCTCAGAAAACTTTAAGAAAGTAACCAACAGTCGTAAGCACAACTTACAATGCCATTATGGTGTGTTTTTCTTTTTCTTTTTCGTGGCACCCTATTTTCCCATTTTCCCCACCAACTTCTTTTTTTTTTTTTTAAGATAGGGTCTCGGTCTGTCACCCAATTTGGAGTGCAGTAGTGTGATGATGGCTCACCATAAGCTCTGAACTCCTGGGCTCAAGCGACCCTCTCACCTCAGCCTCCTAGGTAGCTGGGATTTCAGCTGTGCAACGCTACACCCAGCTAATTTTTTTTTAATTTTTGTAGAGAACAGGTCTCTCTATGTTGCCCAGGATTGTCCTGAACTCCTAGACTCAAGCAGTCCTCACGTGTCAGCCTCCCAAAGTGTTGACATTATAGGTGTGAGCCACTGCACCCAACCTTCTATTCCATTTCTTTCCTCTTACATTTTTAGTTTAAGTTGGAGACTAAACCTCTGATGTCATACTTCTTTTTGAAACTCACCACATGATAAAGCTGTATCAGGCCAGTGCTGTGCATCCCCTGTTTTGGAGTCGAGTCTCACAGAGGTTACTGCAGTGCCTTATCTCCGAAGACAGGAGGGAAATGTGTCTACAACCTGAGCACAGAGGTCAAGGGCTCTCTGAGTGACATCCCAGCTCAGTCTTTAAGAAACCCCACAGCCTTCCATATGGAGACAGGCAGGCAGCCAGTTCTGCAGAGACAACAGCAGTGCCTCAGCCCAGTGAGGAGCTCAAAGAGGCAGAGAATACCCGGAGCCAGCAGCCACTTGCAATGTGTCCTAAAGCACTCATGGGGACAGCACCACCCATATATTTGCAGTTTCCAAAAAATGCTACAGGCAAATTGATGTGGTTTGAGCTACTGCCTGACTGAATTGTTACCTAGCACAGCCACTCAGTGGAGAGTAAGCATATCTTAACTGTGACATCAATAAGCAACTACTGGGAGAGCTTTGCCTTTTTTTAAGTCATTTGAAGTGCCATTGAGAAAGAATAGACACAACCAGGCACGATGGCTCATACCTGTAATCCCAGCACTTCAGGAAGCCAAGAAAGGAGGATTACTTGTGGCTGGGAGTTTGTGAGCCGCCTGGGTAACATAGCAAGACCCCATCTCTGCAAAGATAAAAATAAAAATAAATTAGCTGAGTATGGTGGAATGTGCCAGAAGTCCTAGCTACTCAGGAGGCTGAGGCAGCAGGATCACTTGAGCTCAGGAGTTGGAGCCTGCAGTGAGCTCTGATAGCACCACTGTACTCCAGTCTTGGTGATGGAGCAAGACCCTGTTTCAAAAAAGGAAAAAAGAAAAAAAGAAAAAAGAAAAGAAGAAAGACCCCCCCGCCCACACACACACATACCCACTCCCCTCCCCACATTTATCTAAAGGAGATGCTGAGGAGACCCACGTAATAATTTTTTGTCTAAACATAGTAAAGGATTTGGGAATTGCCCATGAAAGTAACTTTGCTAAGATAAAGCACCAAATTACATGATATTCTTCTACATTTTTGACAAGTTTTGTAAGGCATTGTGTTTGCATTTATCACCTCTTTTCTTCTTTGCAGAGGAGACTCCAGGTTACACAAATGCACATAATGAGAAATCAAACTGCCGAAAAGTCCCTATCCTTACTGAACTGAGTAAGTGGTGTTTCGAGGGGAAAATTCAATGGAGAAATTTTTGTGATATATAATTGATGTTCCAAGGATCTTTTTAGAATGCACAGTCAAAGGACTCAGGAACCAGAATGGGGCTCAGAGCTTTAAGTGCTTGCCCGGATGTTACACCGGGCTTTGATCCAACTGGGGACGTCGGTATATCTGGTGTCAGGGTTCAGAAATGACATCTGCCTTCTCCACTCTTCTAGTTACCAGGAGAGGGAGGGGGACCAGCAACCAGCTTAGTCTTATTCAGAGGGAGGGGCCATCGAGATGAAAACTGCTAGAAAGAATCTCCCTGTACTGACTAGTCAAACCCATCACAGGACTTTAGGTCAGATGCCTTCCTTTCCAGCAGTGACACCAGGGCTGAGGCCAGGGTAAGGCAGGAGAGGCATGTGGGGTACAGACTTAGAGGAGGTGCTTATCCTTGGTGTCTCCAAATTTTGTGTCCCGTGTATTTCCCCCCGTCACTTTAATCCAAGCCCTAAGTGATACTTTCCTAAAATAGGCAAAAAAAAAAAAAAAAAAACTCTCAAAGAATTAACAGAATATGCTGTTATCTGTCACCAACACCTGTACAAAACTTCCCTAGGCACGAGGAGCTGTGGGAACAGAGGACAAGGGAGGGAAGGCAGGGAAGGGTGCCCAAGTGCCTTTGGTGGGGTGCATTGCTGGGGCACCAGGGGACGCATTGGGTCTGTATTCAACTATACTGAGTATAGTTGAAGGGAAAAGGAGAAAATCCCAGGCAAGAGGTGAACGGTGCCACTAGCGCAGATTGAACCAATTCAGAGATGATCTCTAAAAACTGGTCCTGGCTGTGATTTGACCTGATTTTACTAACCAGAAAAATGCATAATGGGCATTTTATGAGCAAGATTACCAAAACCACTGGGATTTATCCCAAATTAGGTGAACATCTAGAACTCTTAGTCCTGCAAACAAAGCAGGGGAACTTAGAGAGGAGTCAGTAGGTGTCACTGCCACGTGAGCTGGGAGTGACAGTGTAGCAGGTGAGAGGTGAGGCACTGCCTCATTGCTACCTAGCTTTCCTGGCCATTTTGTGGAGTAGAGGGTGTTGAAGTTCAGCTCTGAAGATCCTAGACCCCTGGATCCTAGTACCTGCCTGCCTATTTGGAACCACCTTGAAGCTGTCTACTGCAGTTTTTAATTATATTTTACTTTTTTCCTCCCCTTTGAACCATCTCTAACTCCTGAGCTGTATACAGTTGGTTCTCTGTATCTGTGAGGCATTGGTTCCATAACTCACTCACTCTCCACTGCTCCCCTGGCTCTACTTCCTGCAGACACCAAAATCCATAATGCTCAAGCCCTTTATATAAAATGGTGTAGTACTGTCAACCCTCTGTATCCATGGGTTTCCATTCAAGAATTCAATTAGTTGAATTCTTAAATGCAAAACCTGTGGAAATGGAGGGCCAAATGTATACACCAAATGCATTAATTCAAAGAAGAGTGTAAGTTAGAGTGGTTGGGAAGAAATCAACCAGTTTCTCACTGACCCAGAGGTGCATCTGATCACTCTGCAGGGACTTACAGGCTTTGTTTCTGGCACCTAGTAGCCCTTGTCAAGTGAGCCTAACAACCTACTTGCCAGCTTGTCCAGGTTCTTGTTGTCTGGCTGGATGGAAAGGGTCATGTTGACATGGGAGTTGCAGGTCTGATGTTCTGTACCACTTTGGTACAGAATGGATGGAGATCTGAAGGAAATGGCCAGGAAAGCTGAGGCCATTAGTTTAGGATGATACAGCAGAATTTGGACAAAGGCTCATGGGATATTTGTGTGTGTGTGTGGTGTGTGTGTGCGTGTGCGCATGTGTGTGTGTGGAGGGTTCACAATGCAAGAAGAGAAACGTAGAAGTGCACAGGAGACGTGGGTTGATATTAGTCATACCTTGCTCATCTTTTATGAAAATAAAGCTGTTCTCAGAAGAAAATGATTCATTAATATCACTTCATTCATTAACATCACTTCCCCTAAACATACTGAGGAATAATTTAAGGCATTAGGGGATAATCCAGTCATAGTAAGCAATGGATTCTGAGTTGCATGTCCAGCAGATTTGTTTGGATTGGTCATTTCAAGAACTGTAATGTCAAGAACTGTGGAGAGTCTAAGGCTATCCTATTTGCAAACCAACAGGTGCACCTACCCCAGTGTCATGGATGCTGGCAGAAGATATAAGAATCCTGGATCAGAGACCAAAACAAAACAAAACAAAACCAATCAGTTTATTACTCAGAGTAATAACAGCGGCCAGAGTATCCTCGTTTTTGTATTGGTTGCCCAAGCCCTGCTTTCTATCAGGTGACATGAAGAGGGCCAAGTGACACCTGTACCCACAGTGGATTGCTTTTTAGGATAGGAACCTGAGCTCAGGAAACCAGAGTCTTTTATAACAGGCAGTAAGCATGCCTTCCCTTTGCTCCTGTGGGAGACACCATCTCTGTCTTCCAATGCTGTTCTTGAGACAAACATTCTTGAAAGAAGATTCTAGAAACAAACTTTGGGAGGCTGAGGTGGGTGGATCATTTGAAGTCAAGAGTTTGAGACCAGCCTGGCCAACATGGTGAAACCCTGTCTCTACTAAAAATACAAAAATTAGCCAGACATGGTGGTACATGCCTGTAATTCCAGCTACTTGGGAGGCTGAGGCATGAGAATTGCTTGAACCCGGAAGGCAGAGGTTGCAGTGACTGCACCACTGGGCAGACTGGGCAATGAAGTGAGACTATCTCAAAAAAAAAAAAAAAAAGAGTCTAGGAACAAAGGCAGCCTGTGCATCTCCTCTTATGGACCACAATGACCAGCTGTATTCACCTCAGAGGCTGCCTACAAGGGTCTGAGTTGGAGCCTGGGGCCAGTATAGACATGCTGATGGATAATTTGGCTACTGCTGTACTGGCCTCAGTTAGGATGATTCCCTAAGCCCTTGCCACACAGAGTGTCGTCCATGAATCGGCAACCTCAGCAGCATCTGGGAGCTGGGTGGGCACGTAGACTCTCAGCCCTCACCCTAGATCCAGTGAATCAGAATCTGCATTGCAACCAAATCCCCAAGTGATTCATATGTGCATTACATTTTGAAAGGCACTGGGCTTAACTGACTCTAGGAACCCAAGTAAATACCAAGTCATCTATCTCATAGTATTTTGAGAAATAAAAGACTTTAACTGGGGTGACCATGTGTTCCTATTTATTCCTATGATTCCAGGGCAATTTTTGAGCATGCTCCCTTTTGCTCCTCCAAAATATCCTGGTTTGAAAGATAAATTATGCAAGGATGACAATCAGAACACTTCTTGAGAAACTGAACCTGTGCTCCAGCAATGTCCCCTTGATGGTGAATGTACCCAGTAGAACTATGTCTTTTGTGGGAAGAAAGATATTTGGAAAGGAAAGAAAAAAAAAATACTGAAAAAGGAGTAGATCCCACAGAGACCCCAAAGTAGACATCAGATCTTTTGATCAAGTGGTCACCCCTTGGCCTGCATGGATGGCACTTCTTATATTCTTAACCTGATCTGCTTGTCTTTCCTTTTTGCCTCTTGCCTTGCAGAAAATCCTTCCAACATTCACTTTATTGAACAGCTTGGTGGACTGGAAGGGTCCCTCCAAGAAACAAATCTGCATCTCAGCACTGCCTTTTCTACGGGCACTGTTTTTTCCGGCAGCTTCTTGGATTCTCTCCTGGCCACGGTAAGAAAAGCTAAGCCACGGAGCCCCCAAAACCAAGCCCTCTGCAGAGAAGTGAGCAAGTGGTGTAAGGCTGAGTAGATGATAACACCTCACAGTTCTAAGTTCTCTTTGATTTTCAAAAACAAGCTTGTTCCTATACGTTAATTTATCTTTTCTCATAACTACGTGGTGTGGGAAGCAACATTTTCACATTTTCAAGATTAAAAACTTGAGGCCCTTGCAGCCAGAACCCCTGATGCCAGGAAGAGTGAGTGTCAGCCTCTCAGCTTCTAAGGCATCACTGCAGACCAGGTCCCTTGGGATCAGAGCTCAGGAGATACCACTTTCCCTTCTCTCTAAAATCCTCCGAACAGCTTATGTGGAAATTGGCCATAAAGGGATCCTGGGTTTCAAGGAAGAAGCTCTGGCCTTTGCTGGTGAGTTTTGCTCAGAGCTAAGTCAAATCTCCCTCCATGTTCCTACTGTCATGGGAGGCATTCTTGACTACATGGTTGTTCTTTAGTTTTCAGCACCTCTTTAGCCACCTGGCAAACCTTTTCCATCCATTAGGATTCCCCTGGGTGGAATTAATTCATCCTACAAATGCCCACTGAACACCTACTCTGCACAGGGAACTGTTGGGGTGCTGGGGAATCCGCAGTGTGAGAATGACAAAAGCCTCACCCACACGGGGCCTGCTGAGTGGAGGGGATTTACATATGCATGATAAATAAGTAACACAGAGGGATGCCAGTTAAAGGGCTAAGGAGATGTGAGATAGGAAATGTGAAATTTGGGGAAGGAATTGCAAGATTCAATAACATTGCCTTCTCAGGGAAGGCGATGCTGAGAAGGCAGCATGTGACCCCAGCTCTGGGGGAGAGGAGAGAACACAGCATTCAGAAGCAGTGAGGTGGGAGTTGTTAGAAATAGATAATTGGTGCTGCGAAGAAAAGTCAGCATGGAGACAAAAGACCTCTCAGCAAGGCAATCTTTACTTTCTGCAGAAAGGGTGCTCAATGGCAGATGGAACAATGGCAAGAGCACACTTGAACAAAGGAAAAGCAGACATATTTATCCCTTATGCATTTGGGTCGTCCTTACTGCTGTGTCCTGCATCCATTGGCTGGAGCTGGAACTCACAGTCTTAAACTGATACCCAATTTGCTAATAACCTAAAACTTTCCTAAATAGGTAAGTGCAAGAAAGAATGAAGAAGGAGAGGAAGTTGCTTACGAAAGGTTTAAGGAAGCAATAACATTTCCACATAAAGAAGATGAATAAGCTATGAGCCAAGACTTGCCTGGGTCTGTCCAGGCATGCCTGAGTAAGCCAAAGCAAATAACTGGGTAAAAGTGTAAGAACTAATAGTTGATAGGACGCTTTAGAGTAAGGAGCTATTATTCCTAGTGTCTATTATTTTATTTTTAAACCAAGATGAGCTTTGAAGAGCAACTTTTCTGCTTTCTACAGAGTACACCCCAGGGTGTTAAATGAATTTCAAATTGACTGAGACTCATGAGATCGGTGTGTAGCCATTTGTGAATGACTTGCAAAAACTCTTCCAAAGGAAAGCCACATAACCCACTGCCTCCTATACTCCTCCTACCCGGGATTTTCAAGAGAAGAGCTGCAAAATGGCTGGATGTCAATATGCAAATGCTTAAATGCAGAAGAATCTGAGCACAGTTGATGAACTTGCTGCCTCCTGGAGGTCCACAGTGAGAGGCATCATGCCTGAATTTCAGGAATGCTTCAAGGCACAGTTTGCAAGTTTAAGGGAGCACGGCTGGGCATATCCATCCCCTTCCTGACATCAATGCCATTCGGCATGACATTGTGTTGCCCTGGGCTCTGCCTCTCTAAGCCGTGGTAGGGGTCTCATACACCCCATCAAGCTCTTAGAGACAGAATACCACTTCAGTGGTAGTTTAACATTAAACAAATTGGTAGAGTGCAAGGCTCCTAAAGAGTTAAGCAGCTCAGCCTTCACTGAGCCAGGGAGGTACTAGAGGAAGTCAAGTCAGGTTACTTTTCTGAGAAGGTAGCTCTGTCAGAGAAAGTGTTATATCACTGTCTGTCACTGATATGTCAATTAACTCACCTGGAATTAATGACTGGAGTGTCAGGCAGGAGGTGACTTTCGATGAACTTGACCTGTCTGCAGATACATTTCAGATGGGTTTCAGGTCCCAGTTCTCTTCAGAGATCCTTAGATGTCAGGCAGCTTCATGCCTTAAATTAAAGTTGAGACTTAATTAAACACCACCAGCTCACACAGGCAGGAATAGAGCCACAGATTCTATTTAGAGTTGGTCAGAAGGGCAGGATGGACAGGGAAGGGCTGGAAGCGTAAGGACAACAATGAATAAACACACAACTAGAAGCCAGTATGAGGAACACAGATTTGGTCATGACCGTGATTCCTCCCACCACTCAGCACCTGATCGTGACATTGGCCTTGGGTGGTCTAAAGACTGCAAGTTCTTCCCAGGCTGCCTTCAAATATTGGGTCAATGGGCTTCACTTGGTGGAAGAGGAAGATTCTTGCTAGAAAACCAAATGTGCTACATAGAGAATAAAGGCCACATAGCATGACCTAAAAGTGAGGTCATCACATGAGGTCACAACACACAGTGGATCATCAGCTTTGCCTTCAGAACTCTTGGTAAGTACTTATTTTAGGACTGGCATTTGCTCAACTGAATTTGGGCAGGGACAGCAATGGAGCATCAGGGAAGAAGGCATCTTCTATGTCAAGGGTGCCGACTGAATCTTGAACCTCTAAATCTCTACCTAGCAGTTTTCTGTCCCAGCTCTTGAATCTTTAATGTTGTACGCCACAGGAAAATGAACACACTGTAACACTATTTAATGATGAGCTGAACTGGGCCATTGGAAGTAATTGTGAATGCTGATAATTTTTGTTTTCCTTCTCTTGTTTCCCTTCTCCCTGCACCTGATTCTACTGGTTCTATGTGCCCTTATCAGTGTGGGGGTGGCTTCCCATCACCAAAGAAAGACCCAAGGATCAAGACTGAGCCTCCAATCTCATTGTCTCCTTTATTCCGGGGACCATTTGATTTTGGGTGGACTCTGGATCTTACCACCCGGTCACATGGAAATACCCTCGGAGAGGAAGAGAACATTTATCACCTTCCAATAACAACATCTAGAGTCACTACAGCAGCTCTTGAATATGTTCTCAAACACTTCATTTATTCTCCGTATGTGCTGGAGCATCTCCTGGCTGAGGGTTGGTAGGAAGGCAAGGACCCTGATCTCCCCATTAACTTAGAAAGGCAGTTGTGGGTCCTGGAGCTATGACTCTCACAGACCCCCAAGGCAGACATTGCTGATGACCACAGTTCTCATCCCTCAGATCATACCTTTTCCTACGTAGGTCTCTAGGCAATTTACTTAGATGAGTTTTCTTGTTGAGATAATATCAAGAATCATAGCTATTGATCTTAAGAGGAGTGACATCTCTCAAGCACTTACCAAGAGCCAAGGAATTCACTAAGTGCATTACCTCCATTACCTGGTTTAATTCTCCTGTCAAATACGGAAGCTTAGCTGGGTAAATAATCTGCCAAAGGCTGCATCATTTACCAGTAACGAGTTGGTTTTCAGATCCAAGTGTATGTGATCCCAGAGTCATTCCTCCTGACACAATCAACTGCCCCTCCAGAAATCTATTTCTGTAATGATCAGTGTTCTTGCAACACAGGGATTTTCAAGTTTAGTTTAGAGGGCTCCTTCCCTGACAATGTTCTGTGCAGAAAGAAGGAGATGTGCCCACCCTGCCTTGCCCACCCACACCTCTCCCCTCCATCAGAGCAACTCCACTTTCTTTTTTTGTTTGTTTTTCTTTTTTTTTCTTATTATTATTTTTATACTTTAGGTTTTATGGTACATGTGCGCAATGTGCAGGTAAGTTACATATTTATACCTGTGCCATGCTGGTGCGCTGCACCCACTAACTCGTCATCTAGCATTAGGTATATCTCCCAATGCTATCCCTCCCCCCTCCCCCCACCCCACAACAGTCCCCGAAGTGTGATGTTCCCCTTCCTGTGTCCACGTGTTCTCATTGTTCAATTCCCACCTATGAGTGAGAATATGCGATGTTTGGTTTTTTGTTCTTGCAATAGTTTACTGAGAATGATGATTTCCAATTTCATTCATGTCCCTACAAAGGACATGAACTCATCATTTTTTATGGCTGCATAGTATTCCATGGTGTATATGTGCCACATTTTCTTAATCCAGTCTATCATTGTTGGACATTTGGGTTGGTTCCAAGTCTTTGCTATTGTGAATAATGCCACAATAAACATACGTGTGCATGTGTCTTTATAGCAGCATGATTTATAGTCCTTTGGGTATATACCCAGTAATGGGATGGCTGGGTCGAATGGAATTTCTAGTTCTAGATCCCTGAGGAATTGCCACACTGACTTCCACAAGGGTTGAACTAGTTTACAGTCCCACCAACAGTGTAAAAGTGTTCCTATTTCTCCACATCCTCTCCAGCACCTGTTGTTTCCTGACTTTTTAATGATTGCCATTCTAACTGGTGTGAGATGGTATCTCATTGTGGTTTTGATTTGCATTTCTCTGATGGCCAGTGATGGTGAGCATTTTTTCATGTGTTTTTTGGCTGCATAAATGTCTTCTTTTGAGAAGTGTCTGTTCATATCCTTCACCCACTTTTTGATGGGGTTGTTTGTTTTTTCTTGTAAATTTGTTGGAGTTCATTGTAGATTCTGGATATTAGCCCTTTGTCAGATGAGTAGGTTGTGAAAATTTTCTCCCATTTTGTAGGTTGCCTGTTCACTCTGATGGTAGTTTCTTTTGCTGTGCAGAAGCTCTTGAGTTTAATTAGATCCCATTTGTCAATTTTGGCTTTTGTGTCCATTGCTTTTGGTGTTTTAGACATGAAGTCCTTGCCCATGCCTATGTACTGAATGGTAATGCCTAGGTTTTCTTCTAGGGTTTTTATGGTTTTAGGTCTAACGTTTAAGTCTTTAATCCATCTTGAATTGATTTTTGTATAACATGTAAGGACAGGATCCAGTTTCAGCTTTCTACATATGGCTAGCCAGTTTTCCCAGCACCATTTATTAAATAGGGAATCCTTTCCCCATTTCTTGTTTTTCTCAGGTTTGTCAAAGATCAGATAGTTGTAGATATGTGGCATTATTTCTGAGGGCTCTGTTCTGTTCCATTGATCTATATCTCTGTTTTGGTACGAGTACCATGCTGTTTTGGTTACTGTAGCCTTGTAGTATTGTTTGAAGTCAGGTAGTGTGATGCCTCCAGGTTTGTTCTTTTGGCTTAGTATTGACTTGGCGATGCGGGCTCTTTTTTGGTTCCATATGAACTTTAAAGTAGTTTTTTCCAATTCCATGAGGAAAGTCATTGGTAGCTTGATGGGGATGGCGTTGAATCTGTAAATTACCTTGGGAAGGATGGCCATTTTCACGATATTGATTCTTCCTACCCATGAGCATGGAATGTTCTTCCATTTATTTGTATCCTCTTTTATTTCCTTGAGCAGTGGTTTGTAGTTCTCCTTGAAGAGGTCCTTCACATCCCTTGTAAGTTGGATTCCTAGGTATTTTATTCTCTTTGAAGCAATTGTGAATGGGAGTTCACTCATGATTTGGCTCTCTGTCTGTTATTGATGTATAAGAATGCTTGTGATTTTTGTACATTGATTTTGTATCCTGAGACTTTGCTGAAGTTGCTTATCAGCTTAAGGAGATTTTGGGCTGAGACAATGGGGTTTTCTAGATATAAAATCATGTCATCTGCAAACAGGGACAATTTGACTTCCTCTTTTCCTAATTGAATACCCTTTATTTCCTTCTCTTGCCTAATTGCCCTGGCCAGAACTTCCAACACTATGTTGAATAGAAGTGGTGAGAGAGGGCATCCCTGTCTTGTGCCAGTTTCCAAAGGGAATGCTTCCAGTTTTTGCCCATTCAGTATGATATTGTCTGTGGGTTTGTCATAGATAGCTCTTATTATTTTGAGATACGTCCCATCAATAGCTAATTTATTGAGAGTTTTTAGCATGAAGGGTTGTTGAATTTTGTCAAAGGCCTTTTCTGCATCTATTGAGATAATCATGTGGTTTTTGTCTTTGGTTCTGTTTATATGCTGGATGACATTTATTGATTTGCATATATTGAACCAGCCTTGCATCCCAGGGATGAAGCCCACTTGATCATGGTGGATAAGCTTTTTGATGTGCTGCTGGATTCTGTTTGCCAGTATTTTATTGAGGATTTTTGCATCAATGTTCATCAAGGATATTGGTCTAAAATTCTCTTTTTTTGTTGTGTCTCTGCCAGACTTTGGTATCAGGATGATGCTGGCCTCATAAAATGAGTTAGGGAGGATTCCCTCTTTTTCTATTGATTGGAATAGTTTCAGAAGGAATGGTACCACTTCCTCCTTGTACCTCTGGTAGAATTCGGCTGTGAACCCTTCTGGTCCTGGACTTTTTTTGGTTGGTAAGCTATTTATTATTGCCACAATTTCAGCTCCTGTTATTGGTCTATTCAGAGATTCAACTTCTTCCTGGTTTAGTCTTGGGAGGGTGTATGTGTCGAGGAATTTATCCATTTCTTCTAGATTTTCTAGTTTATTTGCATAGAGGTGTTTGTAGTATTCTCTGATGGTAGTTTGTATTTCTGTGGGATTGGTGGTGATATCCCCTTATCATTTTTTATTGCATCTATTTGATTCTTCTCTCTTTTTTTCTTTATTAATCTTGCTAACGGTCTATCAATTTTGTTGATCCTTTCAAAAAACCAGCTCCTGGTTTCATTAATTTTTTGAAGGGTTTTTTGTGTCTCTATTTCCTTCAGTTCTGCTCTGATTTTAGTTATTTCTTGCCTTCTGCTAGCTTTTGAATGGGTTTGCTCTTGCTTTTCTAGTTCTTTTAATTGTGATGTTAGGGTATCCATTTTGGATCTTTCCTGCTTTCTCTTGTGGGCATTTAGTGCTATAAATTTCCCTCTACACACTGCTTTGAATGCATCCCAGAGATTCTGGTATGTTGTGTCTTGGTTTTCGTTGGTTTCAAAGAACATCTTTATTTCTGCCTTCATTTTGTTATGTACCCAGTAGTCATTCAGGAGAGTTCCCTTTCCAGGGGTGACAGACGGCACCTGGAAAATTGGGCCACTCCCACCCGAATACTGTGCTTTTCCGACAGGCTTAGGAAATGGTGCCCCAGGAGATTATAGCCCGCACCTGGCTCAGAGGGTCCTATGCCCACGGAGTCTCGCTGATTGCTAGTACAGCAGTCTGAGATCAAACAGCAAGGCGGCAGCGAGGCTGGGGGAGGGGCGCCCGCCATTGCCCAGGCTCGCTTAGGTAAACAAAGCAGCCTGGAAGCTTGAACTGGGTGGAGCCCACCACAGCTCAAGGAGGCCTGCCTGCCTCTGTAGGCTCCACCTCTGGGGGCAGGGCACAGGCAAACAAAAAGACAGCAGTAACCTCTGCAGACTTAAATGTCCCTGTCTGACAGCTTTGAGGAGAGCAGTGGTTCTCCCAGCACGCAGCTGGAGATCTGAGAACGGGCAGACTGCCTCCTCAAGTGGGTCCCTGACCCCTGACCCCCGAGCAGCCTAACTGGGAGGCACCCCCCAGCAGGGGCAGACTGACACCTCACACGGCCGGCCAGGTACTCCAACAGACCTGCAGCTGAGGGTCCTGTCTGTTAGAAGGAAAACTAACAGAAAGGACATCCACACCAAAAACCCATCTGTACAGCACCATGATCAAAGACCAAAAGTAGATAAAACCACAAAGATGGGGAAAAAACAGAGCAGAAAAACTGGAAACTCTAAAAAGCAAAGTACCTCTCCTCCTCCAAAGGAACACAGTTCCTCACCAGCAACGGAACAAAGCTGGACGGAGAATGACTTTGACGAGCTGAGAGAAGAAGGCTTCAGACGATCAAATTACTCCGAGCTACAGGAGGATATTCAAACCAAAGGCAAAGAAGTTGAAAACTTTGAAAAAAATTTAGAAGAATGTATAACTAGAATAACCAATACAGAGAAGTGCTTAAAGGAGCTGATGGAGCTGAAAACCAAGGCTGGAGAACTACGTGAAGAATGCAGAAGCCTCAGGAGCCGATGCGATCAAATGGAAGAAAGGGTGTCAGCCCTGGAAGATGAAATGAATGAAATGAAGCGAGAAGGGAAGTTTAGAGAAAAAAGAATAAAAAGAAATGAGCAAAGCCTCCAAGAAATGTGGGACTATGTGAAAAGACCAAATCTACGTCTGATTGGTGTACCTGAAAGTGACGGGGAGAATGGAAACAAGTTGGAAGACACTCTGCAGGATATTATCCAGGAGAACTTCCCCAATCTAGCAAGGCAGGCCAACATTCAGATTGAGGAAATACAGAGAACACCACAAAGATACTCCTCGAGAAGAGCAACTCCAAGACACATAATTGTCAGATTCACCAAAGTTGAAATGAAGGAAAAAATGTTAAGGGCAGCCAGAGAGAAAAGTCGGGTTACCCTCAAAGTGAAGCCCATCAGACTAACAGCAGATCTCTTGGCAGAAACCCTACAAGCCAGAAGAGAGTGGGGGCCAATATTCAACATTCTTAAAGAAAAGAATTTTCAACCCAGAATTTCATATCCAGCCAAACTAAGCTTCATAAGTGAAGGAGAAATAAAATACTTTACAGACAAGCAAATGCTGAGAGATTTTGTCACCACCAGGCCTGCCCTAAAAGAGCTCCTGAAGGAAGCACTAAACATGGAAAGGCACAACCGGTACCAACCGCTGCAAAATCATGCCAAAATGTAAAGACCATCGAGACTAGGAAGAGACTGCATCAACTAACGAGCAAAATAACCAGCTAACATCATAATGACAGGATCAAATTCACACATAACAATATTAACTTTAAATGTAAATGGACTAAATGCTCCAATTAAAAGACACAGACTGGCAAATTGGATAAAGACTCAAGACCCATCAGTGGGATGTATTCAGGAAACCCATCCCACATGCAGAGACACACATAGGCTCAAAATAAAAGGATGGAGGAAGATCTACCAAGCAAATGGAAAGCAAAAAAAGGCAGGGGTTGCAATCCTAGTCTCTGATAAAACAGACTTTAAACCAACAAAGATCAAAAGAGACAAAGAAGGCCATTACATAATGGTAAAGGGATTAATTCAACAAGAAGAGGTAACTATCCTAAATATATATGCACCCATATAATACAGGTGCACCCAGATTCATAAAGCAAGTCCTGAGTGACCTACAAAGAGACTTAGACTCCCACACATTAATAATGGGAGACTTTAACACCCCACTGTCAACATTAGACAGATCAACGAGACAGAAAGTCAACAAGGATACCCAGGAATTGAACTCAGCTCTGCACCAAGTGGACCTAATAGACATCTACAGAACTCTCCACCCCAAATCAACAGAATATACATTTTTTTCAGCACCACACCACACCTATTCCAAAATTGACCACATACTTGGAAGTAAAGCTCTCCTCAATAAATGTAAAAGAATAGAAATTATAACAAACTATCTCTCAGATCACAGTGCAATCAAGTTAGAACTCAGGATTAAGAATCTCACTCAAAACCGCTCAACTACAGAGCAACTCCACTTTCATCTGTGATATATTAGAGGCGCCTGCATAAGATTCAATTGCACAAGAGACGTCTGTTGTTAAGAAGATTTTGGAACTCATTTCCTTGAAGTTAGGATGCAGGACCAACAGAGAGGCATAACATAAACAGAATCCTATTCTCCTCTATTCTGAGACAGTTTTCCAATTTCCAGCCAGAAGTCTGGTGCGGGAGGCAGGAGTCAGTCATTTTGCCCAATTTTGCATGTCCCTTTTATCCATAATATCCCTCCACAGAGACTGTCTTCTGGGTTTGACACTTCCAACCTGCAGCCCAGCTTAACGCACCAAGAGATATGTGTCCCATTGCAACATAAGAGGTTACAGAGGTTACAATTAGACTCTAAACATTGGTTTTCTTGATACCCGCACTATACAGAAGGTCAAGGCTAAGAGCAGATGCATTCAGGACAGGTTCCCTGAGTGTATCTGCTAATGCTTCAGCAGTTTCTGAAACAAGATGACAACACCAGCCATTACTTCAATCCCAGTGAACTATGTTTTCAACCAGATATTAAGGGCCCTCTTCCTTCCCATGTGTACTCAGACACCTCCATAGTGCTCTTCCACCTTTCTCTCTCCACCGCCCATAATTAACACCAAGAATAAATGTGCGAATCCCAAGAAGGCCACAAAGCCCACAGTCATGTGCTGTGAACTTGTCACTGCTTAGAAATACTAAGGTTTTGTTTAAATTTTCATGCAATTTTAAAAATTCTATCTGTTGATAGACCTGTGCTAGTTTTTTCAATGTAAAATAATGGGTTTTTCCCTCCAAACCTTCTGATACAGTTGACATTAAAATGGCTTCAAGTATTCCTGGTATACTACCCTAAACTCCTGACCCAGCTGTAGAAATATGCCTATAGGATATAATTCAGATTTGCTTTTAATCCTCTATCAGTTCAATGCTGTAAACATTCAAATATGGTGGGGCAACCAGGCCCATATGCAGGGTTCCTATCTGGTTCTACAACAAAAGACTTTCAAAACTAGATGTGAACTTGGGGAGCACTTTCCCTTACTTGTAAGGAAATTCAAGCCCACACAAATTACATGACATTCTTAAGGTCACTTGGCTTGTTAGTTGCAGTTTTCCTACCCTATACTCTCACTCTGAGATTAGAAGTATTTCCCAAAGAATGTTTGATCTTAAGGTCTTTGAGAATTCTCAGAATGAAAAGCAGCATTTGGCTAGGATGTTAGCATCTATACCATTAGGTAATATTCTAGGTTATGACAGGGACCACAACATTCATGGTAGCTGAAAGTTTAAAACATTATGGGCAGCAACATTTTCTAACATTGAAAGTCCAAGTTCCAGTAAATAAGATGATATTAGAAACATTGACAAAATTTGAAAGTCTGAAATATTTCAAGTGCCCTTCAACTTGCAGATTTTCTTGTGAAGGACAAGAGGGATGGATAGAGAGAACAAGAGGGAGAGAGATAACTAGAGGGAGGGAAGGAGGAAGAGAGGGAGGGAAGGATTAAGGGAGAGAGGAAGGAAGGAAGGAAAGAAGGAAGGAAGGGAGGGAAGGAGGGAGGGAGGGAGAGAGGGAGGGAAAGGGAAGGGAAGATAGAAAGAAAGAGATATTGAGAAAGGTCTGGTCCAGAGAACCCCAAATAGTAAGAATAGGAGATGAGCTCACAGAATATGGGTGACATGTAAATCCCATTATTTTTCTCAATATAGAATTATAATCCTTTTGATGTCAGAACTGAAGAAATGATATATTCAAAAGCTAAGCCTCTCTCAGTTAAATATGTAAAGCACGTGTTTCCCAAGAGCTATTGATACCAGGATAACCCTAGAATTTACACCTTTTCTTTAATCAGTGGAGAATTATTCTAACAGCATTATGTTTGATCACTCTACACTATGGCCACATGTTCTTAAACGGATTGTGGTTCAACCTGGATTTATGTCCTCCACTCCCCCACTCCCTGCCCAGATACTGGGGACTTTATTCCATAAGCACCCTCCCAGGTGGTAGTGGGATGTAACAAAGAAGAAACATAAGGAGGAAGACATCACTCAGGAAATTCCTTTAGTCTGGGGACTAGGGCGAAGTCATCTTCTAACCTAAAAAATACTGTAAAAGTTATTTTTATTATCTTCTAATTCATATAGATATTATTTCTTGTCAACTTATCCCAATCACGTCTACATTTTACCAGCAATATTTATTTGTTAAAAATTACCTATCCATTGAAGTCAATATTCTTATAGCTTTCAAACACCTGCCTTGTTCAGTGCACTACTGAGGATATGAGTGTTATGTAGACATAGCCTATCTTCCGAAGGAGCACATCATCTTCAGGAAGTATTGCTCAGTCTGATCTGAGGACAACCAGTGTCAGAACCACTCAGGGTGCCCTTTAAATTCCGATTCCCACTCCTGTCCATATATTCTGATCCAGGAGATCCGGGATCCCAGAAATCTACAATCATTAATATCACTTCAGATGATCCAGATACATGAGAAGCAATGATAAAGAAAACAGAATTTAGCAATGTGTGCAGTATATTTTACTTAATCCTGCAAGCAATGCTAAAAGGTAAGTATTGCCAGGTCAACTTTAAAGATTATAAAATTGTTGCTGAAAAAACAATCAGCCAAACACAGTGGCTCATGCCTGTAATCCCAGCATTTTGGGAGGCCAAGGTAGGTGGATCTCTTGAGGTCAGGAGTTTGAGACCAGCATGGCCAACATGGCAAAACCATGTTTCCACTAAAAATACAAAAAAATTACCCAGGTGTGGTGGTGCACGCCTGTAATCCCAGCTACTTGGGAGGCTAAGGCAGGAGAATTGTTCAAACCCAAGAGGCAGAAGTTGCAGTGAGCCGAGATCGTGCCACTGCACTCTAGCCTAGACAACAAACAGAGTGAGACCCTGTCTCAAAAAAAAAAAAAGAACAAAAAACAAACAAACAAACAAACAAAAAAAACCATGAATTGCCCAAAGGCACCCAGCTAGGATATGACAGTCCAAGATTCAAACTCAAGTGTGTTTCATACAAGCAACTAACTGTAAAAAATTGTAAAATATAGAAGAATGAAATTAAATAAAACCCAGTGCCCATGGAATCCCAAACAAAGAGAAATTTCATTCTGCTTAGAAGACCCAGGAAAGAGTCACAAAGCTGATGAACCAGAGTTTCAGAAGCAAAGGCATGAAGAGGTAAAAGAACTGCTTAAGCACCTGTAGATAGACTAGCGTGCCCCAGAGGGAACAGGTCATGGAGGAAACAAGCCTGGGAAGGGGGACTGCATCATATCCTGGAGGTTTTGAAGGCCAAAGTGGAGACAGAGGGCCTGGTTTTGTGTCAGGATACTAAAAGGTTGAGGAGGTGGAGGTCATGATCTGATTTGTGTTTCTGGGAATTGCTATGGAAGCATTGTAAACAATGGGTTGCAGATGAGAAGAAAATCAAGGCAGAACAAGAAGTAAAGAGGTTCCTATGATAATCCAGATTTCAGAAGATGGATCCCTGAATTTGAAAGTAGAGAAAATAAATGGTAAATGAATAACAATTGAAGTTATTCCTGATATTTATTATAAAAAAAGATATAGATCAATGGAACAGAACAGAGCCCTCAGAAATAATGCTGCATATCTACAACTATCTGATCTTTGACAAACCTGAGAAAAACAAGCAATGGGGAAAAGATTCCCTATTTAATAAATGGTGCTGGGAAAACTGGCTAGCCATATGTAGAAAGCTGAAACTGGATCCCTTCCTTACACCTTATACAAAAATCAATTCAAGATGGATTAAAGACTTAAACATTAAACCTAAAACCATAAAAACCCTAGAAGAAAACCTAGGCATTACCATTCAGGACATAGGCATGGGCAAGGACTTCATGTCTAAAACACCAAAAGCAATGGCAACAAAAGCCAAAATTGACAAATGGGATCTAATTAAACTCAAGAGCTTCTGCACAGCAAAAGAAACTACCATCAGAGTGAACAGGCAACCTACTAAATGGGAGAAAATTTTCACAACCTACTCATCTGACAAAGGGCTAATATCCAGAATCTACAATGAACTCCAACAAATTTACAAGAAAAAAACAAACAACCCCATCAAAAAGTGGGCAAAGGACATGAACAGACACTTCTCAAAAGAAGACATTTATGCAGCCAAAAAACACATGAGAAAATGCTCACCATCACTGGCCATCAGAGAAATGCAAATCAAAACCACAATGAGATACCATCTCACACCAGTTAGAATGGCAATCATTAAAAAGTCAGGAAACAACAGGTGCTGGAGAGGATGTGGAGAAACAGGAACACTTTTACACTGTTAGTGGGACTGTAAACTAGTTCAACCATTGTGGAAGTCAGTGTGGCGATTCCTCAGGGATCTAGAACTAGAAATACCATTTGACCCAGCCATCCCATTACTGGGTATATACCCAAAGGACTATAAATCATGCTGCTATAAAGACACATGCACACGTATGTTTATTGTGGCATTATTCACAATAGCAAAGACTTGGAACCAACCCAAATGTCCAACAATGATAGACTGGATTAAGAAAATGTGACACATTTACACCATGGAATACTATGCAGCCATAAAAAATGATGTGTTCATGTCCTTTGTAGGAACATGGATGAAATTGGAAATCATCATTCTCAGTAAACTATGGCAAGAACAAAAAACCAAACATCGCATATTCTTACTCATAGGTGGGAATTGAACAATGAGAACACATGGACACAGGAAGGGGAACATCACAGTCTGGGGACTGTTGTGGCGTGGGGAGAGGGGGGAGGGATAGCGTTAGGAGATATACCTAATGCTAGATGACGAGTTAGTGGGTGCAGCACACCAGCATGGCACATGTATACATATGTAACTAACCTGCACATTGGGCACATGTACCCTAAAACTTAAAGTATAATAATAATAAAAAAGATTGCATTTAGATAATATATAAAAATAGAAATTCTCATTTTTAATAAAGCAAAAGTCTAATTTAGATAAAATGAAGGATGAAAAATTACAAATATTATATATTCAATAAATCTGAGAAAACCTAGTGGGTAATATATTCCAATGACCTTTCCACGTATGTTAATATCTGGTCCACACTGAATGTTGTAGCAATCTTGGAGAAAGAGACTTTATTAAAATGGCTGGGATTATTCAGACTCAAGCTCATTTCAAAAGAAGTTTGCCATGTCTTCCTCTGGTTTCATTTGGATGCCAAAGATTCTGAAACCCTATCCATTTAATTATTAAACACCTATAATTTCTAAAGTATAGTGAGAGCTATGGGAAATCCAAATGCTAATAAGACCTATGTTAATATCTGTCCCTAAGTAGGTCACAAACAAAAGGATTATAAGTAAATTCACATCCAGAAGGCTCAAGTATAGATGACAATAATATCATTAGTTCCCCACTGGAAAATCTACAGAACATCTCAGTAAATATATGTATTTTTAAATATACATTGATGATGATTAGGGTATCTGTGGCCTGACATATGTACCTCCTCTGGTCATTTTGGGAAGAGGGGAATGCCTGGTGTCAGTATTATTATCCACTTTCTTCTTCATCTGAAGTGTAATCTCCAAGGAATAGGAACTGGGTCAGTATTGTTTTCTCTGCACTTGGCCTAACCTGGCACAGCACCCAAACTGCCATCCTTCAGCTGCATTAGATAATGATAATGAGAAACACTGTAGTACACCATCAGGTCCATGTTAAACAGCAATGCCCACTAAATCTCCAAGACTTTACCCCTCCACAGTTCACATATTGGCTCTTCTGACTTTGCATGTGGCTTGTCCTTGTTTTCCAGGCCTTCTACAATTATCATGTCCTGGAATTGCTTCAGATGCTGGTGACAGGAGGAGTAAGTTCTCAGCTGGAACAACATTTAGATAAGGATAAGGTCTATGGTGTGGCAGATAGCTGCACGACGCTCTTGTCTGGAAGAAACCGGTGTAAGCTGGGGCTTCTGTCCTTACACGAAACCATTTTATCAGACGTTAATGTGAGTCTACTCTTCTCAGAATTCAGTTTTTCCCTTCCTTACCTCTCTGAGCTTCTGAAAATGGTCCAGGCTATTTGGGTTCATAGATGTCCCATAGCACAGAAATGATAACAATAAAAATAACAAAAAAAGAATACAAGTTTATATTATTCATAGAGTATTTTACAAATCACAGCATGTTAATATGTTATATTTATTTTTATAATAATTATGGGAAGTAGATGAAGAAGTTGTTATTATCCCCATCTTCTAGATAAATAACCCGAATCTACAGGGAGCATGGGAGAGGCCTGGCAACTTTGTACCTTGACAAGAGTATTCATAATAATTATAACAGCTAATGTTTATTGAGTATTTTCTCTGTGCTTGTCTTTTTTAGTATTTTTTCCACTTAATCTGTCCATGGATTTATATGGTAGGCATTATTATTAATTCTATTTAACAGATCAAGAAACTGGAGCTCAGAGAAGCAAGGACTTGCCAGAGACCACATTGTCAATCAGTGTCAGAGCAGGGACCCAGCTATAGCAGTTTGACCCCGGGCCTGCCTACTCTCCCTATACTTAAAATGCTAAAGATATCTGATAAGGTCAGCTGAAATCAGGCAGAAGACTTCTGTATGTGGTTCTAAGAATCTGGCTGCACTAGCCAGTGGAAAATGTTTGCATTTTCTTAGCCAAGGGAGCTGGTAAACAGTAGATTACAGCAAGAGATAAGATAATAATTCTGGAAAATTCTAACAGGGCATCCAGGCATTTGGGAATCAGAGTAGGGTCTAGCCAAGAAATGAGAAATCTACTTGTCATTGTGGTGCCTTCTGGTTTGGTTTTAATTGGCATTGCATTCAGTTATCCAGTGTTACTGCTAGGGGCAGGCTTTTCCAAGGAAACATCTGTTGTTGATTCAGAGGACATTAGCAAAACTCCCGGGTAGAACACTATACCTGGTGCATGTCGATGTGTGCTGCCAAAAGGGGCAAGACCCATGTTCTGTGCATTAGCATTTAAGGTGTAAACCAAATTCCAGAAGCTGCCTCTTTGTAGTCTGGTCCTTTGCATTTCCGTAGTCCCGGATTGCTCACCTACAGATGGACTTGTAAGTGTATATAAGCCCAGGAAACTGTTGCTAGCAACTTCCTGTTAGCATCAAAGAGGATGGTAGACTTGTCCCCACTCCTGTCCCTCCTCTCTCCATTTATGCCATGTCCTCCCTTTGTTCTTTATCCTGAGGAATCACAGAACTGTATGGATTGATCTCTTTTGATCTTGCTGAGCCCATTTGCTGCTGCAGGGGCTTGAAATTGTTGTCTATTCATAATGATCTTGTTGGCTATAGCCTGAGAATAAGGTCCAGACGAGTATTTGGGACTGTGATCTGTTTCACAGTAGGATAAGATGACTCTCAAGAGGTCATTTAACATCCCAACTCATTATATATCTCAAAAGCTGCATTTTCCAACCTGTGGCTCATTGTTAATTCATAGTGGTTACCAGAATGGCAATGGTAATAAGGACAAGCACAACAACATGTCACACCCCACCCACCAGAAGCTCTTGAAAGAGCCAGAATGATAAAAACAATCACTGGGATTAGAGTTTCAGAACTAATCATACTCTTAATTACCTATCCACCTGGCAGTGCCACCACAAAGATATTAGTAAGTGGCTTTCCAAGCTTCTACTACCAGGTAAAGCAAACGACACTCCAGTGAGTGCTTATAATTGCTTGATCAAAGTGCCCAGCAGACATATTTTTGTCTTTTCTCTCCCCAGCCAAGAAACACCTTTGGACAACTGTTCTGTGGCTCATTAGATCTTTTTGGAATCCTGTGTGTTGGCTTATACCGAATAATTGATGAAGAAGAGCTCAACCCAGAAAACAAAAGGGGAGTGTGCTAGATTGGAAAGCACCATCCACCCATTCAAGCATAAGAACCAAAGCTACTTTATTCAATGTGAAAGAGAATTCCAGAGCTCAGGGTCCACAGTTACAAGGAAGGGTGCATGGGAAATAAAGAACTATGTAAGAATAAGGAGGGATGGGTATAAACAAGAGGGACCTGAATAATTAGGGTCCTATTAATATTGGCCATGTAAGAAGAATGGAGTCTCTGTCCCCCAGTGAAAATTGAAATGTGGAGCTAGATTTTAAATCAGCTCCATGTTTCAATTTTGTAACTTATTCCTTATCCATGTCTGTACAACTTTCTAAAGCTGAATGCCACTATCTACATTTGAAAGATGTACTTGTTTTCTGCTGGACTCATTGGGTAAATATTGATTGAGACCTACTTGGCTAGCCATGGTGCTTTTTACATATAAATCATGGGGGTGATATGTTCGGCTTTCAATTTAAAGAAAGACCACTCTGACAGCCCCGAGGAAGATAGAAATGTATGTGGAGGGGAAAGGGAAAGGAGAGGTTACAGTCTAGAGACAACACAATCGTGTATGCCCAGACTAAGATCCTCACAGTGGGAATGGACAGGATTCAGAAGGGAAGAAGAAACTGAAAGGAATAGAGTGGAAATAGATCTATGGAACCTGTTCCAGGGGAAAGGAGAAGGAAGCCAAATTACTCAAAGTGGAGTGGTCTTGAATAGAAAATAACAGCAACAATTTTTTTTGGCCCACGGGAGAAAAGGAGGAAAAGAAGAGATGCCAAGGCAGATCTAGCTCTAGGTGAGGGCTGTGTTTATGGGAATTTTTATTTTGCACTAGGATTTCTCAGTGCATAGTCATTGCTGAGAGAAAGATGGAAGAAATAGTATCAGGAGTTGAGAAAGGAGTCAATGTTTAGATTAGCTGCTGAGAGGAGTGGAAGAGGAGGCTTATTGTGGATTTGTGAAGCAATCCTAAACCATACAGTGAAAGAAGAAAGATTGCAAATCCCAATGCATTGAATAGTAGATGTACTCAGAGTTAAGGGAGTGAGAGAGAAAGTATGATGAGAAGTTGTAGTCAGCAGTGATTTATTGAAATGTAACATTTTAGAGGTGGAACAATGTTAGGAATTAAAACAGCTAGGACATGGCCAGGAAAGTGGTTTGGAAGTCAAGGTCATTGGATACTGGAAGTCATAGCAATACATCTGAATGCTGGAGTTGTAAACCACATAGACACTGTAGGCATGTAAAATGATGGCTGCACTAGAGTTTGAAAGGAAAAGCATGTCAAGTGCCAAAGGACAAAATAAGCATCGAGGTCTACAGATGACTCTGATGGATGGGGAAGGAAGGTGCCATGGCTTTATAGTACCCACCAACAAGACAATGGGGGAGGAGTGATGTTCTGGAAATAGCTCTCTCTCTCCCTCTCTGCCTGAACTCCACCCCCCACCAAACACCTCTGTACAGCCCTTGCAACATGATAACTGGGAAAATATACAGCTTATATTAATACTTGATCTCAGGGGAAAAATTGATATTTTTGTTTTAAACAGAATATGTGATCTTGTTCAGCAGATGTTTTTAAAAATAGAATTGAGGCTACAGAGGACTCAGTGGGAGAGATAAAAGTGGGTAGGTTATTCAGTGAAGGAAATTCAATGGTGCCTTGAGATCTATGCTAGGAAATAGGTGATCATTTGAGGCACTAGTGAGGCAATGCAGGATGAAAGCCATACAAGGCTACCCTGCCTCAATGTTCCCACATAAGCACTGTTGCACTCATTACTTCAGCTCACATTTTTGGGCATTTGCTATGTACCTGATGCTGTGTTAAGGGTTCTGGATATTCTTTAGGGTTCATTAACATTCGCTATTTGCTTGCCAGTCAGGGTTTCAAATGAAACTGTTTTTTTCCAATGCTTTTCTCCATTGGCCAGGCTACATTCTGTGGGAAAGTTGGTGGCATAAGCATTAGGTTAGAGTAGGTCTAAGTCAGGATGAAAATACCTGAAATATATGTCATCTTTCTGTTGACAAAGCTTGGCTACATGGTCAACATTGTGCCAGCTGAATTCATGAGTATAGTGTCTTTTAAAATCAAATAGACCTGGAGTAAGGCCATTAGACATCAACCAATCCAAACCACAGTCTTCTCCCTCTTCCCACTGGAACAAAAGATGAGCGCAGCAAGGCCCAGGGAAGGAGGACACCATGCCCAGAGTCAGAAGTGGTTGGGTTCAGAGGTAGGGATGAAATCCAGCCCCCTCATTCCTACTCTAGAACCTCTCCTCTTGCACTGTGCTACAGGAGTAAGTACTAAATAGCTATTTACTATTAATCAGAAACCAATGAAGCAAAACAAAACAAAAACGTTTCCTCTTTGGGCCCAGCAAAATGACCTCTTTATTTGGGCCACTGCCTGTCTCCACACTGGCCAGCTGCAGAGGCTCAGCATTTATCTTTGCCTTGTCTTACAGGTTTGTGATCACCCGGCCAGCCAATGAGTTCAAGCTGCTGCCCTCAGATCTTGTGTTTTGTGCCATACCCTTCAGCACTGCTTGTTATAAAAGGAATGAAGAGTTCTCATTGCGAAAGTCATATGAAATTGTAAATAAAGCATCACAGACAACAGAGACACATTCAGACACAAATTGTCCTCCCACCATTGATTCAGTTACTGAGACATTGTATTCACCCGTCTATTCTTACCAGCCGAGAACTAACTCCCTCTCTTTTCCTAAGCAAATGGCATGGAATCAGAGTAGAACAAACAGTATTGTATCATCTCAGATACCTTTAGGTGACAATGCAAAATAAAATGAAAGGAAAACCTCAGATGAGGGGGTTTATGATGAGGACCCCTTTGCATATTCAGAGCCGCTATAGACCTGCCCATATTCTTCACGTGCTCTTAACTTGCTGCTTACAAATCATCTCCCGAGATGCTAACTTTGAACAAAGAAAATAAGAATGGAAGCATGCCATTTTTCTGCCCATTGCTTAGTGGTTCAGGAAGGCCACACTGTTTCGGATAAGACAAAATTATAATGCCACTGGATCTTGTGTGATAAATAAAGAAATATATGATCAATGCTTCTGTAAGGAAACTTCATTGCTCCTGAGTAGAAAACATGTTCATTTGAGCTGCATTAAAGAAGTCCTCCAGTACTTGCTGGATTCCCCAGGTCAGGAAATACAGGTAATCAAGATAAAAATGAGAATTACTCAGACATAGGAAAGAAGTAAACAGACCCCCTTCAATCAAGAACCTTACATTTTCTTTTATCCCAGAACAGGCAAATAGTAAACTGGTATATATTTCTCTCTTTCCCTCCCCATAGTATTTTTCGTTATTCCATTGTATTTTTATTTCATTTCTTTTTATAGGAAGTGAAAAGCACCAGATGAGGAGATGTGACTGGAATTGGAAAACAATTTGTCTATAAGACCTGGGCATATACCTGGAACATAGTAGAGGTTTCATAAGAATGAATGTTAGAGTATCCTGGGATGGGGTGCCTGAGTGAAATAAGAGAGATTAAAGTATGTAACCTTCCAAATTATCTAATTCAAGAACAGAGACATCATTGCATAAAAGGTCTGAAACATTTCCCTATTCCATATTCCAAAGCAAACCAATCCACCGCTCTATAAACCTTATCTTACAATTAAGTCATTTCACCTAGAGGTTACTGTTTACATTGTAAACAAAAGTTCAGCATATCTAGGATGTATCCACTCCCAATTGGTTGTCTTACAGTGATGAACTTTGTAAGCAAGCTCCTTGCATTATCAATACAACACAGGTAGAAGAGTGGTGGAGGGACAAAGAAAATAATTAACCATTTCTCTTAAATTGTTTTATATAACATTTATTGTTATGTAAATTGTTTACATAACAATTATAATATCCTTGACATTTTTAACAATATCTTTGCTGATTTGGTATTATTGCTTCTGTTTTACAGGGCAAGAAACTATGTCACAAATAGTATTGCCAGATCAAATAAACATGCCCAGTTAAATATCAATTTCTGATAAAAGAACAAATAATATTTTTATTATAAGTATGTCCAAATTATTCCATTCAGCTAGTAAGTGATTAAATCAACATCCAAACCTGGTTTATTTCACTCCAGCACTTGTAGACATTATGCTTTGAAATATACTAATAAAGAAAATAAAACAAACTAAAGAAACACAAAAATATCCATCCAGAGGAAATACAATTTTGCATCAGTTAAGCTTTGGTTGTAAAGAAATCAATTCAATCTATGTGGAAAACAGAGTAATTGTAAGGAAATTTGTCAGGAACCAAGGAAATTTAAAAAATTTTTTTGAAGTCTACCAAAGTCATTTTCATCCTTCCCCCTTTTCAGATAGACTTTGCTTTTCCATATATATGGCAAAATATATCTTCCCGCAATTCCAAATTTATAGGTAGAGTTCTAGGCATATCAAAGCTTTAACTGACTGTCTCTAAATCTCAATCCTAATTTTTAAAAGTATTTGATGGGCTCAGCTTTGGCCACTCCATTCCAACTGTTAAAGGCTGAGGATCAGGGTGCCTCTGAATGAAGGACTGTGCTCAGGGAAGGGAGGAGGGTCCATGGCCTGGGATGAAGTGCCACCAAAACCTATTGCAAAGACAGTATTAGTCCCTTTTCCCCATTCCCCTGGCCAGTCTGTACACATAGCAGGTTTAGTAGAGATAAAATGTTCCTGAGAAAGAAATTATGGATTGGCTATCTATGGATATTCAAAATCCAGTATTTTAAGGAAATGAGTACTGGAAATCTGGCTAAGGAAATATCTGTTGCAACTACAGCCAGTGTGTGAGCATTCATATTGTCAGTATTGATAAATGAAGTTGGCAGAGTACCCCTAAATTTATGTGCCAAGTCATTCCATAGCTCCGGAACCCAACTCTTAACCTGTAAGTGACAACATTTTAATAATACAAATCATAAACACCAGGTTCTTTGGCAATATGGTGGATATTTAATTCATAATAATTGTTTGATTCTTGTTAATAGAAGAACTGATATGAAGACAAGGGAAAACATACAAGGAATTTAGTTCACAAACAATATGTGGACCAGAAGTTCTTAAGTTTTTTGACACTTTAATACTTTCAAAATTGGATGACAGCTACAGACTTCCTCCCCAGAAAAATTTACATATGCATATATTTCACAAAATTCCTCATGTAAGTGGGAAGAAGGACATGGATCACTCTGTAGTCTATTTATTATCTTTCAAAATCCCTGATACAGACTTTTTATAATCAGCAGAGTGGTCACCAGATAGAACATAGGAGAGGGGAGTCAAGAGACCTGAGTACATGCTTTGGATATCTCATTAAAGATTTTTTGTTTATTTGTTTGTTTTTAATATTGGGCAAAGTCTTAAAACCTTCCTCAGCTCATTTTGCTGTTTGCAAAAGGATAAAGTTGAACTAGAAGATGCTGAGCATTACTTCCATCTTCGTTTATTCAACACATTTTTTTTTTACTTCCTACTATGTATCAGGCACTGTGCTAGATGCCGAGGATAGAGCAGTAACCAAGACAAAGTTGCTTTCTCCATGAAGCATACATTCTAGTTGAAGGAGGCAGAAAATAAGAAAGAAAACTAGCATCGTTAGAGCATAGTGAATAAACCAGAGGAAACATTACATGAGATGAGACTGGAAAGATAGGCAGGACCTAATTAATAAAGGCTCTATAGACAAAAAAGATTACATTTGATTCTAAGTGCGATGAGAAGCCCTTTAACAATTTTAAATACTGGCGTGAGTGATGTGATTTACTGCTTATCCATGAACAACACAAGTTTGAACTGCGTGATATACAGCTATTCATCCTCTCTTGAGACAGCAAGACCAATCCCTTCTCTTCTTACTCCTCCTCAACCTACTCAGCGTGAAGATGACACCTCCTCAACCTACTCAATATGAAGATGACAAGGAAGAGACCTTTATGATGATCCACTCCCATTCAGTAGTAAATGTATTTTCTCTTCCTTATGATTTTCTTAATAATATTTTCTTTGCTCTAGCTTACTTTATTGTAAGAATGCAGTATATAATAGATATAACATACAACAATGTGTGTTAATCAACTGTTTATGTTATTGGTAAGGCTTCTAGTCCAGAGTAGACTATTAGTAGTTAAGCTTGAAGGGAGTCAAAATTTATATGTGAATTTTTGACTGTGTGGCAGGTTGGGGCTCCTAACCCCTGTATTGTTCAAGAGTCAACTGTATATTTTTCAAAGATTAGTGTGGCACTTAGGGTTTCAGAAGTATAACTAACTGAATTCAAATGTATTTTCTCTCTGCTAGAAACACTCAGAAATGCTAGGTAAACTATAATAAATTTTAAATATATATATAGCAGTTCCTTTTTTTTTTTTTTTTTTTTGAGATGGCATCACGCTCTGTCACTCAGGCTGGAGTGGAGTACAGTGTCATAATCTCGGCTCACTGCAACCTCTGCCTCCCAGTTTCAAGTGATTCTCCTGCCTCAGCTTCCTGAGTAGCTGAGACTACAGGCACATGCCACCACACCCAGGTAATTTTTGTATTTTTAATAGAGACGGTGTTTCACTATGTTGGCCAGGATGGTCTCAAACTCCTGACTTCAAGTGATCTGCCCACTTCAGACTCCCAAAGTGCTGAAATTACATTATAGGAATTACAGGCATGAGCCACCACACCTGGTCTATAGTAGTTATTTAAAAAGAAAGAAAACTCTCAAGCAGAAGCAGGAGGGAAGTCATAGCCAGAGAGGGTGCCTGTGAGAGATACAGGACTAATATGTAGGACTGTTTAGTCAGTGGCTGGGATTATGATGTCATGGGGGAGCCATAAGATGAGATGGGAACTGAGAACCAATATAACTTTAAGCTGGGAAGGACCAGCCCATCTGAGCAAGAAGCAATAGATAGCCTCCTTCCACTGGCCAAAAGAGGACCAAGAACATTTATCTTTGCTTAGGAATCTGGGTATGAAAAACACCTATCATGAGAAATTGAAGCCCCAAGCTCATATCATGTGCTGATGTAATATTCAAATTTACACCATGTGTGGCAGAAATTTGAAACTGAAAATGTAATAAAGAAACATCCAGTTCCAAACGAGTAACACTCTTGGAATGACATGAAAAAACAGGGAAATATGACACTACCAAGGAAACAAAATAATTATCCAGTAACAGATCACAAATAAAAGGAAATATACAAAATGCTACAAAAGGAAATCAAAATGATAATCTTAAAGACATGCAGTAAAACACAAGAGAATAAATGTAGGCAATTTGATGAATCAGGAAAAATATCCATGATCTAAATGAGAAACTCAACAGAGATAAATACTGTAAGAAAGAACCAAACAGAAATCTTAGTGCAGAAGAACTTAATGAATAAAATAAAAATGTCCAAAGCTTCTATGAAATACTAGACCAAATAAGAGAAAGACTTTCTGAACTGGAAGACAGATCTTTTGAAATAATGCAGACAGATGTAAAAGAAAAAGAAAAAAGAGCTTAAAAGAATGAAGAAAGCCTATAGGATTTATGGGGCACCAATAAGCAAACAAATATTCATATTATATGAGTTCCAGAAAGAGAATAGACAGAAAAAGGCATAGGAAGCATACAAAATGAAATAATAGCTGAAAACTTGCCAAGTCTAGGGAGAGAGATGGACATCTATTCCAGAAACAACAAAAATCCCCAAATACCTTCAATTCAGACAGATCCTCTCTGAGGCATGTTATAGTCAAATTTTCAAAAATCAAAGAATTCTAAAAATAGCAAGATAAAAATGTGAAGTCACATATAAAGGAATCTCCATTAGACTAGTGCAGATTTCTCATCAGAAACCTTACAGGTCAAAAAAAAAAATGGGATTATACAGTCAAAGTGCTGAAAGAAAATAAATCTGCCAACCGAGAACACTGTATCCAGCAAATCTATTCTTCAGAAATGAAGTAGTCTTTCCCAGACAGGCAAAGACTGAGGGAATTTATCACCACTGGATCAGTCTTACAAGAATCACTTAAGAGACTTCTACAT